>NW_027266276.1:12080000-12657500 GCF_022045235.1 Haliotis cracherodii | reverse complement strand
AAATTGATCGTGAGTTCATGGAAAAACGTAGACGGGTCACTATGAGTAATTGAGTCAGTGAGCTGGGTACGGGTTCTACTACACCAAATCAGAACCAGTTTGGACAGTGCGGTTTGGACAGTGCGGTTTTCGTAGGGCCTTCAGTGCAGATCGAGAGATATCTGCAGGCTGTGATTGGAGGATATTCTGTAAGATTTCTATGTCTTTCAAATGTACATCCATTGCAGTTATTAAAACTGACCATGTTTTTCTATATTTAGTACTGTCTTTTTCAACATGATGACTTATGCTGAATGTGACCACAGCTATTTTCAAGTAGGTGACATTTGGTGCGAAACTGGGGGTGGTGTGTTTAGCTTCCTGTACTCGGAAAAGGAACTGGCTAAGCTAGTCATTTTTTATTTTTTTATTGCTGCTCTAAGGCCAGACTGTGCACACACGTACAGGTAATAGCTGTTGAATGCTTAGTTAATTTTTTTTTAAAATATAACGTTACTATAGAAGTCTATGGGAAAACATTTGGTTGTGTGTAACCTGTAACGTCGCTTTTTACAGTATTCCAGTTATGTCACGGACTGTAAGCTTAGATCGCCTCCGTGGTCTAGTGATAGAGCGTCCGCCCGGAGAGCAGAAGACCCGGTGTTCGATCCCCGGCCGCGTCATATCAAAAGACGTTAAAAGATGGTACTTGTTGCTACCCTGTCTGGCGCTCGGCTAAAGGGACTAAAACAAGGACTGGTCGGCTCGGGGTCAGTATACTGTGTCTGAGTGGGGTATTCATGCTAAACTGTGGCATGGTATCTCAGTGAGCTAGCACTATAAATCGCATCAGTCCGGACTAGTACAAGCAGCCACACAAACACACATACGTACATGCACGTCGCTATTTAAGTGCAATAATCTGGGACGCGACGTTAAACCCAATTTCACCTCACCACCTCACCTGTAAGCTTAATGTGGGAGGAAAGCCATAAGTGATGCAGGTCATAATTGATGCAGGTCATAAGTGATGCAGGTCTTAGACGTCTCCCTGGTGAATCCCACGAGCACGGGTATGGTGCTGACAAGCATCGTGCCCTCGGGGCGAACAGGAATTCGAACCCATATATAATACGCCAAATTCCTTTCACCAAGAGAACGATCCGGGTGTTACGGTATCCCGTCAATGGATCAGTGCGCGCTCGACTTTCATTCTCAGCTCCCTGAGGAGTATACAAGTTGTCTGTGAAGCGCTAGAAGGTTAACAGTCTCATTCTACCGGGTACCCTTTCACTGCTAGGTAAACAGAGGCATATGACGAACTTGCCCAAGATGAAACCACATGTGCTACATGTATTTCAGTGTGGACCAAAGACCTGTAAACTCAGTCAAGGGTTAAGCAGTCGAACACGGTCACCCATCCACGACTCTGATTTGTGACCTTGAGCTGTGGGACTTATAGAACAGTTGTGTTCTTGTCCTTCTAGAATAAAATGCATAATTGTTTGTTGTTTACTTACTAACAAGTCCAAAGTGTTGTATTTTGATTTCACTCATTTGAAAAGGAATGCGTTGCGTTTTGGCTGTTCTATGATCATTTAATGCATGCGTTCCTGTACTATTGGAGGTTGAACATTAGTTGAAAACTATAGGAGGTTGAACATTAGTTGAAAACTATAGGAGGTTGAACATCAGTTGATAACTATAGGAGGTTGAACATTAGTTGATAACTATAGGAGGTTAAACATTAGTTGAAAACTATAGGAGGTTGAACATTAGTTGAAAACTATAGGAGGTTGAACATTAGTTGAAAACTATAGGAGGTTGAATATTAGTTGAAAACTATAGGAGGTTGAACATTAGTTGAAAACTATAGGAGGTTGAACATTAGTTGAAAACTATTGAGGTTGAACATTAGTTCAAAACTATAGGAGGTTGAATATTAGTTGATAACTATAGGAGGTTGAACATTAGTTGATAACTATAGGAGGTTGAACATTAGTTGATAACTATAGGAGGTTGAACATTAGTTGAAAACTGTTGAGGTTGAACATTAGTTGAAAACTATAGGAGGTTGAACATTAGTTGATAACTATAGGAGGTTGAACATTAGTTCAAAACTATAGGAGGTTGAATATTAGTTGATAACTATAGGAGGTTGAATATTAGTTGAAAACTATTGAGGTTGAACATTAGTTGAAAACTATAGGAGGTTGAACATTAGTTGAAAACTATAGGAGGTTGAACATTAGTTGAAAACTATAGGAGGTTGAACATTAGCTGAAAACTATAGGAGGTTGAACATTAGTTGAAAACTATAGGAGGTTGAACATTAGTTGAAAACTATAGGAGGTTGAATATTAGTTGATAACTATAGGAGGTTGAACATTAGTTGAAAACTATAGGAGGTTGAACATTAGTTGAAAACTATAGGAGGTTGAATATTAGTTGAAAACTATAGGAGGTTGAACATTAGTTGAAAACTTTAGGAGGTTGAACATTAGTTGAAAACTATAGGAGGTTGAATATTAGTTCAAAACTATAGGAGGTTGAACATTAATTCAAAACTATAGGAGGTTGAATATTAGTTCAAAACTATAGGAGGTTGAACATTAGTTGAAAACTATAGGAGGTTGAATATAAAAAAACTAACATCCATATAAATTTGTTTTAAGATATGTTTTACAAACTTACAACGAATGATTATTCGTTTTCAATATTACGTATGGGAGAATGTCCGAAATCTCGCGATTATTTCGCACGTGAAGCTTACTTAAAACAAAGCTCTATCAAGTTAATGCCTCAAACTTCAATCTTCAAGTGATATTCACTATACTATGCTATACTATGGGTGGTTCACGGTTCGCACGTGAAGGACTTTCTCCAACTTAAAACAAAGCTCTATGAAGTTAATGCCTCAAACTTCAATCTTCAAGTGATATTCACTATAATATGCTATACTATGGGAGGGTGGTTCACGGTTCGCACGTGAACAAGTTCCACGAGCGAAAATAATCGCGAGACTGAGGACTTTCTCCTACTTAAAACAAAGTTCGATCAAGTTAATGCCTCAAACTAATCTTCAAGTGATGTTCACTATACTATGCTAAACTATGGGAGGATGACCGCTCTTTGGAGGAGAACCTTTCAAGGAAGACTATGGGACGATTTAGTACCCATACTCAAACTATTGGAGTGTCAGCAATTAAAGTTCACGAAACTTTGTTTTATCAATAATGCACATACAACATGTACAGTCTTTTGTGTCTATTCGAATGTTGACAACCCCTGAAGAATTGGTCTTCAATGGCCAATGTTGGTCGTAAGATGCGAGTACGGGAGCGGGTGGTCAGGCTCGCTCATGTTGGTGTTGGACTGTTGCTGAGTGAGGCGTTAAACAATAGTGAGTGAGTATGGTTTTACGCCGCTTTTAGCAATATTCCAGCAATATCACGGCGGGGGACACCAGAAATGGGCTTCAAACATTGTACCCATGTCGGGAATCGAAGCCGGGTCTTCGGCGTGACGCGCGAACGCTTTAACCACTAGGCTACCCGACCGCCCTGTTAAACAATAACCAAACAAACACACCTTTGCGCTGTGCACAGGACCACCTGCTACAACGTTTAAGTCCCCTCGTGTGGCACCAAGAGATGAATAAACAACCACTACATATGTATATTAATTCATCGTTTATTGTCTTGCAACGGGGACAAACACAAAACGTACAAATATTCCTGTAAACAGCAAAGCAACTTTCAACCAAGAACAATGTACACTATGTAAGAGAGCTGCACGCCAGTTATCACAATTTCTCTTCTCGCATGCAACATTCAACTCTCAGACTTTTAACGAGACTATAACGAGACACTCAACTCACATCTCAGACCAATTAGGCCTTACACATTACCAGCAAAGCCACAAAATATTAATGTTTACATTCGTCGGCTTTTCAGGCTTTTGGAGTTAGAATAATGGAACCTTGTGAAACCGAATCTCCTTAATTTGGTCTCCTATACAAGTGGAACCTTGTTAAACCAAATTTATTCAATGCGAATTTCATGGATATTAATATTTCAATTATATGATTTAATACTTTTAAATCTGGTAACGTCAATCAAGACACTTTTGATCAATCGAAATAAGTTGTATGAACGAGGCTCCACTATCATGTAAGTACGTAATGTACGATTTTAACTGAGAATATACATATACTGATATATATTGTCGTTGAGGTATTTATTTACATTGAGATTCAAATCCAACTGTCCTCGCTGATTTTAAAATTTATCAGTAAGAATATGATTTTGACTCATCCTACATTGTTGTAATGATTATAAAAAATAAGCATAAACAATTACAAACATAAAGTAAAATTGTCTATAAAATTATTTTGATTTCGTAAATGACAGAAAATTAAGTACGGTGGGCATTGCTATTGAGGATTATCTGGTTCATACACATTGTGATATGTTAATGTGTGAATATGTACTGACGACATCTTAATCTTTAACATTTGTTAAATTTCCCCTGTATCTTAAAAACTTAACATTATATTTATTAAAAGAAACGAATATGTTAAAATATGCAAAATATGACAAATGTTTTCCAAACAATGCATTACCAAGTTGAATTTGACAAAAGCATGTAACAGCTGCACGTGCATAGCTCGCAGCCGTGACGGTGGTGAAATATTCACGATCGTTTAATGCCTAACATAGACGATTTCAATCAAAAACATTAAATCAAATTTCAATAACGACACAAGTATCAGATCAGTTTAGATGGTCATCAGATGAAGTCATGAATGAATGTTTTGAGAATAAGACTAATTATGAAATATAATGAAGAAAAATGAAAGTGATTAAATCTTGTTTCATAATATTTCACAACTCCTTGACAAAATGTGTGCTTGCGTCCCATTACGATACCATTTTCCTTACTTACGTTGTGTTTCATAATACGAAATATAAATATATACGTATAATGAAAATTCTACCTACCTACCCGTTTTTGGTGGAGTAAAAGGAAGAGAAACAAGATCATCGTTTCAAGATCGTTTGCCTGAAACGGAAGTGGTCAAAAAGTCCAAATGCCATCATCGTCAAACGCTGTTTGATTCCGAAACGAAAAAAGATGGATTTAGACTTTCGGATTAGAGTTATGAAGCAAAAACATCACCACCAGAATGAAGAAATATAATTAAATAATTTTACATTCTTATTAGTAAACATATTTAAACATAGGTAGATCTGAAACTCTGCATTTCAAAATATTCATGATACATTTCTCATTTACATTTACACATTCGTACAATGAACATATAATGGTTGGTAAAAAGTTGAGCATGGCGTCTTTATAGGGGGGTACTTCACACGCGCACAGTCAGACCCACACTCGCCCAAATTCTCCTCCTTTATGGCATGAATATGTTTCAGATGTCTGAATGTCACAATAGGCATTGTCTCGCAGACTGATTGTCTAAATAAACAACAATGTACATATTCAAAGGGGCACTAATGACTTAGTGTACGCTTATGTAATGACATGATCTCTGCCAATCTTGGCGTTTATTAAAACTTATCTTTACTGGTAAAACAAGATAATTACAAAAAATCGAATTCTAATTTCTGATTAAATTGTTTAGATAATTAGGGACCGCCCATTTAATATCAGATCAGGAGGGTAAGGAATTCTGTTTTTGTTACGACACTGCTTCAAAACAGCCATGCATTTTTTTAAACTACAACACGTTTATTTTCAAGCCAATGAACATTATGATTTTTTTTAAAGTTTTTCTGAATATTTCTAATAAGTCACATCTGTTTCAAATGGCCGGTCTCTCGGTATGACATATAAATCATAGATTGGTTACATGTATTTAAATATATTTTAGTCTTTGGAATATTCGGTGGAAACGTTAGGAAAGAGACAAAGTCACAAAACACTGTACATTAATACGACCCAAAACAATGCGACACAGTTTATGTTAATATGTGACCGAGATTAATGTATTATAGCTTTAAACCAGCAATGCCCCTTTAAGAATATCAACTATACATCACAAGTGAAATGAAAACATGGAGGTACATTCAGACATCTGGCTATAAATGGATTGTATGAAAGATAATGACAAGACCGCGTCCACTGGTACATTGCTTGGTGGGTGGTACAGTGTACACATGTTTGGCTTCAAGTCACAGAGACACGACATACCTAACGACATATGCCACAAAACGTTAGGCGGGTTTATGACGTCATGTGTGACCTTGACACTCGACGTCCTCATACAACGTCAGAAGTATCCACGAAGCAAACGGGACAATGTTTAAATTGTCATTACAATTATTCACAAATAATTATGGCCATGAGGTACCCTTCTTTGATTTTCTGAATATAAAACAAACGTATGACAATCACAGGTTCAACTAGCAAGGGAAAGAGTCGAGTTGAAAATCCCATCCCACTCCCAACCCAAACAAAATTCGCTATCAAGTTCATTTTTTCTTCATGCACGAAATGAAATTTGTTGTATCATATAACAAATAAACTAAATATTTCACGTTTTCATTTTCAAAACAAATTAATACAAATTTCACATATAAGTATCCATTGACAGGTTCCGGATAAGGTAAAGATTGGATTCAGATGTAAACAATTACACAAAGTAACAATCACATTATACTTTGTGGAGTTCTTTAGGATCCACGTTAGTTAAAAAGGTATTAACATGATCGATATAAAGAGACATGAAATCAACTTATTAAATGATAACAGTAGGAATGTCTCAATTCTCACTCCCGTGAGACGTCCCAAGGCGTCCATCTCGCACACATTATTACATCTTGTAACCCTTCAACACCAGCCATAGTGCAAAAATCTATCGGAATGCTCAACACGGGAGTGCTATTGAACGGCGAGGACTCGCCCGCGGCCGTTATTGATTTCGGCGACTGTAGAACACTCAACGCTGGAATGGTTTCGGCGAACACCGAAACGTCTTTGGAACAAGACGTCATCATTTATCGACGGTATGCAACGTCCTTCCATTATTATATCTACTGTCAATCGCCAAGAGACGTGAACATCTGATAGCAGTATCGCACGTTGACTATCCATGAAGTAACACAATTCTGCTGTTTTGTATAAATATTATTCATTCATCACAAGCGGTATACTGGCATATTGATTTTCCCGTCAACTTTAAACATACGACTGCACGCATATGGAAACTAATACATGGTTCCCAGCTTAGATGTTTCATGGATCTGTTTCCCTGGAAATATTGTACTCCCCTTTATCGGGACATTATCAGAGAAAGCATTGTCGTTTCGTGTTCTTATCACCACATGAAAATGTCCTGTGTCTTGAACTTCGAGCCAGTTGTCGTCTGCTCAGGAACCGTCATGTTATCTCGAAGAAGCCACGGTCTAGGATTTGGGGATAAACACACATTATAATAAAATATATTCACAGCATATCTTTTGGAAGCGTCGTCTATGTTATATCGTCTGCTACAGGTCCGCCATTTTGTTAGCCAATATTATCAGCATTTTTCAGGCAGATTTGTTCTTCAAAATGGAACTGACTAGAAAACAGGGTTATATCCTCGCTTGTCACTAGTCCAACCCACGGCATCATTACTGGATTGGCTGGTTGTTATCAGAGTCTAGACAAACAAAAACAACTGCGTTGCTGATAATGGAAATGTTCTAGAGGTTGATTCACGTAATAACCAGATATGTATCTTTGGAAAATGAGGCCTTCAGGCATTCGGGGGCAGTTGTACTTCCAAAAAAGGGAAACAAGTTCCTCTAAAGTCACATTTGTGGTCTGTATCACATTCATGTTGTTCATAGATGTCAACAAGACAAACCAAGCCTTTACCTGGCTATGTCACACAGACCAGGTCGGCGCACTGTCCGTATCAGTTTATCGATCTTGTTTGTTTACAGTCGAATCCAGTCTGTCATATGCAAGGGGAGTAGGACTTAAGTTCTGTGAAAATCTCAGTAAAGAAGCTTGGGTCTCTGTTAATCCGTAGCATACTGGGACTCAGCCTGTTTACTATGACAAGAGATCTGTCCCAGAATCGGTCTTTGTCATCTTCCACTAGGAATGGTTTCAGAGGGTAGCTGATCTCATTGCCCATGTATGAGTAGGAGAGATATAGACACGTGAGTACAGTGGCCTGTAGATCATGTTCCGACTCGCTATCACTGGTGACCATATCTCTTATAAGCAAATACACAAACACAACATTTGCCGGGTTGATGAAGGCGACATCCTGCCACCCTTGAAGGAGGAGAGATCTGTCAACGCTTCGGAGCCACATAATTACATCACTTGCCTCAAAATGACGTAATTTTTTACACTTCTTCTTTAAATATTCCCCCAGACATTTCAACAGTTCTGATGTGGAGGCTTGAATCACCGTCCGCTTGGGACTGAGACATTTTTCTACCTTCTTAACAAGGTTAGAATGCTGAGATTGACTTTCATCGATTCCGGTTTTGAGGTTATAGCAAGATATGGATTTTTGGATGTTTTTGTTGATATTAACATTCTCAATGTTACAGTTATTGTCAAACTTACTGGCAAGGAACGTTGTGTTGGAGAGTTTGATAAGACCCTTTTCCTTCTTCTTGCTGTTTACAGTAAACTTCTTCCAGCTGAGCGCACTGAGGAAGATGGAGTGACGTTTTAGGTTCTTCTCCTTTTCTTTCTCCTTATCCTTGGCTTGGTTCTTGACGTTGTGAAGAACCTCATAGTTAAAGTTGTTGAGGTTGATGTCTTCGTACAGAGGTTTCCGGGGTCGGGGAGAAAACGACAACACTGTTCCCATCGTTAATGTAATTCCTGATCACGAACGCGACAGAATCGGGACACTGTAACGATGGAGGTTCCGACTCGTTTTGGGTGGCTCACTCTGTGTAGAGGGACGGTACGATATCCCTCCCGAGTCTCCCTCCACTCGAACAAGTGGTAATTCCGACGTTCACAGCGACTGGTCTGAAAATGGCGGCCTAGATACACTCAAGCAGTGCCACCATCATTCATCAGCTTTGTCTTCTCGCTGGAATAATCAATAAACATAATGCAGACGATGACATCATCTCCATGGCAACGCCGCAAGTGCAGCCTCCGCTAATCAGAACGCTGTACGAGGCGGATCGATCAATATTCAGCATTAAGAACATGGCATTCACCAATACATTTCCGCCCCAGCTTTGCTTCAGGTATTAGGTCACTGTAGGCGGCGTTATCGGACACTGGTCAAAAATATCATCAGGGTTTCATCTCGAACAGTAGCTCAAGCACGTTTATGTCAACATATGACTGAGCGCCATCTGTCGGTTGGGAATGAAACCTTATACAGATTACACTCATTCATACCATTAAAAATTGATGCGTTTTCTAATAAGAGCTAGCGTCGGGTGCAAGTCGTTTAGGCCTCGTTAAGAGAATGCAGTGAGGGGGTCTAATTTTGAAGATTATGGAGGCGGGAACAGCTGGGTAAGACCTGCGCACATTGTCATACAACCTGCATCGATTGTTCTGATGACCCTGGGCTAATTATGCCTGCCTCCAACCCACGGAGATAGATTGACAGCTCGGGTGGAGGTAATGCGGTCGATACCCGACAATAATCACTGAGGTGTGACCCGGATCATCTTATCGATTATAGTGCGAGCGTACCACAACATATGTCTGGGATCTTGCAACTCTCTCCCATCCCTCACTAACCCCGCTCCTTCCCTAAGTCCTCATCTGCGGTCTCTCCATCCCCATCGCTTTACATCTCATCTCGAATACTGTATATTACTAAACAGGACTATATCTTTAATTCATACCGTTATTAAGTTAACGAGTTTTGGAATACAATATAATTGAAGAGTCGGGTTGTAATAGCATCTGTCTGATGGCTTCATTATTTCGTAATGATAATACCTTAATGCCTTGCCGCGGACGCACAGGTAATATCTTAATGGGAACTCACGTCAAAACAGTCCTCACGTTACTGTTGTTGAGGCAGGTAAACCAATGATTGATATACAAGGATAATTCCTCATAGATTTTATTAAAATGAATATGCATAAAACCTTTTCTCTATTTCGTGCTGAAATGTACACCTGCTTTATGCGTTGGAGTGAGTATGGTTTTACGCCGCTTTTACCAATATTCCAACGATATCACAGCCGGGGACACACGAAATGAGTGCCACACATTGTCGCAACGATGCGTTGGAAATGTGAAAAGGATTCTATATACAATGACACTTTGTTTATCCCGACCCTATTAACCTGGAGCATGACCTACCGACCTATTTCTACTTGAACGCTTACAGACAAAGTGAGTCGTTTATCCGTACGTTTGTTCATCTGGACGATTTGACGGATACGCTATTGTCCTGATTATTTGTTTGTTTGTTTGTTTGTTTGTTTGTTTGTTTGTTTGTTGTTTTAAACTTCACTCAGCAATATTCCAGCTGTATGACGGCGGTGTGTAAATAATCGAGTCTGGACCAGACAATCCACTGATTGACATCATGAGCATCGATCAACATGCATCAGCCAAGTCGGCGAGCCTGACCACCCTATCCGTTAGTCGCCTCTTACGACAAGCATAGTCGCCTCTTACGGCAAGCATTAGTTGCTGAAGACCTATTCTAACCCGGGTCTTGTCCAGACTAACGAGAGCGCGTGAGTGAGTGGGTTTGGTTTAACGCTATATTTCGGTTTTAATACGTCATGTCAGTGTGATATTGGAAGGAAAGGCCGAAATAATGCAGTTCGTTAACCACTTTCTGAAAACCACGAGCACGGGTATTGTGCTGACAAACTTAGAAACATAATCAGGTCGAACTGGGATTCGAACCTATAATCATAGGTTTCTGGCGTGCCCAAGGGATGTGGAACAGGAAATTGAGGTACCTCAGACGATTGGGCCACCAAGTAAAGAATGCGTTAGCTGGGAGGAAAGATCACGTGACGTAGACCGTGGATGATAATAGTAAGATAAGGTGAAATGTGTTTTAACGTCGCGTACACTGCTCTTAGGCCTCACTGTGTCATATCATTTCAGACTATTCCTAAGTTCACAAAAAGCATGCTGATTATTGAGTAATAAGCACATTAAAATAAATCAATAGTCTGTTGTTGTGAAGGATGGCGAGCATATAATACACCTGGGAAACATTGCGTGCGTATATGACTTTAAACATGTTTACATGGTGGTCTGGGGTTTCGAAAAAGGTGTGTAGTGTAGGAATGGAGATGGCGAGGGGGAGGAACGGGCTTCTCAAGTCACGAAGTCTGTGACCAAGATTGACATCCGTCAATGACTAATGGTTCTAATTCCATCTACTGCTTCAGCGAAATAAGCCAGGTCGATAAAAGAGGTCGATGAATGTCGATCACAATTAACACAGTATAGATGTAGATCTCACAAGTTACAAATATAGGTATGTTCCACGCACTGAATCTTATCAGTGGACGAGTTTACGTATGACTGGGGTTTAAAAACGATGTTTTATAACGACATCATCGAAAATATATGATCACGTTCACGTAGTTTCTTGATATAACCGATGCTGAACTGAATTGTATTTGTAGAAGTACCATGTAGTCACTGGACGTTCCTCTCTGTACGGGGATTCGAACCCAGATTGGCCCTAATTATAATCTTGGTGTGTCAGTACCCCAGCCCCCAGCCCCCAGCCGTTGTTGAGCTCAACGTCTACAAAGGGCGGTCGGGTAGCCTAGTGGTTAAAGCGTTCGCTCGTCACGCCGAAGACCCGGCTTCGATTCCCGACATGGGTACAATGTGTGAAGCCCATTTCTGGTGTCCCCCGTCGTGATATTGCTGGAATATTGCTAAAAGCGCCGTAAAACCATACTCACTCACTCACCCAACGTCTACAACGGGAGCCACCGTCACTTTTGGCGTGAGCAAGTGAGTGAGCGAGTATTTTGGTGTACGCTTTAGTGTTATTTCAGCCATAAAGTTTTGTCTTAAGTTGGTTTTGTATCCATTTAAGGGTTGAACTCGCGTCTTGAACGTGACGAGACTCCGCCTACATCGAGGCTACCTCGTCACTCGTGATCTAATGTTCAAACGACCGCCTCGGAGACTGGGGGCGGCGTCTGTCTACCCGAAGAGGCCTGTGGTTATTCACCGACGGCGTCATACCAAAAGACGTTAAAACATGGTACTTGTTGTTACCCTGCCTGACGCTCGATGAAACAAGGATTTGTCGGCTCGACGACAGTAATACGTGTCCATGTTAAACTGCGACAAGGTATCTCAGTGGGCGAGAATTAAAGAACCGGCATTCATCCGGACTAATACAGGCAGCCACGCACGCAGGCACACACACACACACACACACACAGAGTCACAGAATACTGACATAAAGAGAGTCTTGCAGTAGACAGAGTAGAGTTCAATGAACGCTAAATAAACCTTTGTTAAAGGCTCACAGGAAATTATTGTTATATAACTTACCATACCATCAATAGAAATTATTATTTTATTATGTGTGTTTCGATATCATAGTTTTACCCGGGTTACAATGGGTCTTCAGCAACCCATGCTTGCCGTAAGAGGCGACTAACGGGATTGATGGTTGATGCATGTCATCGTATCCCAATGGCGTAGACGGATGCTCGTGGTGTCAATCACTGGATTGTCTGGCCCAGACTCGATTATTTACAGACCCCCGTTATATAGCTGGAATGTTGCAGAGTGCGGCGTTAAACAACAAACATCACATCAATAATCTTGAACCCGACGTTTAACCCCATTTTCACATTTTAACTGGACCGGACAGTATTTGGCTCACAAAAACTAAAACAATCCCCCGACCTAAAAGCAGCGTTCATATGTGCGAAGAATCATTTGTTTTTGTATGTTTTCGGTTAACGTTCTCCGCAATATTCCAGTTATATGACAGCGGTCTGTAAATAATGGAGTCTGGACGAGACAATCCAGTGATTCAACAGTAATATGCCATAATCGACATTTTACCTTTTTTTCTTAGCAGCATCAAAGTCCAGGCACTAAACCTTTTCTATTTCAAGTCTGCAAAAAACTTTAGAGAAGTGAAATTGTGAGTCCTTGACGTTGGCCTCTTGTCGATCGGTACTCGTGTTAAATAACACAATGTCATGTAGTTTGAAGCTATGAAATCTAATTTGAGTCCGTAACAAGATTAAACTATCTCTTTTTCCAATTGACACTAAAAACTATCTCTGTGTCATTAATCTCTGGCTTACGTTTCCTGCAGCCGATAATACATCCTCATCAAGGATGGTAAATGGCCGTCATCCACTGTGCGAGGCCGCGGTCTGAGTGTGGGCGGGAAGGACAGCAGTGCTGAGCATACTTGGAGCGCGTGAGCTGCACGTGGACATTGCCCCTGCCTAGATATGTGATTTGTTGGTCATTTTCACTTTAACACTAATGAAAACACAGAGAATGATGCAAATGTTCAATATTTAATAGCATTTATAATACAGTTGTGATAGTGCTGTAATTGAGCAAAATTGATAAACCACGAAAACTAAGGATCTGGAAAGTTCAAAGGGCAGGTATGAACGTCCATTACTGTCCAAAACCGTTCATTGTTATCTTACAAAAGATGATCACAATCCTGAAAATCAGTAGAGAGTGTAAACCTCCCTGTGAATGGATGACAGATTATACCCTTCTCCTCCAGTGGGTATTCTGATACGATCACAAGTAACAGCGGACACTCCTGATGCAATGACACTCCTGATACAATGACACTCCTGGTGCAATGACACTCCTGGTGCAATGACACTCCTGGAGCAGTGACACTCCTGATGCAATGACACTCCTGGTGCAATGACTCTCCTGGTGCAATGACACTCCTGGTGCAGTGACACTCCTGGTGCAATGCAGCCTCTACAGCTGCCCCACATTCTGTACTGGTGGATCCATTGCCTGCAGCCGACGTCCAAGAACGTCCCAAACATGTTCCAGTGGTTTTAACATGGACTCATAGCGGGCTAAGGCAAAGTGTCAGTAGCTTGTCCTTACAGAAATGCAGTCGCAGCACGAGGACGCTGGGACCTAGCGTTGTCGACCATAATCACAGATCGAGTGGCAAGTGCATGATTGTCAAAATGTGACAATATGATTGACGATGTCCAGGGCCCCGTTCCACAAACCGATCTTAGCACTAAGATGATCGTAAGTCTCATACCCCATAACATAGGCTCACGGTCATTGTAGCGCTAAGATCGCTTTGAGGAACGGGGCTCTGGATGTAACGATTGCCGTTGAAATTGCCTCGAACTGTTACCATGTCCAGTTTACAGTAATGAGATATTGCTCCCCACACCATGACGGAGCCTCCACCATGCGCTAATGTTGGTACAGTGATCCTATGGGTATACGCAGTGTTTCTGGGTCTCCAAACCCGCACTCGCCTATCTGTGACGTGCAGCAAGAATCTGCTTTCACCAGACCAATGGATCCGTCACCACGTCCTCAGATTTCAATTACATCGAGCCACACACCAAGCTAATCGAAGCCTCTGAAGATGAGCAGTTAACAAGGGACGTCTGATGATTCCTTCGTGACTTCAACCCAAATGATTTTAGCCGGTTTGGACAGTTCTGGTGGCCAGATTCTTGTCTTTTGGGGTGGCCCTGGTCGTGGGTATGATACAGAGGGGAGACACCCATTCCCACACAGCTTGAACTTTTGGTTGCTCCCGTGTCACTGTAACCTGAGGCAACGTTACGGACAGCCAGGACAGACACCAGACCAAGACCAGACCCCTAGGGTAACTACGCCCAATGAAGGCCTGTACTTGCGTAAATTGCATCTCCGGAATCAATTCCTGACAGTAACGTCTTCAGCGACGAATGCCTAAGGTTAGTCGACAGACAATGGCCAGGTGACTCTGGGCTCAAGGAATTAGGGCTTACAAGCCTTACAGAGGACAATTATTGACAGCGCAACATCTTCCTCAGAGAGTGAGATTAGCAGCGTCGTGACTGGCAGAGGGTCGTCTATACTGATAAAAGCCAGAGCTGATTGAAGACTACGTGTTCACCGCAGAAAGGGAGAACGAACGGCGGAATGTTGCGTTCTGGATGTCATGCTGTATGGTGGAGGTGGTGTTATGGTGTTTTTAATGGGGGGGGGGGGGGGGGGGCTGAAGAGAACGCCACTGACAAACAAAGCTTGTTTTTGCTATCCCACCTCTATACGGGCACCTGTAATGCCAATATCCGATGCTGTATGACTGTCATTTTAAATGTTGATTTCGTTGAGATTGTGATCTTTTCAATACATTTTACATAATGCATCTAGCTTGGTGGTTTCTCAGCTAGAATATTTTAAATCTATGGTAAAAACTATGGCCACAGTCGGCCCAGTTGTCTAAGGCGCCGCAATTCGCTGAGTTGCGTCCCTTCGGCACGCCTGAAATCTGCGATCGTGGGTTCGATTATGTTTCAAGGACGGTCAGCACCATACCCGTGAACGCGGATTTCACCGAAGTGGTAAACATCCAAGACTTGCATCACTTCGGGCTTTCCTCCCACATCAAGCTGACACGCCGTGATATTACTGGAATACTGTTCTGAGCGGCGGTAAACCAAACTCACTCACTCACTTTTATTATATACGTCAGTGTGAAAAAGTTTTCTGAAATTGAGAAAAGTGATATTTTCACTGCAGTGAACATAACACTTGATATTTCACTGCAGCGAACATAACACTTTGACAGAACTATTGCCACTTTGACGGAACTATTTCCAAGAGTTATCTTCATGCAAATTGTCTTTCTTTATCGCAAGTGTCTTACCCGTACACTAACTGTTGACTTCCTGTTAACGTTCGTTCCACATATCGGTCTTTGCCGTTGAAAATGATTCGCTGTAATACAAACTGTAACTTTCTCATTTATGTGCTCAATCGACACTGTTCGTTTAGCAAAGCGCCATTTTTGTTACTTGACTAGCGTGTATTCTTTCGCTTCCAACAGCGGTCTCGTAGATATCAAGAATAATTTTTGTTGAAGTTGAATTTTGTATATAACCATATCTAAATGTATGACAAAGAAGTTTCGTGACCCTAAATATATTTCTTGTGTATATTTCTCAAGATTTTGCACACACGGAACTACCTTTTTAGTCGCAAATACTTCCCTTTGTGTTCGTTAAGGAAAATTTGGGTTTCAACGTTTTACATTCATAATTAAATAATTAAATTTTCCGGAAGACCACAACACAATAAATATCAAATTAATAGGATATTCCGTGTGTGAAATATGTTTCTCTCATCGAGTGACGGGGGGGAGGAGATATTTTGACAAGTGGCATAGCTACTCGACGCGTGAAATATCCTCTATATATTTCGCTAATATAAGTTCTTTGCTGTCTCTACCCATCTTCCATTATCGTAAAAAAGCGATCATGCTCTCTAGACAGCATGTGTCCCTTCTCCATGCAAAAAAATCAATACCGATGTTAATTACTTCTGTTCCGTGCGGAGTCTTACGGACCTGTGTACTCCCAACACGTGGGCTTGGCATGTGAAGGATATTTCCGAATTTGACGCTTCCGTGACAAAGAATATGTTCGATGGAATTTCCTATTTTGAATTGTACCATATATACCCGTCTTTGTTCAGATGACTTTCCTTTGCATGTGTTTGTGCAGGTGACAGTGGTGGGCGGAATACGCTCACCTTTTCGCGAACACCTGGTATCACCAGTATTTGATAGTGATTCATAAACACATGCTCATATAGTCGGCTTCGTACAATATACTCTGCTGTTAGTTGAGATTTCTAACGGTTATGGGGGGCATGGGTGGCCCAGTCGTCTAAGGCGCCGCGATTCGCTGTGCAGAGTTGCGTCCCTTGGGTACGCCAGAAAACTATGATTGTGGGTTCCAATCCCGGTTCGCCCCGATTATGTTTCTAGGTTTGTCAGCACCATACCCGTACTCGTGGGTTTCACCGAAGTGGTAAACGTCTGAGACCTGCATCACTTCGGGCTTTCCTCCCACATTAAGCTGACACGCCGCGATATAACTGGAATACTGTTAAAAGCGGCGTTACACCAAACTCACTCACTCACTCACTCTAACGGTTATGGAAAGGGTTCTGGTGCTACACATTGGCCCATTTCAGGCGTCTCTCGCCCTGATGTTGTTGCATAGTGCTTAAAGAGGCGTAAAACCGTATTCGCTCATTCCAAGGTCGCGTTGTTGTTTTCTTTAAGGTGAGTTGAGGTGAAATTGGGCTTAACGTCGCGTCCAAACTTATTGCACTTATATAGCGACGTGGATGCACGTGTGTGTGTGGTTGCTTGTACTAGTCCGGACTGATACTGATTTATAGTGCTGGCACACTGGGATACCATGCTGCAGTTTAACATGAATACTCCACTAAGACACAGTATACTGACTCCGATCCGACCAGTCCTTGCTTTAGCTCCTTAATGCCGAGCGCCAGACAGGGTAACAACAAGTACCATCTATTAACGTCTTTTTGTATGACGCGGCCGGGGATCGAACCCCGGACCTTTCGCTCTCCCGGCGGACGCTGTTTGTAGGTAAGGTGAAGTGAAATGGGGTTTAAGGTGACGTTCAAGATTATTTCACTCAGGTAGCGACGTGCCTGATGATGATGTTCCTGCTGCTACCACCATACCCATCCGAAGGTTCAAGAAGGTGAGAAGAAATGATGTTTAACATCGCGTTCAAGATGTTTTAACTTATATAGCGACGTACATGTTCAGTTGCGTTTGTTTGTTGTTGTTTTTTTGTTTGTTTGTTTGTTTGTTAGTACAGGCTTATAAATACCGGGATTATTGTGCCAGCCCACTGATATACCAAGCGAAGCTTAACATTATCGACTTGGAGCCGACCAGTTCTTGAAATATAAAGCCGAGACCCAGGCAGGGAAACAAAAAGTGTCATGTTTTAACGTATTTTGTTATGTCGAGGCCAGGGGATCAGACCACCGACCTTCGATTCTCCGGACAGACGCTCCATGCATTACACCACGGAGGCGGTCCACTCATTTGTAAGGCCGTTTTAAATAGGAAGACAGGAAAGAAAAGGAAGAAGAATATCTGCATGTGGATGTTTCATGCAGTTTTAACGTGAGACACGGGAGGACTTTCAAAACTCATATATCATTAAAGTACATTCTCTTTTCATCCACGCCCTACATAGAACACGCTTTTCGTGACAAGTGATCCGAACACAGAAATACATTATCGACTCTCCTCAATGCGTTCAGGTCTAAGGTTATTGCTGCACGTATCATTACGTTTTATTGAGCTAGCTGCCATGAGTGGAGGTATAAGGATTGCCTACATGATGTCATCAAATACATTGTCTACATCATCTGCGCATGGAGAAACGCCTGCATCAAGGGGCAGAATGACGCCTTCGCCATGCTTTATGTCGTTCTGCTGGTACCACACACAGCCGCAGTCTCCACATCCTACACTAGTGACTCACCGGTGGCAAATCAATAAGTCTGTCACGTCACCTGCTGTCAAACGTACGTTATACCCCTAATGAGCGCTGGGGGATGGGGGCGCGGGGGTGGGGAGTGGTCTCATGAGTTCGCTGTGCAGAGTTGTCTCCCTTAGTTCTCATTATCTGCTTGTCACGGGTTCGTGTCAACGTTGCTCTGAGTATGGATCTTTGTTTGTCAGCTCCATACCCTTGATCGTGGGTCTCACGGTAATCACCTCAATTCAATGTCACTACAGCTTTCCCCCTTCTTTACCGAGAGATTTGTACGCAGAGTTTATGCGTCTGCGCAACGTAGTTCAACTTCGTACTAAATTAACGACATATCAACTTCCGGTGTTTATATGAACTAGAACAAAGAATTAATTTCATCCATATACAATCGATACAATAATCCTGTTTGCATCAAAAGTGTAATTGCCTTAAAAGTAACATTTTACGACAGCGAATGCTTTTCGGCTTTGGTGAGTAATTGAAATAAATGCTCGCGTACTGGGGGAAAAAAGCGGAACATGAAAAAAAGTTAATCATGGGCAATTTTCAAAATATCGCTATATAAGTGGAATTAATTTTGAACGCGACGTTAAACCCCATTTCACCTCACCTAACCTCACTTTGGATTACCAATCATCCCCTCAACATAAACATCTCCATGGTAACAGCCCTCTTATGTAGGGAAACTGGAAGAGCACCTCGTGCTGGCATTCGGGTCCACTCGGCTTATTCCGTTCCCTACATCATACCTCGGGCAGCAATGGTGTATCGACATGGCCTGATTCGTTTTTGCAATACTGTGTAATACCATGTTCCCGATATAGTTCACACACAATATCGACCGATTTTGAGAAAAGAATATTTTAATGGTTAACAGAAATTGTTGTTCAACTGAATATCGGGCAACATATACGACTGCCGACAGATTGTGGTGTGTAATGTAATGTAGTAGTCACGTGAACTAGTGAAACTCGTGATATTCGATTCAATATGGATTCCTGAGCTGAGGGTGGTTCATAAGAGGCATATTCAAAGGAAATACCTGTGGGTAATCAAAGGTAGAATAGGTCCGTGGTGTTTATATAACCCATGCTTGGAAAAGATGATGATGAAAATTCTTGATCCCAAAGTCAGTCTCATTGGTGCTGTCACCTGTTGGTCTTCCTTGGCCAGATTCGATTATTTTCGTCGTGATATTAATGGAATATTCAGCGTAAAACTCGTTACTCTCTGACTCCTAGGCATCTTTCACGAAAACAAATGAGACAGTGAGAGAGAGAGAGAGAGAGAGAGAGAGAATGAGAGAGAGAGAGAATGAGAAAGAGAGAGAGAGAGAGGGGGGTGGGGGAGAGAATAGGCTAAACGCCGCTTGTTCCCCAATACAAACAGGTGTCATATTTCGAAACACAAAGACTCAGTATGTCAGTCTCCAACACGAAAAGTAATGTCGTGCGATTTTCTAAATAAAATAATACGTAGGATAATATTTGGAAAATCTAATTGAAGTATTTCTAATATATCCGTGCTATGACCCAGCCCAACAGCAATAAACACGCCTTATATTTTTTAATGAACACACATGAGTTTGGTTAAACGCCGCTTTGAACAGTGTTCCAGTTACATCACGTGTATTCACCTTAACTATCACGAGATTCCATATTAATATGCTTTTACCACTTTTTGAAACCCTCCAACCCCTGAAGATCCGGGGTAGAACAGGTCTTCAGCAACCCGTAAAAGGCGACTATGCTTGTCGAAAGAGGCGACTAACGGGATCGGGTGATCAGGCTCGCTGACTTTGTTTATGCATATCATCATATTCCAATCGATGCTCATGATGTCAATCATGGGGTTGTCTAGTCCACACTCGATTATGTACAGACCGACGTCATGTAGCTGGAATATTGCTGAGTGCGGCGTTAAACAAACAAACTTCAGCGTTGACATGTACTATTCGTATTCCAAATAACATTCACTCACTCATCACAATAAATGATACCACATCCTTAAATCATGTGTATGTATGGTCATACGAAGTTGTCTGTTTTTACGCCTTTGGAGTGAGTGAGTGAGTTGGGTTTAACGCCGCTTTTAACATTATTCCAGACATATCACGGCGTGTCAGCTTAATGTGGGAGGAAAGCCCGAAGTGATGCAGGTCTCAGACGTTTACCACTTCGGGGGAAACCCACGAGCACGGGTATGGTGCTGACAAACCTAGAAACATAATCGGGGCGAACCGGGATTCGAACCCAAAATCATAGGTTTCTGGCGTGCCCAAGGGACGCAACTCTGCACTACGATTCGCGGCGCCTTAGACGACTGGGCCACCCGTGCCCCCTTCAGCCTTTGGAGTTAAAGAAAGGCATTCCTCAAGACATTATCTGACGAAACAAATAGCTACATTCCTTTTAAAAATCTCGAAATAGCTGTTAATGTTGCATTATCAAGTAATTCCGAAGATTCAGCGAAAACGCCAAGCGGAATATGCGGTTCCACTGTCTGCTGAACGTGTCAATTTCGGGGCGGCAATAGCCGGTCCATCAGCTCGGGATTTTATCGACATGTAATCCATCTGGTGTCTGCAGATCCCCGCAAGCCCCATTTAACAGCTGACATGGCCAGGCGGGTGACCGATGGCTATGACGGCCGTAGTGGGACTGACCGTGCACGGACCCGCGTGATCCTGAAGCCGATTCTGGTTGAGACGTTGATGGATGGAGGGTTGCACCTGACGGAGGCTGCTGCAAACTCATTAGACTAACATTTAGTCTCTGAAATCTTATATTACACAATATCCTTCTTGACTCTAAAAATAAAAAAATTCCGTATGCTGATTTCTAGCTTGAGCTGGCTAGACTTGCTTTTGTATGCATTTCTAGATTATTAATTTTTCATAAAATAAATATATTCCACGGTCATGGTGCAGGACTACAAACTCATGTACTCTTGTTAGTTCTCAAGATGATGATGCTTGTTTAACGCCGCACTCAGCAAAATTCCAGCTATTTGAAGGCGGTCTGTAAATAATCGAGTCTGGACCAGACAATCCAGTGATTGACATTATTAGCATCGATCAACGCAATTGGGATACGATGACATGCATCAACCAAGTCATCGAGCCTGACCACCCGATCCCGTTAGTCGCCTCTTACGACAAGCATAGTCGCCTTTTACGGCAAGCATGGCTCGCTGAAGACCTATTGTAACCAAGAATCTTCACGGGACTTTTAGTTCTCAAAATCACATTGGTAGTTACCATGTGAAAGTAAAGAGGAACTTTCATTTTCCTTATTGATTTCTTTTCACTTTTAACTATTCTTTGAATATTAAGATTAATATATATTGTTGTTGGGTTTTTTTAATTTACCATAAATATTGTTTCAAAACAAGAGCAGAATATTATTTTTCAAAGATGTGGTGAGTTTGGCTATAGTCCATCAATATCACGACGGGAACGCCATCAATTGTACCATTCGCGAATGTGCGAATATTTTAACCACAAGGTGATTCTATTCTCCCTTTTGGGCGGTCGGGTAGCCTAGTGGTTAAAGTGTTCGCTCGTCACGCCGAAGAACCGGGTTCGATTCCCAACATGTGTACAATGTGTGAAGCCATGTCCCCCGCCGTGATATTGCTGGAATATTGCTAAAAGCGGCGTAAAACCATACTCACTCACAATTGTCCCTTTAAAGATATGTGAAAACAGCAAATAGGGTTTTATATGTGTTCAAAAAATATTATTCTCATCTTTTCAAGAAATGATAATAAGTTAACCATTCTATTTCTCCATATATTTATTTACAAGTAAACAACATGTGTCGATCTATCTGTCAGCCACTTGCATAATTACTGGGACGTCTTATGGCTTGGGTCACCACTAAGTGTGTAATCAAGCAGTTATCTCCCTTGATTAGTCTCACGATAACCCGACTTCCACCTTGACAACACCCAATTAGTAATGTGCGTCGTGCTGGAGGCGGACATTCTTGCCCACGCTCGTGATTATTACACACAGTGGGGGCAGTAACGTTTTCCCTTTGGAACCTGGACCATGGATAAACTTTAAAAAGTGAAGCCTGTAAAGGCAGCTGGATGAATGAATGCGTCTCTGGTTACAGAAGTCCGTGTCATATTAATCTAAAGCGTTCACACATTTGATCTAAATTAAAGAGTGATAGCAGTGTTGGTGCACACTCGGAATTTCATTTCGTACTGCGAGTCTCTGACGCCTAAAAGACATTGACAGGAGTCTTTTTCACGTTGAGGGACAGTAATTTTAAGGTTTTCACAACATAGACATTTTATCAAGATATAGGTGAATTAAGCTTAACTTTGATTTGTGATGGACATTTTATGTATAAACGTATGCTGTGTTGGAAATTCACAGTAAAACATAGGATTCCATTTTCTTCCAGTTCCATCACGGATCAACTTCCAACTTTTCTCTTGCCTTCTGAGTGGCCCAGTCGTCTGAAGTGTCGCAAATCGCTGTGCAGATTTGCGTCCCTTGGGCACGCCAGAAACCTATGTGAGTAAGTGAGTATGGTTTTACGCCGCTTTTAGCAATATTCCAGCAATATCACGGCGGGGGACACCAGAAATGGGCTTCACACATTGTACCCATGTCGGGAATCGAACCCGGGTCTTCAGCATGACCAGAAACCTATGATTGTGGGTTCGAATCCCGGTTCGCCCCGATTATGTTTCTAGGTTTGTCAGCACCATACCCGTACTCGTGGGTTTCACCGAAGTGGTAAACGTCTGAGACCTGCATCACTTCGGGCTTTCCTCCCACATTAAGCTGACACGCCGTGTTATAACTGGAATACTGTTAAAAGCGGCGTTAAACCCAACTCACGCACTCTTGCCTTCTGGTGCTATTATGAAGAAGCTCCAACCCAGTATCTCTACCCATATCCAAGAGAATATAATTTAAAACGGAGTCCAGCTTAGTCAAGAATGATTTGGCATGTCCAGCTTGTCTGAGCCTGAAATAAGTCTATCTTGTAGACTACTGCTCATCTCAAAATTAAGGAACATTCGGGGCTCCATTTGGATTTTATCTATTTTATTTTGTAGATATATTTTTGTTAATAAGATGACCATATTTCTCGGACTAAATGTCAGTCTATCTCCAACCTATCTCTTAGAGTGATTACCTCCTTACCAACCAATGCATTCGCTCCAATCCAAAGACAAAATGTTAATCTTAACAACACAGGCATTAACGACTTGTGGAAACAGATCCTCCGAACATTCAGCAGCTTTGTGGAACGATCCACCACTTGAAATAGAACAATCCCGTAAATTATCCTCAGATAAAACCATTCTTTTTCAGACAGGCTTTCCCCTGAACTGTTTCTTGACTCGGACTCTTACAACAAGCTCGCAGAGCATGCTTTCCTGTTGGGCTGGGACGAGTCCAAATTTACTACCCGGGGACCCACCACCCTATTACCCGACCCCCTATTCCCGGGTACCCACTGTAGGTCTCGGGAAATGTCTCAAAATGTCTGATTGGGAACATTTTTAGCATCGCCCTGGCAAAACGACTTGTATTAAACAATCTGGTCATTTATACACTGAAGTTGAATTAAGTTATATCTTTATTCAACCATATGAAAAATCAGAAGGAATGGGTGCATAGCCAGAAAGAAATGCGATCAGTAGTGACTTTAGTGTAACCATAGAGTTCTAGATCATTTTTGTCATTAAACAATATATCACGTGACTAACCAGTACCTACTCAGTACCCGCCCGACCCGGGTACCCGAGGATAGCCGTAGGATACAGCCAAAAGTCATCTTTCATTAAACACTGGCTGGTTGAATCCAGACAAATCTGGTTGCCAGAAATGTGGTGACCTCGGTTGAAGCGGGTCACTCAAATTACTGAATTAAGTAATCGGACGCACGCAATGTGATGAGTGGCCTAGACGTATTTCTTAAGTCCCCCAGCGTCCGTCTGGGAGAAGCATATTTCATGGGTGTCTGCAAACAATGGATCTCTCTTTTCACATCTTCAGATAAAATGACGCCGGCGATTTGACCAGACACCTTGTTCCAGGTCACGTTGCCTCCCTGTGGTCACCGATGATGGTGATGAATGGCCCAAGAATATTCGTCACCACTCGCATGTTTCCGTAACCTACAACAAGGCTTGTCCCGGACTGAGACGAGTTGGTAATGAATGGTCCAGGAAATGAATAATATTTTCCTTTCACGAATACTCGTATCATTCCGTGATGGTCCGAATGATGTATTATATATAGCTCGGTTCATTCGGTAAACTATTCATCTTGTCAACAACTGTTACAAAATATGTTTCCAAACGCGAATGAGTTGGACAATAACAGCAAATGTAAACTCGTGTTTATTTGTGATATAACGGCGCACTCTTATTCATGCCATATGACGTCGGTGAATTATAAGTATAGCAAGGTCAGATTTTGTTCATAGTGTTTTATTGCTGATTAATGAATTCTTTAAAAAAACAATTCCAGGTCGTTTTTTTGCGGGGAAAAATATGGAACATTTCCGATTTTCTTTTTAGTTCTCAATTCGATGTTGTTGGTCCGGTCAAGATGCTGATAATGACGGACCGGTGTCAGAATGCCGATGACGACGAACGAGGATGCCGAAGTTGTTTTACTGGGAAGAGGACGTCGATGATGACGGGCCGCGGGATAAAACGCCGATGATGACGGGCCACGGGATAGAACGCCGATGATGACGGGCCACGGGATAGAATGCCGATCACCCCAACTACAACGTTACAGTCTTAATTCGGTCCTGACGCTATTGAAGTCAGAACCTCCACAGTTCATTTGAGTATTTATTCTGAACAACTAGCTTGAACTGAACATAAAAACACACACGAACACAATATACAGTTCGACCGTCGCCACAGAGGATTCTGCTCCAGAGCCGGAGATTTGTGATAATCTAAATCTCGATCTAAAGTCAGGCGTTGTAATCTTCTGCTTATCTGGTGCCTCATACGCTGCAAGGACACAAGAAGGTGATTTAGGGGTGGGTTGCAGGAGACAAGAAGGTGATTTACGGGTGGGTTGCACGGAGACAAGAAGGTGATTTACGGGTGGGTTGCACGGAGACAAGAAGGTGATTTAGGGGTGGGTTGCACGGAGACAAGAAGGTGATTTAGGGGTGGGTTGCATGGAGACAAGAAGGTGATTTAGGGGTGGGTTGCACGGAGACAAGAAGGTGATTTACGGGTGGATTGCACGAAGACAAGAAGGTGATTTACGGGTGGATTGCACGGAGACAAGAAGGTGACTTACGGGTGGGTTGCACGGAGACAAGAAGGTGATTTACGGGTGGGTTGCTAGGAGACAAGAAGGTGATTTACGGGTGGATTGCACGGAGACAAGAAGGTGACTTACGGGTGGATTGCACGGAGACAAGAAGGTGATTTACGGGTGGGTTGCACGGAGACAAGAAGGTGATTTACGGGTGGGTTGCAGGGCATAAGGACGCAACGTCAGGAAGTAATGGCTTATAAATTAAAATCACTTCGCACACATTTTAACTGCATGTTGTCTGGTAAAACAGTATAGCTTTTTAGACTCCACGCACGCTTTACAAGAATTTAATCTGTTTCCAAAATTTGCTGAATCAAAAGATCACAATTCGTCAAAGATCATGTAATTTTCCAACAAATATTTTCAGGTATTTCCAATACAAAACAAACAAAAAATAATTTTATTACTTTCACTTTTCGTTAAAATTATCCATCCATTGGGACTCTAAAGAAAACATGTCTGGTGTCCCCCGCCGTTAAATTGCTGGAATATTGCTAAAAGCGGCGTAAAACCATAACCACCCACTCACTCACTCACTCACTTAAGATAAAGTGCAAAAGAATCAAATCAGTAATAGCTTAACGTTTATGGATAAATATGATCATAAAAATTAAATGTGTAAAAAAGTATTGAAATTTTCAGTCTTTGAAAGCACTAAATGTTTTCATTTGAAATAAATGTCGTCCGCATCCTCACTTTGAAGGATGAAAACTGAATCATATGTTGTGTGCGAAACGTAATTTCTGGAAACGTTTACTTTAAAAACACCGACAATTTCAATTGTTTTGTTACCCTTTTATTACCGTATAATTTAAGGGTAATGTGAGACATTTATTACAATCAATAATAATGAAATGGATAAAGATCTTGTCTGCCTCGGGAGATGTCTTTAAATTACCCTTTTTTAGATATATTGCCATGAGACTCGCCCCTAATTCAATTTTCTCTTTGCAGACTAATAAGCTAAGTTTTCCTAACAGTGATCTTAATGTGTGATTGGACCGTAACACGCACCTGCCACAGTTCGTTATAGACCATGTGCCAAATAATAACGTGCCTGTTTCAGCAACTGTGGTCATCGGATGCGAAGAAACCATCAGATTAATATCGATTTTGGCTTTAATTACCCTCGAACCACAACCAACGCTACAGACGCACAGAATAAGATGGAGTGCCCTCTAGCGGTGAGCTCGTTTGTATAGGCAAATCTCGCATAAAACCGCGTTATCACGAATGCTGATTGAAATTCTCGTTAACTCAGACAAATGTGTGTTTACTTCAAGTGTGATGGGGTTTGGGGGATATAGTAAGTGGTTGAGTGGGAGCGTCGGTGGAGGGAGTGATGGAAGGGATATTAACGTCACAGAAAACAGACACAAATCTCAGACTAGAGATTTAAGCCTTACAGATGGCTACATGTGTCAGATGTTACAAAATCTGTGTTGTGTGTATAAGCGGGTTTGTGTGGGGCTTCAAAGAACAAAGGACGGACGAAGATGAGCAATATTTTCCTATACGTGCAGAGATGATGTTTGTTAACATTTGAATATTTTCTTGAAACACAAACTTCGATATACATACATACATACATACATACATACATACATACATACATACATACATACATACATACATACATACATACATACATTAAATTTGTTCTTTAAATAGATGAAAAAGTAATTTCAATGGAACAATCACAGACGACTTTTAGCTGGAAAAATATACTGGATTGTGAAGGATGGTTATCAATACACCTAACAGAGCTCAAGATTCGAGATAAGCTACGTATTTACGCAAATACGCATTAAAAACCGAAATACGCAGACAAATCAACTCCGAGCGTATCAAATACGCAACAAAAACTATAAATACGCTATTGAAATAAATGAATGATTATATTATAACTATTAGATAAAACGATTGCATATATTCGAACTGTTAGATAAAATGATTGTGTATCAGTCGATCGCAAAATTCACTTACCGACAGTTACAGTCTGAAAAAACTTCTGCGACAAACATACTGATAGATGCCACATACGGCATATACGGCATATCCTAACAGGCTGGTTTTTAACTCATGATCTTTGACTGCTGAGAAAGTATTCCGTTAAACATATTTGCAACAAATAAATATAATCTAAAGGCTTGGCTAGTAACTATAATACTTCCAGCTATAGTCTCATCATTCAAGAGCCAGTATATGGCTGGAAGGGGTGATGTTGCTTTTCTCGCTTTCTCGGGATACGTTGGGCTAGTCGTCTAAAGCGCCACAATTCCCTGTGCAGAGTCTCATCCCTTCGGAGTGCCAGAATCATGTGATAGTAGTGATGATAGCGTTGGTAGTAAAATAATGATAATAATAAGTGCATTTATAATGCGCCAGATTCCATTCACCAAGTGGATGCTCATAGCGCTACACTATTATTACCCCGGTCAATGGATCAGTGAGCACTCGATTTTCATTCTCAGCGCCCTGGGGAGAATACAACCCAAGCTGCCTGTGAGGCGTTAGAAGGTTACCATCTCATCCTACCGGGTACCCACCCACTGCTGGGTGAACAGAGGCACATTTCGAACAAAGTCACTTGCCTAAGGAGACCCCACATGTGGTACATGTTCTTCTGTGTCGGGCAGGACCGAAGCCCTAGAAACTCTCAGGAGTAAACGTGGTCACCCACCCAGCTACTCTCCGAGAACACAGTTGCTAAACTTCACCTGATTTGTGATCTGTGCTCTGTGCACAGGACTATGTGCCTCCACGTGTTGTTTATTATTTCAATGTACACTATAGAATTTGTGCGCGCAGCCAAATTGGACGAAATAAAATACGGTGACGTATTTACTTTAAATTAATAAATGGAATTGAGAAGCATATTAAAACAATGCATTATTGATACTGAATTAATAAAAGATATCCAATTACAAAATAAAATTGATATTAGAATGAGTGCTTGACATTTGTGTGCCAATTTTTGTCTTCTTTATGATATTTCAGAAATAGTAGTGGCTAAATCAGTTTCAATTGTTTTGTGAATTAACAAACACACAATATGGGTCATGATATGCCCTGACTGCCTCCGTGGTCTAGTGGTAGAGCGTCCGCCCGGAGAGCGGAAGGTCCGGGGTACAATCCCCGGCCCCGCCATTAAAAGTACTTATTGTTACCCGGTCGGCTCGGAGTCAGTATACTATGTCTGAGTGGGGTATTCATGTTAAACTGCGGCATGGTATCTCATTGTGCTAGCACTATAAATCAGCATCAGTCCGGACTAGTACAAGCAGCCACACACACACGTACATGCACGTCGCTATATAAGTGTAAAAATCTTGGACGCGACGTAAAACCCCATTTCACCTCCCCTCATGATATACCCGGGGTAATATTCGTCAGATATATTAAATATTCACCTTGTGTTGGTGCAGTCCAGACACGTCTCACAATCACTTACACCCGGCAGTATATACATCATAATCACCGCTTGAGTTCTCTGCAATGAGATTTCACAGCGAAATCTATAGATTAGTCTTGTCACATGCGAGGTAGATCGATATCGTCGGAGGACCGGATAACTACAACCAGGCTGATTATTCAAAATTGTACAAGGACATTTTACGTGTGCTTCCTTTTGCCTTTTCAAGTCAGTGGTAATATTTAAAATTGATTATATTTGGACATATTTAACACAGCACTTTTCTTTGAATATTTTGAATGAGCTTGGGTTTATTTGGGCTAAATATGATCGATGGACCCCATGTGTTTTCTAAAGATTTTATTTTATTTTAAATTTACAAACCGAATTTCATATTCTCACTGAGGTTTTGGGTTGGTAATTGGCAAAAAGTATTGCTCCACCCAGAGGTTTGTTGTTGTTGTTTTTTGGTCTTTTTTAACGCCGCACACAGCAATATTCCAGCTATATGACGACAGTCTGTAAATAATCGAGTCTGATTGACATCATGCGCTTCGATCTACGATGACATACATCAACCAAGTCAGCGAGCCTGACCACCCGATCCCTTTAGTCGCCTCTTACGACAAGAATAATTTAAGAGGTTATTACATAGACGGGGTAAGAAAGAAGCTTTTAGAATTATATTTAAAGACTGTGAAGAGATTCATGTTTGAATAACGGTACTCAAATTACGTTCCAATACGATTGCCTCCCTTGATATAACTATATTCCTGTCTACTAATATTACAATGCGATTGAAGTACACGTGAAACATTAATAATTTTAAAATATGTGCCGTATATTCATATTATAATGTATATATTAAAATATGTATAATATTTGTATGTTGATACGAGCTGAGGTATTGTTTTTATTCACAGAAACGTTTTCATATTAAATAGATAATAATTAGTAGTACTACAAATATTCCTTTACAAAAATCCTATCATCATGGCTGCCGCGGAGTTAGAGAAAGCACTTGCTCTTAAAGTATCAAATAAGACTGGAGCAATTGACATTTTGTCGGGAATAGGTGAGCAGACGTCAAAATCACATTTCAGTTCTGCTTTTCTCCGTTGTACTGCAATTTCGCTGCACAGTTTGTTTCATTTTCCACTTGCTAGATACGCCGGTCTTCAAATTCTGCACAATCACGCAAACAACACATGTCAACACATCGAATTAGACCCGGCAGCGGCATCAATGGTTATTTCTATGTAGTGATTGAGATTTAGATAAGATTTGGAATGTTATCAGACATCGATGTTTGCTGTAAACAGTACCTCCGAGCAAAGGACACCGACAGGGGGACAAATAATGTGTACATTTGTCTCCTAAATTCGTGAGCCCACGAACTTAGCGTATTCATCATGCTCAAGATTGGTAATAATTATTCATCCAACCCAACCCAATTGATAATTTACAATGGGCATTGCCTGTTATGTTAGCTGCAGTTTACTGTCTGGGTGTAGCTGTATGCAGCTGTGGGGAACCATCATGTAGTTGGGCTAATGATCAGTGCGACGTTAAACAACTATATGGGGAATAATGCTCTCACTGCTGGCTGTGGCTCCCAGTCTCACACACAGCTCTCAAAGCGACTTGAACCATACTCACTTAATATTTGTGACGGTACTGTGATCAGTGTTCAAAATAAGCACCTGCTCCTAGGACTGTGGCAGGAACAGCTCGAATCTGGATGTAGTTTCAAATTTGTATGGGTCCTTATGGCCTGCAGTAAAGTGTCTTGTCGATTAATTTGTCACAATAACTAAATAAACTGCAGTTTTAAATGAGGACCTGTTCAGTAAGAGCCTGCCGCCTCTAAAGCCTGTAGGTCCTGATGGCAGCCGGGCATTTGTTTTGTTTTTTCAAACACTGCATGCGAACTATGGTAAAATGTTGCTAATAATATAGTAATATATGACACTCTTTTCCTTTCCATGCGTACCAGTGTTCAAATTTCAGAATAAAAGTCATTGGGTTCATATCAATCATAACCATAATGTTAATAGTTAACGATTTAATTTATTTTACTGAAATTTGATATGCTGCTGATGGTCCCAGAGATCAAACACATGTGCGGAGACAAATCATGTAGAAAACTGTTCACTTTCTGCTCTTTGTACATGTGTGGGTACAATTGTGTATAACATATGTCTAAGACCAGAAGATTTGTTGCTGACTAGTCAAATATAAATCTCTCAAGAGTCCTCAATCAACTAAGCACTGACATAGACAATGATAGAACAATAATTACATTTTTGTTGTGTTCATTGTAATTCCTGCATTCTGAGTAACTGTATTGGTCACAGGTTATTGATTTAATTTCCCATTGACTGTAAAAAATTAAGACACCAACTGAAGCGGGGTACCTTCGTCATTGCAGAATGTTGGTATTTATGTAATGTCACAAATGATAATTTGTTTCTGAAAAAGATAATGTACAGTACAAGCAGGCAGAAAGAATTGATATGGATTGCATTGGACAAGGTGGAATGTTGATGGATCCTATTTGACCTATTCAGAGTCAATTTGCCTAATGTTAAATGTATGCTGACATGTGTGAGGCCTTTAAGCATAAGTAGAATTTCAGGCACGGTTTCAGCAGTGTTTTCGCAATGTTTAGGGCATGTAGGGAGATCCTTATACTTCAACACTATTTGGCCTGATTTACGTCACTGCATTCAAGTTGAGACAACTCAATAAGAAGTAAAGGATGCCCAGTTCTTTCATATTACTATTGGCAGATTAACTAAAGTAAATATGAAAGAATAAGGTATTCTTTAACTTCTTTGGAGTAATTTGTTTGATAGGCATTTCTTAGAAGTTGACGGATGTAGTTTGTTTGTGCACGCATTCATACTGTCAAGTCTTGTTAATCCGATATATATATATTTGTAGGTCATATTCAATTATTCCTACCTGGTTCTCTTGTTTGCAGTAAAGAGAGACAGTGGAGACAAGGGCGAGGAATGGGTGAAGGTGAAGGAACAGGCTGTTCTGGAGCTTGGTGCTCTCTTTGCAGGAACAAAACAGGCCACAGGTACGTAAAAAGTATTGCATGTCACTGGTAAATAAATAGTAATGCAACATGCCACAGATAAGTAGACAGTAATACAACATGCCACAGATAAGTAGACAGTAATAGAACATGCCACAGATAAGTAGACAGTAATACAACATGCCACAGATATGTAGACAGTAATAGAACATGCCACAGATAAGTAGACAGTAATAGGACATGCCACAGGTAAGTAGACAGTAATACAACATGTCACAGGTAAGTAGACAGAAATACAACATGCCACAGATAAGTATACAGTAATACAACATGCCACAGGTAAGTAGACAGTAATAGAACATGCCACAGATAAGTATACAGTAATACAACATGCCACAGATAAGTATACAGTAATAGAACATGCCACAGATAAGAAGACAGTAATAGAACATGCCACAGATAAGTAGACAGTAATAGAACATGCCACAGGTAAGTAGACAGTAATACAACATGCCACAGGTAAGTAGACAGAAATACAACATGCCACAGATAAGTATACAGTAATACAACATGCCACAGGTAAGTAGACAGTAATAGAACATGCCACAGATAAGTAGACAGTAATACAACATGCCACAGATAAGTAGACAGTAATAGAACATGCCACAGATAAGTAGACAGTAATACAACATGCCACAGATAAGTAGACAGTAATAGAACATGCCACAGATAAGTAGACAGTAATAGAACATGCCACAGGTAAGTAGACAGTAATACAACATGCCACAGGTAAGTAGACAGAAATACAACATGCCACAGATACGTATACAGTAATACAACATGCCACAGGTAAGTAGACAGTAATACAACATGCCACAGGTAAGTAGACAGAAATACAACATGCCACAGATAAGTATACAGTAATACAACATGCCACAGATAAGTAGACAGTAATACAACATGCCACAGGTAAGTAGACAGAAATACAACATGCCACAGATAAGTAGACAGTAATAGAACATGCCACAGATAAGTTGACAGTAATACAACATGCCACAGATAAGTAGACAGTAATAGAACATGCCACAGGTAAGTAGACAGTAATACAACATGCATCAGGTAAGTAGACAGTAATACAACATGCATCAGGTAAGTAGACAGTAATACAAGATGCATCAGGTAAATAGACAGTAATACAACATGTCACAGGTAAAAAGACGGTAACCATGGTAATACAACGTGTCACAGGTAAATACTGTAATACAACATGCCATAGGCAAATAAATAGTAATACAAAATGCCACAGGTAAATAGACAGTAACACAAAATGCCACAGGTAAATAGACAGTAATACAAAATGCCATAGGTAAATTGACTCCTAAACAGATAGTAATGCAACAGATCACAGGTAAATAGAAAAGTTCTACAACAGGCCAGGGGTAAATAGACAAGTTGTGCGACAGGTAAATAGATAGAAAACAGATCTTAGCTATATATCAACAAAAAGACCACCTGTATAACAGGTCACAGGTAAACATGGTAAATTATGGAAACACAACAGGCCACATGCAAGAACATTGGAGAGCAACTGGCCACAGGAGAAAATATAGAATCCAAGATTGGGAAACAACAGGCCATAGCTAAATATACAGTTAGCATGGGTATTTGCCAGGGACATGAATCTTAGATTCTGGTGGAATGTAAGACATGGCAGGGAACACTGTGTATGTTACTTTTGTCTTCTAGATACTAACAATGGTTTAATTTATTGTCGTTCCCTTGTCATGATGTTATAGATGAGTACAGCATGTACAGAACATCTGAAAAAATAGAGAATATTCAATACAATCAGCAATCAGAGAAAACGACAATATGACAATATGAACAAATAGGCAGACTGAGGACAATCAGAAATTTCTCGCCTGTTGAAGCTATTCCTTTATCACAATACAGATTGCGTTGGTATGGGGTGCCTTATCCTTACATGGTATCTTACTTTGACTGAATATTTGGATTTCAGAGCTGGCTGGCCTGATTAAGTTTACACGGCCATTCCTCGGTATGGTGAGCAAAGCTAAAGCAGCCAAGTTGGTGCGAGCACTGGTTGACCTGTTCTTGGACATGGAGGCAGGAACCGGTAAAGAGGTGGGCTTACAGGACCATTTATGTTGTAACCATGGTAACTGTTTTGTAAGAAAATGTTTACTTTTACTTCTTGTGGATATTGATATAATCATCATGTCTAGGTCATTAGACCTGTGAAGATCCGGATTAGATTAGGTCTTCAGCAACCCTTGCCTGACATAAAGGGCAGCTATGCTTGTCGTAAGAGGCGACTAACAGGATCTGGTGGTCAGGCTCACTGACTTGGTTGATGCATTTCATCGTGTCCCAATTTGGTAGATTGATGCTAATGATGTCTATCACTTGATTGTTTGGTCCAGACAGGATCATTCACAGACTGCCGTCATATGGCTGGAATATTGCTGAGTGCGGTGTTAAACAACAAACAAACAGAGCTTAATGTCGATAAATTTATGTCTGGTAGGTTTGCCTGGTCCAAATTGATTGTTTACGGGCTGCAGTGATAATGTACCTTGATTATTGCTGGCTGCGGTGTTAGACAATGGTCACTCATTCTGATTAAGGAAGCCTGACAGACTGGTCTCTACAAATGCTGTAAACTGAAGAAGCTTAACACTAATCTTACATATATACATTTTATTGGATAGTTAATGTAACTTTTATGTATTTATCTTGTTTTGTGATGAAAAAACATATTTTTCTGTTAAAATAGCAATATATATTTTCCTTTGAGTGAAATAACATGTCTGCTGGAAATACTTTAATACTTAATCAATGACACTGTGATTTTCAGTGTAAGATCATAAACATCTTGATGAAAGTACAAAATGTGTAGAATATTTACCATGTTTACCTTATTTGCCAAATAGCATGTTATTTGCATCTCGTGTGCCACTCATGAAAATATCAATCATGTTAGGTCATGCAATAACATAAACAGGCTATTTGACAAGATAAGTCTAATGTCTGATGATATATATTATATGCTTTTTAAATCCTCCTTGGTTGTCATGGTAATTTTCACTGAATGTTTTTCAAGGTTGAGCTCTGTCAGGAATGCATTGACTGGGCTAAAGATGAAAAGAGAACATTCCTGAGACAAGCCCTAGAGGTGAGAGAGAGCTGATAGTGGACATTTTAAACCGTACATCATGTATCTACCATTAAACAAATTTGAAAGGCTTTAGTGCTTAGTTGTACTGTATGGCATTGAATGTTAAAATACCTCCTAATTTGAGAAAATAAGAAGTTTGAGAAAATTCACTGTTTTATCAACCAAGTATATTTAGTTTGGAATCTTAGATAAATCTCAGGAACCAAACTCACAAGTTCATGTATATTGAAATGACTTTTTCTTCCATTTCAGGCTCGTCTCATTGCTCTCTACTTTGACACAAAGAGTTATCAGGGAGCACTGACACTAGGTAAGAGCAAGCACTAATACAACAGATATGTATATTGTTTAATCCCTGTTTCGAAAAACGGGGGAATAGAGCGATCAGTATGTCACGTCCGTGTGTCCTCCGTCTGTTTTCCGAATTCCGCAGAACATTCTATACAGATCAGTCTAGTGGTGATTTGGTGCCTTTTTATGATTTTGGAATTTTTTTAGGACAGGTTGGACATATAATGAAAATGAGGGTAGTGCTTGTTTCCAGAACTCCAAAACTGTTGAATATTTCTTTTTGAAACTTGCTCTACAGATCGGCCTAGTGGTAAACTCATGCCTATTGATGAGTTGGGTTTTTTATATTTTTAACCTTATCCCATCTCACATCATGCATTTCTTCCTTCTTCTTTTGTTCCTATGTGGATATGTGCTTGAACAAAGCATTATAAGCCCATGCATAGATACCAACACGATACGATCACGTGATTGCCTCTGCCCCATCGTTCTCTTTCTTATCGACACCTAGTGGAAACCCGCAGGGAGATTTGAGAAAATCTAGATTGTTTTGTTTTTTGGGGTATTCCTTTCAACATCATCTAGATTAAGTACAAAATCCCAATTGCGTGGATCGAGGTTCATGATGTCAATCACTGGATTGTCTGGTCCAGACTCGATTATTTACAGACCGCCGTCATATACATGGGATATTGCTGAGCATGCTGAGTGCGGCGTTAAACAAACAAACAAAACAGAGCAGAACTCCAAAAGGGTTAAATATTTCTACATGAAACTTGCTACTGATCAGTCTAGTGGTGAATCGGTGCCTTTTGATAATTTGGGATATTGAAAAATATTGAACAGCATTATCATATTTTTCACTGGACGGAAGATATCCAAAGGCAATGAATCAAAAATGGGGTATAAGTAGCCAAACTTTTTCATTTCCAGGGGGCACGGGTGGCCCAGTCGTCTAAGGCGCCGCGTTTCGCTGTGCAGAGTTGCGTCCCTTGGGCACGCCAGAAACCTATGATTGTGGGTTCGAATCCTGGTTCGCCCCGATTATGTTTCTAGGTTTGTCAGCTACATACCCGTGCTCATGGGTTTCACCGAAGTGGTAAACATCTAAGACCTGCATCACTTCGGGCTTTCCTCCCACATTAAGCTGACACGCCGTGATATAACTGGAATACTGTTAAAAGCGGCGTAAAACCAAAACTCACTCACTTCATTTCCAAATTGCACCAGATCAGGTGGATATGTCATCTCCTGTTGACTCTTGTTCTGTGTATCAATGACTCTCAAATATTAGAATCATGTTTTGAAAACAAAAATAATTAACAACATCAGCAGCAGATTGATTAGGTTCCAACATGCTTTGTGCAAATCTTTTTTTTACCTAGACTAGCGGCTCTGAGATTCAAACAAAATAATCCTGCACATGATCATAGCACGTATCTATGACTGCTTGCTACAAGGACAATGTACCAACTCTGGTCTGTGTTGCAGCATCAAGCCTACTGAAGGAGCTGAAGAAGCTGGATGACAAGGCTCTGCTGGTGGAGGTGCAGCTCCTGGAGAGCAAGATCTACCACGCACTCTCCAACCTGCCCAAAGCCAGGTAATGGGAATGCACAGTATCACTGGTATACTGGTGTGTTCTTTTGAATTAGTTGCATCGTTTAACCGACCATCTACACAGTGATTTCATACACCCATGTTTCCTTTCGAAATTGATTTCCAAAACGGTGGAACCACATTTTTCTCTCCCCTGTATCCATGACTACAAAATGGCGGTGAGTGACCAAGGTGAGTAATATGTACTTCCAGGGATAATTCTAGGGTGGGGCCTTGTGCTTTTAGCCCCTAAATTTGAAAAAAAAGCCCAATTTTTCAAATAGAGTGGGGCATTTTAACATTGTGCTGAATAGGCGTACCTGTGGAATATTTTAAAATTTCACAAAAAAGGCCAATGTCAGAAAGTTCTTAGAATGAACCCTGTACTTCAGTATGTGGGGAAAAAAGGATGTGTCAATCAGTGTCACACTCTTTAGCTCTCAATATTACACAATATAAACCGCAATTTAGATACGTGGATATATAATATATTGCAATTCAAACTTTTTGCCAGTACACAGCGCTACTGAAGCCAAACTTTGCTTCGACTAGGCAATATTAGACGCCAATATTTGAACGTTGGTGTTCATGGTTTGCAGCAAGTCAGTATAGGTGATCAGGTTGGAATTAATCTTTTACAAATTTGAGATTTTTTGAGAAAATCTATTACAATTTGTGGTACTGTTTTGTTATTGATAACAGGACATTCATGATTAAAGGGAAAATAGCTGAAGTATTGAACATAACATTACAGAGATCGATTTAGCTATATAAAACATGCACCAGTGCTACCTAATATTAAAAACGCAACCTAATATTGATGTCCACATGAGGAGCCGTTGGGAAGCCTAGTGGTTAACATCAAAGACCCGGGTTCGAATCCCAACATGGGTACAATGTGTGAAGCCCATTTCTGGTGTCCCCTGCCGTGCTAAAACCGGCGTAAAACCATACTCACTCACAATGTCCAAATGCTCCAAGTACATGTAAAAAAAAAAAAGAGTCAAATTTTGCCTGACTTGCCTGACAAAAATGCCACATGACATTTCTGAATACACTCAATACCTAAGCTTTGTGTCATGAATTTGTGGTACATAGTCATCTGAGATTATACTAACGGTATTCGTCGTATTAAGCGCCCACGTCGATATTTGCTAAAATATTGGTTAGTGAACAATCCCAATTAGCACCCCTTCCGATTGATCCATGTACAAGACTTAGTTATTCGTGTATAATACGCACTCATGTGTTATATGCACCCTTAATAATGGGCAATTAAATTATGGAAAACAGTCGTGTTTAATACGCACATTCTTTTCTTTTGTATCATTCCAGGCTGTCGGCATAATCCACAAAGTTTGCAATCTTTCAACTTTTTTTTTTCACCAAAACTTTATTCTAATAAGAGCCCCCTATTTCTTATTTTTGAGAGCACCCTTGGCGCTTATTACATCGAATACTGTATTATATACTAGTTTATGCATCTGTTGCAACCTGGTTTTCATATGAACATGCACCTGGTTCAAGTTAAATCAAGTTCCTTATAAATGGAGCCCTGCATTATTAAGTTCATCTGAATATGAAACTGTGGATGTGGAGTACACGGGTGGCTCAATTGTTTTAGATGCCAGAATTCCCTGTTCAGAGTTGCCCAGATTGTTTCTTGGTTAATCAGTACCATATACCCGTGTTCATGGGTTTCACTGAAGTGGTAAAAGTCTTAAGACCTGCATCACTTTAGGCTTTCTTCCTGCATCCAGCAGGTGATATAACTGAAAGACTTTGTGACTTGGTTTAAAGGTTGTAATCATACCCTGACTGTGTGAACTGCTTGTACTGGTTAGCCTGGCATGCTTGCCGTGAAAGGTGACTATGCTTGTCGTAAGCATGGTAAGAGGCGACTAACGGGATCGGATGGTCAGGCTTGCTGACTTGGTTGAGGCATGTCATCGTGTCCCAATTGTGTGGATCGATGCTCATGATGCCAATCACTGGATTGTCTGGTCCAGACTCAATTATTTACAAACAACAAAAAAACTAGTTTGCCTGGCCCGGACTTTTGTTTAGGGGCAACCAAGATACAGCTGGAAAATTGCTGACTGGCATAATAAAAACAAATATCCATACAAACTGAAATATGTTGTTTGAAGTCACCACCTTATTTAAAACGTCCTCATGGGGATTCCAGGTTAGAATTGGTCCCCAGCAACCTTACTGGTTGTATGAAGTGGCTTATTGGAGCAGTTGGTCCTCGGAGGCTCGATCATTGTTCAACTGTTTACAAGCTGGAATAGTGGCTTTATACAATGCACACTCACAGAGATGGCCATTAATCCTGATATAGCCTAAACGCTGCTTTGTCCCAAAATGAGGCTTACATACCCTTCATGAACTGCCTCCATTGGGCTTTGTTTATGGGTTTTGTGTAAAATATGAAACAAAATATCTCTTTGAATTAGTTGGCTCCTATACCAAGTTCCTTTTCTCCAAGCACAATAGTCCTGTAAGTTAAATACCATGGGGTGTGCAATGGGGCCTTCTGTAGAAACCATGCTGGTTCCTGCAATTGTTCAACTAGTTCCTAGAAGTACTGGTACGCAGGCACTATATCTGGTACTTGGTACTATAAGGAATAAAAAATGGAACAGTCTCAACACCTCTTCCAGTGATTGATACATCGCCGCCTGCACACACAATCTCCAAAATATTACCCAGTGGCTCCAGTTCAATGTGCTGTAAATGTTCCTCATAAAAGGCCTCAGATATGATGGACACTGTGGCTCCTGTGTCAAGTAAAGCTCGAACTGGCTTACCATCAAGCATGATGTTATCTTCATTTGCTTGACCAACTAATCCTTCAGGTACTCTGTTGGGGTTCTGAAGTAAGTCCAGTGGTGACCCCTGCCCATAGACCCTTGCCAGTTTAAAGGGCGACGAAGATGGTCCAGACAAACTTGACATCCAATGGCAATGTGTAACTTCCTGAGATAGTAGGATAAGGATAATCCTTCTCAGGTGGTGGTGGATACGGGTTCCTCTGTGCAGCTATCTGAACACCAGATGTAGGAAGTGTAGTTCTCTGTCCTCTATGATTTACTTCTTGTACCTCTGTAGTAAGGGTTTGCTGTCGCTCCAATACCTTGCAGTGCGTATACTCTATCATCTGGTCCTTGATCCAAGCCGTGGGGTGAGAAGGGTCCATATGGGGTAGCTCCTTAGGGTTGTGCAATCACTTCCTGAGAGGTAAATAGCAGATTGCCTCGGCGTCTGACCCTAGGGCAACTGCTTGGTCTTCAGATCTGTAACCTCATTTTGGAACTGTTGGATAGCAGAAGTCAGACTATCAATATCTTTCTTCATCACTGTATCAGACTCAGAGGCCATCTTGGCAGTAGCAGTCCTATTCCAAGGTGATGGTGTCAGATCTCTTCCTTGCTTCATGTCATACTCGATCTCCCTCAGGGATATCCTGAGTCCATCAAAAGAGAAGACAGAATCAAACTTATGGCCAGACACATTCTTCAATGATGGCCTAAGACCACTCCACAACATATTCCTCAACATGTGATCATGTTCTTGAAAAGGAATAGCGTGGTGATCCATGACTTTTAAAAGTAAGTGTTCCAAACGGCATCCCCAAGTAGCAACATCTTCAACGATGCCACTGAAAGAAGTTAACCCTGTGAAGCGCTATAAAACTGAGCCAAGAGAGCTTCTCTGCGCTGAACACTTCCGTAAATCCTGTATTGAAGCCTTAGATCGTAATCTCATTGCTGCTCTGGCTGCCTCTGCCTTCAAGGAATGCCTGATGGCCTGATCCATGACATCTGGTGTGTAGATCGTTGACTTCAAGAGACAATCCACTTCGTAAGTCCAAAGGTCAAATGAGACATCCTTGCCCTGAAAATTGCCACTAAACAATGGCAGCTTAGGGAACTGATGGTAAGCTACAGCTACAGGCTTAACATCCTGTGTCTGTGGTTGAGTAGGAGGTCCAGTTGTCTCTTTATATTCCCCGGTAAGAGGGCCTTGGCGAGAATACATGTCCTTGATCCAGGCTTTAAAATCCTCAGCCGTGTCAGCATTCGGTTGCATCCCCAACTTCTTAAAGAGTGTGGCCATGCCTTCCAGCTCCTCATCCTTGTCCATGGTTAAGGAATGCAGCAGAAGTAAACAAAAAAAAAACTGCTCAAAAAGCAGACCATGTGCCAATGAGGTAAAGAGGGAATATCGAAGGGTACCAGGAAGTCAAATGAGTGAAACACCAATCGCATGGTGAGTGTGTAGGAAGACCAAGCGATATAGAGGGTCACACTGGCAGGTAACTATATGAGTATGACTAAGGACACATACACCGAAGCATGAAATAAGCAACGTGACGCATGTTGCAATCGTGCAGAAATACAGCTATGGGAACGCAAAATGGAAAATATCTACTGTACACGTGTGTAGTGAAGTGGATAATGCGAGTTCAAGTAAATGACAGAGTACCTGTACCAACGTATTGATATGCCATACGTTGCAAACAAAGATAACTAATACACTAACTGAGCTGAAAGGCAATCCCTCCCAACATAGCTCATGTGATGACAAAGTGTAATAACATACTCACAAAAGAAAGTGAGTTTGGTTTGAGGCAGGTTTAAGGCCCGTTTAATCAGTATTCCCATTATATCATGGAATACAAAAGAAAGAAACGCAACACAAGTGTACACAAGATAAGGTGTACATATGCTTGAATGTAATGCTAGGCATACGACAAATCCCAAGTTGAAAATACAATACTTACAAATTGTATTTACAAACCAAGGAAGTGACTAAATACTAAATCTACAGACAACCCAGAGGGAGTGGAAGGGGATGTTAGTAACAAAATGTGAAATGTTCAAAGAAAGTGCAAAAGTCTGTCGTTATACAGCTAGTAAATTTACATTTTATTTATACAATTAAATTTTATTTGCTCACCTTTTATTCGATTAAACAAGGAGAGAAAGTAGCAATGAAAACAAGCCATTTTCATACACACTGAGTACTGTTATACATGTATAGGTAAACTAACTAAACACTGATAGTAAATTAAATTAAAACTATACAAAAATATACTACTAAGCTAAGCTAAACTTAACAATACCAAATAAAACTAAACTAAACTTAACACATGACATCACAAAAGAACCTGTAGCTACGTAGACAATGTTGGCACCAACAGGATAATGAGAAGTAGCTGACAAAGAAGTCTACTGTAATACAAAGCTTTGTACATGAACAAAATCCAAAATATGTGACGTAAACAAAGTCACAGTTTACAGAACTTAATTGAACTGGTGCCAGGTACAAAGTAAATTTAAAGTTAAATGATAGCTAGCAAAGGATGTAACATTTATAGAATGAATTAATACATGATGGGGACTCACATGATCAGAATGTCCATGAATTGAATTGAATGTCCAAGCTGAAGTAGCAATATCCATTACTGGAAAAGTCACAATAAACACACAAATATCACGTGACAGTGTCCAAGTCACGTGACTAGGTCACACAAAGGTCACTTCAAAGAAACCATCAAAAGTGGATGTTTCTGGCGATCTATGTCGTTCCTTCCATGGCGACTATAGTCCTCACTGGGGGCTCCATTTGTAGCAGGGCAGTGAATGAGTGATAGGCAAACACACGCTACGGGTGAGAGACGTTTATTCCGCCAATGGATTTGTCATATATTTATCTATGTAGTATCTACACCCTGAAACATATCAAAGGAATGATAAGTAATATTAACAATAGACATAATGCAGTCATCGACATCACAGTATTACAAACCGTTTTACATTACAAACACATCTTATTCATATATTAGTTGTTATACTGTACATTGATCTGCTAACTGATGTAAGAACCAAATAGAATAATTATTCATATATTATATTATCATTCCAAGTGTAAAGCGATTACAAAAAAACTCTTTCAAAATACATACATATACAGTCAAGTCCCGTTAATCCGACATCGATGGTTGCATATGATTATGTCGGATTAACGATAGATTAGGATTCAAACACGTAAAAAAAAATATGAAATAAATATTCATATTGTTATGTTACATTGTTGGCAGAATGTGTTTTCTTATCATGCAACCTCTAAAGTTTAACACCAAACAACTGTTACAGACTGTATGACCGATGCAAAATACTTTAAAAAGTATAGTCTGGAATGGAAGTTGCAACTTTGAAACTGGTACCCAAAGCTTAAGAAAGCTGCTTTCTAAGTGGCTAATGTCAACTTCCTGTTGGTCATTTCATTGGTAGGTCATAGTTCGTGAAAGGTTGTTCTGATTTGACCTGTAATAGGATGTCCTCGTCGATAGCGAGGACTTGTATCTGATTTTATTAAGATTGAGGTAATCTTAGCATGTGAATTATCCTGTTTTCTTTATTTAAAGCATTAATTGTTTATTGTTAAGCAAGTTTATCTCTGCGTCCGTTGTAATATGCAGCTACCAGCCGATTCGTCTCGCATCAAAACACGGGCAGATGGCCACGGAGTACGCTGATCGCTGTGTCGGATTAACAAGACTGATTTATGAGTGATGAGTAATTTGTTGCAAATTAGGTGTGTCGGAGTCGGAGTGCGAGACTGTCGGATTAATGGGTCTAAATAGCACTGATTTAATCGGTTCCCATCATTAGTGTCGGATAAAGCCGAATATCGGATTAATGAGACTTGACTGTACATGACTTTACGGGGGTGACACACTTATGTGTTACACAAATATAGAGACTAACTATACAAGTTATCATGTGCCTACCCTGTGGATGAGACTGGGGTGTCTTCCCGACTAGCGCCGCAACTTATAATTCCGGATATCTGAATAAAACATATACTTTTATAACAATGACTAATGCAACTATTTACATACACGTTACATTATTTCTCCGGATCCCGTATAGTACAGACTGTATATTATACAGTACTGATCACAAAAGCATTAAAACAGCCTGTTCCGTAAAACAACACATACACTCTTCCCCATACATACAATAATAAAGAGACAGAAAAGTGATATATTAGTAATTACCAAAACTTACAATTTATTAGTCTTGTTTACCACATTTGCTTAAATAGACTGTAACTGAGAATATGATAATATTAAACACTTTTAGTTAAGTTTAGTATTATAGGTTTAATATACTGCAACATTTAACTGCAATAACAACAATACAAGTATACACATACATATTAAACTAACCTGATTTTAGATGATTTCACTTGTCAACTTGTCTGTGTAAGAAATGTGTGCAGACTGAGAACATGCAGTGAGACAAAGGGTCAACTTTGAGGGTTAGCTTGGCCAATCAGTTGAGCACGTCATGGCTTGGGTTTGTTAAGGCTTACAATATGAAGCACACATTAACTACATTTAACCTATCTTAACTAATGATTAAACATAAAAGTTGAACACTTAAAAGCAGATACTGAAGGTGAATAAAATAAATATGTACAATGTTGTATCTGTCAGAATTGCATAGATCATGGTGTCAATCATTGGATTGTCTGATCCTCACTCAATTATTTACAGACTGCCATCATAAAGCTGGATACCGTGTTAAACAAACCAACAAGACTGCCTCTTTATAGCACTTCTTGTCTTTCAGAGCTGCACTGACGTCAGGAAGAACAACAGCCAATGGCATCTACTGCCCACCCAAACTACAGGCTGCCCTTGACCAACAATCTGGTGAGACATTCAAGTTTTCAAATCATGCTTGTATCCATGTCAATGTCATTCAAATCAGATCTTTTCCTCTGATCTGATACCTCCCTGTGTCGAGATCTGACATCAGGTGAACATTCTCACCGGTCAATCAAGCCTGCATCAAGGCTTCGAAGCATTCAAACCATTCTCTTTCTCTGTAATGAATGTAATCAGGGAGTTCCAATTGCGAAACTATTAATTCTCACTATGTATTAGACCCATGAAGATCCAGGGTAAAATAGGTCTTCAGCAACCCATGCTTGTCGCAAAAGGTGACTATGCTTGTCGTAAGAGGCGACTACTGGGATCAGGTGGTCAATCTCGCTGACTTGGTTGATCATGTCATTGTATCCCAATTGAGTGGATTGATACTCATGATGTCAATCACTGGATTGTCTGGTCCAGACAGGATTATTTACAGACGTCGTCATATAGCTGGAATATTGCTGAGTGCGGCGTTAAACAACAAACAAAACCACTATGAATTAGGTTGTTGATATTTTATTCATCCTGTCGTTTCTGCATGCCATGGCATCTACACTCAGGGTGTAGTATTGAGGGATTATATTTGAATTCTGTGGAGGTTTTCTTTTGCTAAAGAAATGCAGCTGAATTGTTTGAGAGAGGTGATATCTAAATGTCCGATGCTTCCTTCATTTGGGGGCAGGGGCACGGGTGGCCCAGTCGTCTAAGGCGCCACGATTCGCTGTGCAGAGTTGCGTCCACTGGACACGCCAGAAACCTATGATTGCGAGTTCGAATCCCGGTTCACCCTGATTAAGTTTCTAGGTTTGTCAGCACCATACCATACCATACCATAGGTTTCACCGAAGTGGTAAACGTCTAAGACCTGCATCACTTCGGCTTTCCTCCCACATTAAGCTGACACGCCGTGATATAACTGGAATACTGTTAAAAGCGGCGTTAAACCCAACTCGCTGACTCACTCACTCATTTGGGGGCTATGGGTGGTCTTGTTATCTAAGTCGCTGCAATTTGCTGTGCAGAGTTGCATCCCAGAAACCTGTGATCATTGGTTCGAATCCTGGGTCACCCCGATTATGTTTTTAGGTTTGTCAGCACCATACCCATGGTCGTGAGTTTCACCAAAATGGTAAATGTCCAAGGCCTGCATTACGTCAGGCTTTCCTTCCACATCAAGCTGACACTGTGATAAAACTGGAATATTTCTGAATGTTCTACCATTATGTTTGTCTTCCTGGAGTTATGTTATTTCCCGTTTTCCCAGGTATACTCCATGCTGCTGATGAGAGAGACTTCAAGACAGCCTACTCCTATTTCTATGAAGCATTCGAAGGCTATGATTCAGTGGACAGCCCCAAAGCTATCACCGCACTTAAATACATGTTATTGTGCAAGATCATGCTGAATCTGTAAGTTGTTGACTGTCGTTGCACATGAGACAGATATTGTATCAGTTCCTTACAATTTTCTCTGCTTAACAACTTGGGAATCATTATGCTATTAGAAAATTTTTATGTTCATTATTTATAATCTATGATCGTGGCTTTGCCCTCATTGTTTCGGGGGTTTCAAGTTACCTGCGTTTGTCGGATTCACCAAACGTCAAAGACCTTTGTTAGATCACAGATTTTCCTCCCCAATGAAGCTGACACAGCTTACATAAGTGGAACGGCATTAACCAAACTCACTCACTCACTCACTCTTTAATAAGTGTATGGAAGAAGCCCCAATGTAACTGAAACACTGCTTAAGGTGGCATTAATTATTAATAAATCTCTGGAGGATAATAACACTAAGGATGACAATTAAAGTAGACACAGAAGTATGATTAATATTGTTTGCCACAAGTTTGTAACGGACTCCTACCTTTTACTACAGCGCTGATGAGGTACACGCCATTGTAAGTGGCAAGCTAGCTCTCAAGTACACAGGCCAAGAAGTGGATGCCATGAAGAGTATAGCCCAGGCTAGTCATAAGCGCTCTTTGGCAGACTTCCAGAAGGTAAGGGGTGGCGAGGTAGCCTGCTCGTCACATCAAAGACCTGGGTTCAATTCCCTATATGGGTGCAATGTGTGAAGCCATTTCTGGTGTCCCCTGCCGTGATATTGCTCCCTATAACCATACTCACTCACTCCAGAGGGAAGTGTTCTCACACATTTTGTTTGACATGTGGGTTTATGTTTTGACATGTGGGATTATGTTTTGACATGTGGGATTATGTGGAAATTATGCATGAAGTTATTGACTGTATTTGACAAGATATTGGGGTCTCGGGAAGCTGTGTGAGTGATGATGTGTTTACTCTTTAAATCGACTTGATAAAACATTATTATAACTAAAAAATGTAAACACAGAGTCATTGACTTAGCATGGTTTAGCATGGTTAAAAATTATTTTTTTGCGGCAGAATGATCTGCTACAGAATTGCCATCTACCAAATGTTAAATGTGGTAGTACATAAGGAAATTTCATGAGTCCTTCCTGAATTTTACAAGTCTTTAGTCTAGTGGACCCGTGTTAATTTCAAGCCCTACGTATATGTCTTTCTACAACACGAGTAAGGTTGTTTAAAAATTTGAAATAGAAAGCATATCTCAGAATGATGTCAGTAAACATTAATCCTTTTACCCCAATAATCAATAGTTTGATTGTTAACAGTGACACTCAGTGTATCTAGTAAACCAGGTAGAGGATAAATTGCAACTGCAAAGTTCGCAAGACTTCAGGACCAGACAAGATGTAGGCAAATATCAAAATAGTGATCTTGTAAACAGTAAAAATTCCCTTTTCTTGAGGCAAAGTCTACATGTCCAGATTATCGACCAAAACGTCTCTTTCTGCCCTCGTATTTCAGGCAGACTTTGTCCCGGAAACATTCCATTTTTACTGTTAAATTGTTTAGGGATAAGTTAATGATTGTGATGTTTCCACACCCCTAAGTTATAGAGTGCATGATAATAATTGTGGTATGTGGTCAATGTGAAGGGGAGATAACTCTTGTAGACATGAAGAGAACCGTACTCAGCCAAGATCAGTTAACCTTCACATAAAATCTCAGGCCTTGGCCAAACCATGCTAACTACCATACTCTTCAGAGTATCAACCCTGACTCACCCTTAAGTCTTCACTGGGGGCAGTCGGGTAGCCTTGTGGTTAAAGCATTCCCCCGACACGCTGAAGACCTGGGTTCGATTCCCGACATGGGTACGATGTGTGAAGCCCATTTCTGGTGTCCCCCGCTATGATATTGCTGGAATATTGCTAAAAGCAGCGTAAAACCATACTCATTTAAGTCTTCACTGCAGCTGACAGGGATGTAAATCTGTCTCTATCTGTTTCAGACTCTGGCTACATATAAGGTCCAGTTAGAAGATGACCCCATCGTGAATGCTCATCTGAAGACGCTTTATGACAACTTATTGGAACAGAATCTGTGTAGAATCATAGAGCCTTTCTCTCGAGTTCAAGTCCAGCACATAGCTAATCTTATCAAGTTACCTGTGGTAAGTGTGAACAGTTTGTGTATGTTCACCACGGATTACCAGAAGTCGATATTGGCCCCAGATGCGGGTCGAAATTCCTATAGCCTCGCTGAAAATCTGTTCAATATTTCAAAATGCCTCGTATGTATTCACGGAGCACCTTAACCTCAAACAAGCTGAATAGAACCAGCTCTTGGAATACCATCAGACAAACTGATGATTGTCGTAAGAGATGACTAACAGGATCGGATGGTCAGACTCAGTGATGCATGTCATCGTATCCAATTTGCATAGATCACCCTGGTATTGTAAAAAGATCCGGGATATTGATCTTTACTGGAAATGTTCTTCTCTGGATGCTCAAGGCAGCCTTAGGAATTTGATTTATGTGTCTAGTTATTTCTGTCAGTTTTATTCCATTGAAGCAAACTTATAGTCCTCAAATGATACTGGTTACTGGATTTTTCCATTTGTCCTCAGCACAATTTAGCAAATTAACGTGAATTTCAAAGGCTGTCAAGGAAAATGTAAGATCAGTTCTAGTGCTAACATCGCTTTTTTAATAGTGTCTGTATGTTCGTGAGGGACAACCAGCTTTCTCCATGCAGCTCTGTGTATTTGCTGAGACTTATATGTACCCAATACTTTCTTTTACAGGCAGTAGTAGAAAAGAAATTATCCCAGATGATTTTAGACAGGAAGTTCCATGGTGAGTAGAAAATAGGATTAAAGCTGTTTTATGTTGTCTCCAGTGGTGATTCTGTGTTACTAAAGGTCCCCAGCAACCTTGGGTTTTGCAAGGCGACTAAATTGACTGGGTGATCAGACTCAGCATGGAACATTACTTGTATTGTCTGTGAAGAGCCAGGTTAAAATTTGTCATCCCATCAGGTGGTCTGGTTTGCTGACTTGGTTGATGAATGTCATGGTAGTCGATGTTTGTGATATCAATCACTGGATTGTCTGGACCAGACTTGATTATTTATAGACCGCCACTCTATGCTGGAATATTGCTGAGTGTGGCATTAAACAACAAACAAACAGACAGCTGGTTTGTCTGCCAACAGGCAACAGAGAAATAGCTTGAATGTTTAAAGTCTTATTAAACATCAGCATCTTATTTTGAAATTTCCCTGTTGGCATTCTGGGTTAGAATTGGTCACCAGCAACCTATGCTGGTCGTAAGAGGCCACTATGGATTGAGCGGTCAGGGGAGTGACTTAGTTGATAGTGTGTCATCTTCAGGATGGATCATCATATCAATCACTGGATTGTCTGACCCAGACTCGACTATCTCTTCAGCCTGCTGTCATATAGCAAGAACATTGCTGCGTGCAAACGAAACCTGTAATTAGCAATTCTTTGCATTTCTAGGTATTCTGGACCAGGGAGCTGGAGTGCTGATTGTGTTTGATGAAACCCCGGTCGACAAGACATACGAGAGCTCCCTTGAAACAATCCAGAGCATGGGGAAGGTGGTTGATGCTCTGTACAACAAAGCAAAGAAACTTACCTAAGCTCATCTTCACGAAGACTTGATCAAGTTGACGAGTATTCCCTCTCCAGAATGGCCAACAGCGCTATTCATCCTTTCAAAAGTGACAATTTTGTTTGACTATTTTGCAATATTTCGTTGCCCAAAATATCAAAACACTGTCAGTTTAAACACTATTGTTTCAGTTATTATTTTGAAAGGATTTCTGGCATCCGTGATGAGTAATATTTGTTCTGATGTACAATGGAAAAAGACAAGTACACATCGCAAAAGAAACACTTGAGTATTTATATGTGCATTCATTCATATTGAACTTGTTATCATCCGAATAAATTACATGTTTTGTAAATGTTGGCTTGTGTTTATCACTAAGGAGTCATAGAGGGTGGGATTTTAAAAAATAAATCATATTGTCCCCAAAAATGCTTGAACAAAATAATGCAGTTTTAGAAAAAATATTTTGGGTCATGGTGTTAATTAAAATATTATCTGGTGTTGCAGCTGTAGCTGAAAACATCTAGTCTCCGTACAAAATTTGTGCAAGCCCTTTGTCCACTGTTGCCTTTCTAAGGTCACAGGTAAAGAGGTAGACTTAAAGGCCAATTTATCTTTCACCTGTTCATGTCATGATTATGAGGGGGCATTGGAATGCAAAATCAGTTTGCTGTGCAGAGAAGCATCCCTTACGTGTGCCAGAAACTTGTGATCGGGTTTCAAATCCATATTCACAATGATTGTGTTTCAAGGCTTGTCAGCTCATGGATTCCACTAAACATCTAAGATCTGATGACATCTTCCCGAGGCAAGAGAGTTTGTTAACTAACTACAAAAGTCCAGTTTCCACCCTTGCCGAACTAGGCTAGAATTCCGGAGTTACATTTCGGCTGGACTAACGAGTCTATGCATAGTCCAATCATAATCTCGTAATGAACTCAACATCCCGTTCGTAATTCACATGGATATCCAGGTACAGATATTGGGTGACTGCAGGATTTGCAAAGCATGTGTGCTTTCAATTGAGTGTCGACAAATATTTTGCAAATCTTTTCATGTTTTTAATCCAGGTGCTCAAGTGATTTAATGCACTTTGTGGGGTAACAGCTGTTTTATTACAATTTAGATCTTGATTATCGATCAGATCATCTTGACTGGGTGCTGCCTGTTTGCAGTGGATGCAAGTGACATGAGAGATGGAATCTGATTGGTCAGTTTGTGGGACATAACTCTTAATAGTCACTGGTGGCTTTACGATCGAGCCTGGAAATTCCAGCTTTGGTCAGGATGGAAACTGAACTTTTATAGTCAGTTAAACATGACATTAAGATGACTGTGGTATAACTAATACTGTTCATGTGGTGTTAAACCCAGCTCAATCACTTACTCTTTTACCAAGTTACGGGTACTATAAGGCTATCTTAATATGTTCTATACATTCCCATTTCGTCATGACCGCATCTGTGGTCTAGTGGTTGAGCTTCCATCCAGAGAGTAGAAGGTCCAGGGTTCAATCCCCGGCTGCGTCATACCAAAAGATGTTAAAAGATGGTACTTGTTGTTACCCTTGTTACGCTTGGCATTACGGGGCTAAAACAAGACCTAGTCGGCTCTGAGTCAGTATACTATGTCTGAGTGGGGTATTCATGTTAAATTGCTGCATGGTATCTCAGTGGGCTAGCACCATAAATCGGCATCAGTCTGGACTAGCACGCACGCACGCACGCACGCACGCACACACACACGTGCATGTATGTCCCTATATAAATGCAATAATCTTGGACGCGACATTAAACCCTATTTCACCTCACCCATTCCCTCATCGTGGCCTTGTTGTTTAAGGTTCCTAAGTTCACTGGGCAGAGATTCATGTGCTAGATGTGTCCTTTGATGTGCAGGATCTTCCATTGGGTGGAATCCCTGACTGGCATCAGAATGTACTCATGGTTTTGACCAGAATTATATACTATTTGATAGAGATCTATTTGGTGTTTCCTCCCAAATCAAACAGACACCACTTTTATAAATACTCTAAAAAACAGTATTACACCTAGCTTATTTAAAGTAATGTGGTTTTACACTGATATTGATAATTGATCAGGGAACTGGCATCTTGCTCTGGGTACCCAGGCAGGTTGTGTAGCTGTGTTGGTCAGCCTCTCCAGCTTCACCATTGTTGGGATCTAAATACTGTAGTTTTATTTAGGTGTTGAGTACTGGACGTGAGGTGTGTACCAGGAATGTCAACCGATTGTTTGTTGTTCGACACTGCTCTCATCAATATTCCAGCTATATGAGGAAAGTATGGAAATAGACCAGACAGTTCTGTGATTGACATCAAGAGCATCAATGTTGAATGGGATACAATGACACGCATCAACTAGGTCAGCAAGTCTGACCACCCAATGCTGTTGGTCGCCTCTTCGACAACCATCATCGCCTCTCAGACAAGCATGGGTTGCTGAATAACAATTCTAACCCAGATGTTCTCTGGCTATGTCATCTGAACACAAGGAAAGCCTATTTGACTGTAAGAAGGTATATATCTGCTTGCATAGTTTGACTGCATCAGTATGTAGTGACCATGTGTGCCTTGTTAACGCTGGTCCTAAGTAACATCTGCTGGTCATAGGATGTCAACGTATCCTGACAGCACTGATGGCTGCTCATTTTATCAATCACTTGTTTTGCTCAGAAACAATTACTTTCATGCTGTTGTCATATAGATGGAATATTTCATAGTGATGTGTTCAACAACAAACAAAAAATCAAATCCTACATGAGACTAGTCTGTCCTCAGTACTGGATCGGGCCCTGAAGATGTATAGTCGCCTTTTACGTAAGTTGTTTGATAAATATGGCCCCAGGTCTCCAGCAACCCATGCTTACCGTAAAAGGCGACTACACTTGTCGTAAGAGGCGACTAACGGGATCGGGTCTTCAGACTCGCTGACTTGGTTTATGCATGTCATCGATCCCAATTGCGTGGATCGATGCTCATGATATCAATCACTGGATTGTCTGGCACAGACTCGATTATTTACAGGCCGCCCTCATATAGCTCGAATATTGCCGAGTGCAGGGTTAAACAACAAGCCAAACCAACAGTACTGGACCGCTTATGGTCAGAGGTGACTATAAATTGGTTCCTGTGGTCAAGCTAATTAGGGGTGATGGTTGTCGTATAAATAGTGTTGGACCTTGTTCATATCAATTTTGCTGAACACGCTGAATGCAGTATATAACAACAGGCCTTGATACAAATTATCAATTCTGCTGTATAGTGACATGGCCCAAACACCAAGGATATTGTATTTCCCAGATTAAACACCCTTGCCTACATTTCTTTCAGACACGTTTTACTGGGCGTTTAAAAGGAAAGATAATAACTGGGAGAATTCCTTGCATATAAACTACCCATCCTTTAATCGATACCCTGCGTTTAATCGACAGACACCAGTGGGGATATTTCAAGAGTGATATATTAGCAGCGTCATACATCAAACCTCACTGCAATTTGGTAATTTTATAGGCCTGTTACAATACGCTGGTGAAACAGCTGGAAGCAATATTCAGACTCAACGCGTGTTATACGTATAGCCAGTCTGTTTCAGCAGGGAGACTGTAAATTTATTTTATACCTTTGCATAGCCTCCCTGGTTTTAAATTTGACACTCGTCATGCCAGTAACCTGACACCTGGTGTCGGTCCCACTAGTGCAACCAATCAACTGGGCATATTCCGCTCTCTGCGATGCACCTTGGAGTAGCAATATTGCCTGTTTCACTGTAAACCGCCTCACGCCAGATCCCACCGCATGTAGTTCATAAAGTATGACAACTGTTTTTGAAAACGGCTACAGACAAAAATAGGTATTAAGTTCAGTTTGAAAACAAAGCAAACGGATACATTTGGAACAGTCACCTATTCAAGACAGACGAGACACGTGAAGATCCGGGGTAGAATAGGTCTTCAGCAACCCATTCTTGTCGTAAAAGGCGGCTATGCTTGTCGTAAGAGGCGACTAACGGGATCGGGTCTTCAGACGCGCTGACTTGGTTGATGCATGTCATCGATCCCAATTGCGTGGATCGATGCTCAAGATATTAATCACTGGATTGTCTGGTCCAGACTCGATTATTTACATTAACAAACCAGCCACTCAAGTCAGGCGCCATGTTGTCACGTGTCATGTGATAGTCACGTGCACGAAACTGGTTCCACTGCGGATCCCTGCCAGTGATGGCCTAGGTGCTGTTTTCACAGACGACCCGAGTGTCATTTGGTTGATTGCAAGTCGGCAAACCTCATCCCTTTCGGTTACCACAAAAAGTATATTTTCAGCTAAAATGGCCGATCGTGTTCAGAGTGGGTTGATTGCGTGTTATGCTCATGCTTTCAATCACTGGTTTCCCTTGTCCAAACGTGATTACTTACAGGCCGTGGTAATATTTCTGATTGCGGCGTTACACAACATTCTCTCACTGTCCGGAATGCAGAATTCTTGAAGTCTGCTTCTTCCGACAGTTGTGCTACACAGTACTTGATGCCATGGGGAATCCGTGTTCGAACAGGCTTCAGCAACCTGTTCTGTCAGATGCGATTAAATTAATCATGTTTTCAAGGTCGGTGACTTAGTTCATTGCTTGACATTGTGCCCCGACGGACTGGGACCCTGCTCATAATATCGATGACTGGTTTTCTGATCCAGACTTAGTCATTCACAGGCCGCAGTCACATGGCTGGAATATTGCCGAGTGTAGCATTAAAAACGAACAAGTAAGCATTCATTTATGTTGAACAAAATAAGAAGTTTGAGAATAATAAGTAAATGATTATTCCACGTTCGTTAACACAGACAAGATGCATGTCATCGTATCCCGATTGCGTGGATCGATGCTCATGATGTCAATCACTGGATTGTCTGGTCCAGACTCGATTATTTAGAGACCGCCGTCATATAGCTGGAATATTGCTGAACGCGGCGTTAAACAACAAACAAACAAACAAACAACACAATTACACAGACAAAGAAAACACCATAATGTTAAATCGATTTATTTTAAAACAACTAAATCATAAAGATATTTTCTCATGACAACGACTCGTTTTTCTCTAGATCACCCTGAGTGCACATACAGAAAGACTCACGTACATTCAACCAGGTTCTGAAAATAAATCCCCGGATTTGCATTCACACATAATCATTTGAATAAGCTTGTAAAGGGTCATACCTTTTCCAGCAAATCCTCTGATCCGAGGATTTGCTGGTCTGATTCTTTTGGTTCCAGAAATCTCAATTTAAAGCAGCGTACGGTCACTGTTCCCTGATGGGCATACGCTTCGTATGAATCTCACCACTGCAAACATTCGGGTTTTCTTCAACTTTGGTTTCGTTTCCTATGCGTTTGTAATGTACAGAAGAAAATCATAGTTGCCGTATTTCCTCGATTAAGAGCGCGGGTCCTCACTTCATTTCTATGTTGGATCCGGCAAATAAGTGTCCAGATTCCCCTTTCAGAAAACAACCTTTTGGAAGCGAAAAGAAGGACGGCTTAGTATTTAAAACGGTATGGTTTTCAATGCAATGGGGGATAATCATTAGCTGTAGCAACCGACGATGTACTTCTTTCAAAACTTTACCCCCAAGACCTGACCCTTATAAGAGGTCCAGCTCCATTTTTGAGAAACCTTACGCCTTGACCTGGCCCTTAATAGAGACCTGTTCTTAATAGAGGAAATACGGTAATTTCGAGCTTATATATTATGATTTCTTTCTTATAAGCTCCATATCGTCTCCCACATAATACATTCAACAAATAAACTAACAACGATTTTTACTGAAGTAACCACACTATATAATATCACAGATCCATCCTGTCGCCGCAGACACAATAAACATTGAGAAATAATCATATGAAACGATAACAAAGCAGCGGCTTAAAAAGGTTAACCTCAAAATTCATCATAGATCAAAAATATATATCTATAGGACAGAAGTTTGATATCTTGTGTACTACTCAACTATTGATTGGGGTGTTCATATTGTTCCACATACACCAAAATGTAAATACTTGGAAATATCTCCATTTATCTTGGGGCCACAACAATCGCTGTGCAGAGTTGCGTCCCTTAGTGGTGTCCGGATCTTCTGGTTTGGATCTCAGATTCCCCTAATTGATATCCTAAGTCTGTCAGCACCAAACATGTAACACAGAACTGAAATACTGTTCAAAGCGGCGTTAAACAAGCCCACTCAAGGCGTGTCCTTATCATATGTTGGGTAGCATGTATTATAAGAGTATTTTTAGGGGGAACTATGTGTCCCCGGTCTGGTGCCACAAGGCTAGTGTTGGATTTTGTAATCAGTGCCATATTGAATATTGAGACCTGGTTTCTGCATAAATAGGGTAAATATAAACGCCTAGTCCATATATTTGTTAAGCTGGTTTACGAGACCGATCGACAAAAAAAGACCTGAAATTCGAAAAAAGACGTTAAACATAATTTGGTTTGGCCGACAATTAAGTGAAATGAAAGAGACCGATGAGATTGTATCACCGCTGATAGTAAGAAATGTTGAATAACACGTATAGTACTACGCTAGAACTTGAAAAAAAGAAGATATTTTTCGACCGCCTGCACTGAATTTTAGGCCATTGTTTTGTAAACCGACTAATATAATAATACATTGTATGGAATACATGGTACGTGAGAAGGTAGAGGAAAAACGATTTTTAATACGAATCCAAAATGTAGACTGCCATTTTATCCGGACTTTGTTACGGAAGCAACATTGGTAAGATGGGAAACGCTTCTGCTGCTTTCAATCCAAGTATTGCTGTGAAAGTTTTCAAGTCTGATCTTTGCAAGCCAAATTTGGTCTTAAACTACTCGTTGCCCCTCTAACATCGCCCAGAACTTGGTACACTCTTGCTCCGAGGAATCGGGGTCGAGAATAAAATCGATTGAACGTGCCTCGAGGCTTCCTCGATAATGCAGGGTATTATACCACCTTTTTGTTTTAATAAATACCCTGGACCCATTCGCTGCCGAAAATTCGTTTTGAGTGTGATTCGAATTGCGCGCCAAAAAATAGCCAATCAAATTACTGACACGAGCGAGGGAAATTCCGTTGGAGATATGGGCGATTGAGGTAATGGCTATTGCGAATAGGTCTGAGGTATTAATCACAACTGAACAGAGATGAACAAGAGTTTCTATGATGGCCATGAGTGAGTGAGTATGGTTTTACGCCGCTTTTAGCAATAATGCAGCAATATCAGGGCGGGGGATACCAGAAATGGGCTTCACACATTGTACCCATGTGGGTAATCGATCTCGGACCTTCGGCGTGACGAGCGAACGCTTTGACGACTAGGCTACCCGACCGCCCACAATTGCCCTGAGGTACCCCACTGGTGTTTTGATTCATTGCTGATGTATAACAATACTTTTTTAACAACGCTATTTCAGGGAGTGTCAGATAAATATGGATAGAAAGTCCTAACCGTTGCAGCTCTACCAGTTTTGTGCAACGAACGAGCAATGACAAACCTAGAAACAATAACGGCGCACCGAGATCCGAACCCCAATCATAGGTTTCTGGCACGACCTAAGGGACGCAACTCTGCCTAGAGAAGGGTGGTATAATTTAACAGTCTTACATGTAATTCAGCACAATTTGATATTCAAACAATTTAACAATAAGTATAGTCCATAATGATTTAATAAAGTAACAATGTATTTTTCAATCACAGAAGAGTATATATCGGTCAGTTGCAGATGTGATTGTCAACTAAAAATACCACACTATACTAATTCAAACATGTCACTTCAACCGTTAGGAATGCAATTGAAATTTATGTAATAAAACTTTAACATTACATGATTCTGCAAAACAGCATATTTTTATCAGAAATATCCTGAACCACATATGAACCAGTTTCTTTCTTAGTGTCGCCCTCTTTTTCAAATGCTAAAAAGACAAGATCAATTGTTCTTGCAAATTATTGGAATGCTGCGTGAACATAATAGAACGAACATTATCGTTCCTTTCTACAAACTACCAATAAAATATTGTTAACTCGAAATCCTTTATCTTGAACCATCGTCTAAAACGAGGTAACGTCATGGTCCCCGTATAACTTTACATGGTCTTATATCGGAATTCCGTTGTTCTCGAAGAACGGATTACTCGAATGTATGGCCCCACGGATTTATAGTTATCGTCGTATTCCGTTCCTTTCCCACAGGTGTACCATAGATCAGCCCTACGATAGGCCAGACTTTTTTTTAAACTGGGATTACGAATCCTCCGACTCAAACAAAATTTAATGTGATAACAAACATTGATGAAAAGCGGTGTTTTTATATTCCGCCAAAGAGAAATAAGTTAAATGTTAAAAATGTCTTTATTGTATTAAACAGCCTATCAAGCCGAGACGTTTGTTGTTATTTCTTAACCCATTCCTCCCTTCACCCTTTTCCATACCTACCTATCATTTTGAAGAAATAATAGATATATTTGAAATTGGATTATTTATTTTTTTAATTTAAGAAAGATTTCGACCTGCCGATCTGAATTTTTAGACCATTTTAAAAAACAATCTGACTTTCTGATCATCATTCGGCATTTGATATATCTATACGACTATCAAATACATCAACGTTAAAATATGTGTATAGAATACGCTATATATTTCCGCTGATTAACTATATGAATATGTATTAGTCAAACCCGGATGTCACAAAGTCATGCATAACAGAGAATCGACTTAGCTTAACAAATTCAAAAGGCTAAGGAATGGTAATGTTTTTTGTTTGGATATAGCAAACTGATTTTCGGGGTTCCATGGGGTTTGTACCCGGGTTTCTCTGTAACATACACTTATTTGATGTTACGGTTCAGGGTGTGGTATTTGATACATCGACATCCCTCACTATAACGCCAAAGCTGAGCGGATAACATGGCCTGTGGATGCCTATATTTACATTGTGTTTCATTGTAAACTACACACTATGAACATACTTGCTTTGTTAAATGATGTTCATGCATGTAATTACAGATCACTAAACCAAATTATGCAAATATTGATAGAATAAGACTAGTCATTTAGTACAGCGTGGCGTTATAGTGGCCACGATGATGTATCTGCTATACATCTGAATCTGTATACCAATGTACGCGTTACATTGACCAAATCTGTATACCAATGTACGCGTTACATTGAATCGATTTGTATACCAAAGTAAGCGTTACATTGAAACAATCTTTACACTAATGAATGCGTGATGTCCAGCGAATCAATCTGTATACCAATGTACACGTTACATTGAATCGATTTGTATACTAATGTATGCGTTACATTGAAACAATCTGTACTCCAGTTAAACGTTACATTGTATCAACCTGTATATCAATGTACGCGTTACATTGAATAAATCTGCATACCAATGTAAGCGTAACATTAACTCCATCTATGTACCATATCTCACCGTTGCATTGAAACAGTCGTTATACCAATCTAAGCGTTACGTTGAAACAGTAGGTATCCCGATGTAAGCGTTACATTGAATCAATCTGAATTAATCAATATCTAGCTGTTGTACTCACGTTTCACCTCTTCTATTTTTAACGCTACATTCGTAAAAAAAAGTAGTTTGTAAAACAAAATCCTGCCTATTAATTCTCCAATTAAGACTTGAGTTCAACACAACCTCCTTAATACGGACATGGTCCTATCGCTTTCTCCTTATCCGCAGAACACACTTAGCCTACTACAACGACTATGTTCAAGGGGATCATAGCTTACGGATAAACCCTTTTTATACGGACACTGTTTATACTGCATTCCTGTCTTTCAAACTCATAAACGATTCTATATTCCACACGTTTAGTACGGATAGGCAAGGTTATGGTGTAGTTTGGGAGGAAGGGAGTTCAAGGTAAATAATCAGTGAATCGAAAAAAAACATCTTTATATTTTCAAATGTCCGAGCACTCACCAAAAACATAGCTGTGCTAACAAGAAATACTTTTGATCAACCTTGGAACCTCACCATTAGCTAGATAAAAGTAGTTGATTTTCCCCCGTCCTTTTCATTAAGACTGATGTCGTAAGAGTCGACGAACGGGATCGGGTGGTCAGGCTCGCTGATTTGGTTGAAGCATGTCATCGTTCCCCAATGCGTGGATCGATGTTCATGATATCAATCACTGGATTGTCTGGTCCAGGCTCGATTATTTACAGACCGCCGTCATATAGCCAGAATATTGCTGAGTGCGACGTAAAACAACAAACCATCCAACCAAGATAATACCATTTTTTTCAATTCCTGAATTCCAGTTAATGTTAGAACCATAACGACAATTTAGCAAGTTCGTGTGTCCATGGCTCAAATGTATGTCCCGTTCACTTAAAATAGACACCCCCGGGACATATTCTCCACTCAGCGTTGGCGTTATAGTGAGGAGTGTAGGGTTACACCAACACTGTCATATAAATATGCCTGACAATATCAACATATCTACCTATAATGTATTACCCACATACGAGCCTGTTAAATATAAACGTAATACCATCTTGCCCTGTTGATATTACGATCTGAACAACATTCAGTTATTATCAGTCCAGTAATCAGTTACACAATCACCTTCTCACAAAAAGTAGATCCACTGGACAATTCTCTGGCACATTACACATATACCACATCCACATCTCTTCTTGCCCGTACATATAGGAAATAGTTCCTTCATAATTCATAATATATATACGTTTAAGTAACAGAAACTCACGCTGTCAGTGGTTGCAGTGAAACCTCGTTAATCCGGACGGTATGTACCTTATGTTTTGTCCGGATTAACGAATCATGTAGCATTGTAGGTGTAGGGTGTTCGGAAAGCGAGGAACCGGATTATCAGGGTCGGACTCTAACTAATGTGGTTACAGTGAAACCCTGTTAGTCCGAAACACCCTACCCCTCTCTCCCCCCCCCCCCTTTCTCTCCGTCTCTCCCATCCTCTCTCTCTCTCTCTCTCTCTCTCTCTCTCTCTCTCTCTCTCTCTCTCTCTCTCTCTCTCTCTCTCTCTCTCTCTCTCTCTCTCTCTCTCATATATATATATATATACAGAAGGGGTATATCGATCCATATCTGTGATACGTTTATAGGGTCATGACTTAATCCGGGGGATTTTACCTGGACGAAACCGTCCAGATTAACGGGTCCCTATGTACCTGAAATTCCTCTTTGATACACACAAGAGCAACATTAACCATGCGGTCCACACATAACATCTACTATTACATTTACATCTGCCATTCTAACCATATAACATCTCGTTAATATGAAACTTCCAACACTCAAAATGACATTCCCTCAGTCTCCTCCCACGGAATATTTAAAAATGTTTAATCAGCTGGCATGAATAGCATCAATCATATCATCACATGCATATCATCTATATCACCTCTATCATATATTCCATACCATCATCAATTGACATATCATCCATGTAGACAACATATGAACCATATCAGCTCCATCATACTCATTCCATCGTCTTCATACCTTTGCTATTTACATATCATCTATATCGCCTCCAACTTATCCTTGCCATCAACATATCACTCATATCATCTCCAACATATCAATCAATACTATTATTGAACATAATTGGCATAGTACCTTCGGCGGTAATATTCATGTGCACCATCACGTATACACCACTGTCTTCACACTGTACATTAACTATCCAGGCAATGTTACCCAAGGGCAACGGTTTCCATATCTCAACTCTCATACATTTCACCCCTTGTCATCCACGTTATATACAACTAATATTACCATCAGTGGCAATACTATCCACACAATATCTCATATTCACCTTCACAACATGTTTTCAAAGATCTCAGTCAATATTACCACTTTTCGCCCAAACCCTTATGCAAAACGTATGCAAGAAATGAATTCAACATGACTGGGTTCTCATACCCCCTTCTATTAGAGCTACACACAAAAATACGGGGTGACTAAAAAACTCTTCCAACGTTAATTCGGCATTTCACCTCAGATCACTAAACGACAACAGAAGGGATACCCACAACCTGTGCAACTCATGGTGAAATGACCTTGACCTTCACCCTTACAACCAAGGCAGCCTGAGATCATCCAAGTGGTAAAACTATCTATTTAAATCAGTATGGCAAATGGTACCCGTTTTCAATAAATGTGAATATTATAATGAACACTCTTGCAATGGGTCTGACCTTGAACTATATGCCATGTCATGTCACCTTGACCTGCACAGATACTGACCACATTCGCACTATAACCAGTGGGCAATATCACACTCTACTTGGACCGGAAGTTGACAGTCCATGGTCAAGGTCAGGCGTCTCGTGCAGCGGGCGACGACAGGTCACGGTACCGGATTCAAGTCTGGCCTTTCTCAACAGAAGCTTGCTCCGTGCTCTGACCTTTCTCGTACTTCTTTCATCATCACATAGTCCTTGAGTGCTCTTGGCATGGGCAAAGAATCCACCTTTTCTGCGATGTTTCTTCCTGAACATTTCCGAATTGATTTCCTGCACAACTGCTGCAAAGACACCACTGAGCCCATCTGCGCGCGCAGCACGTGCAGAACCTCATCCTGTTCACACAGTCTGGAGGGAACGTAGCTAGTGTAAAAGTGAACCCGTGCTCCGTAATCTACGTGGCCCAGGGAGGCGAGCAGACGACATATCTCTAACTGGCTTTTCTCTGCTGCTAAGTGAAATATGGACTTATACACACCATTGGAAAAGTATTTGGCGGGTACGTCAAGGTCACAGTTGTACATAAGCATGAGACGGATTACCTCCAGCTTGTTACTTACAACAGCTTCATACGCGGCTGTCTCTCCTTGGTGGTTGAAGATGTCGTGCCGACTTCCTGCCGCCAGCAACAGCTCCACCACGGCGGTGTAGTTCCTCTTGATGGCTATGTGGAGAGCGGTGTCGCCTGTTTTGAATTCCCGTCGGTTCAAATCACAGTTTGCGATGATTAGGCGAGATATGGCGTCTTTGTGGTTGTAACAGACGGCTTCCATGAGAGGCGTCCGCCCCCAATAGTTCTGGACATCGATGAGACTACCCCCAGCCACCAACAGGTCAATAATGTCAACACACCCATTTCTTGCCGCATAGTGAAGAGCCATGTCCGAGTTCCGATCCGTAAGGTTGAGGTCGGCGCTTGCACGCAACAGTCTTAACACTGCGTCGGTCTTATTATTCCTTACCGCCTTCATCAGGGGTGTTTTGGAGGTGATGTCTTGACTATTTACGTCGACACTACGACGTAGGAGCACGTCGAGGATTTGGCAGTACCCGTCGTCGGCAGCGTAATGACACGGCGAGTTTCCAAACGTGTCCTTGGCATCAATTTTGGCTCCAGCTGAGATTAAAAGTAGCATGCACGCCATCTTGTGTTGTAGTACTGAGAAATGGAGCGCTGTCCGTCGCAATGTCGTCGTCGTCTGGTTCACGTCGCATTTAGACTCTATGAGATATTGTAACATGTAAGTGTAGCCCCTGTAAGCAGCCAAATGTATTGGGCATAAATCAGAGTGATTCTTTTTCCTTACCTCCACGAACTTGGCGCTTAGATCGATTTTGTACTGAGTAGCCAAACGCTTCAGTTGTTGAAGCTCATTATTAAGCACCGCATCATAGAATTCCAGACCCGCCATTTGGGTCCTGAGTAGCATTGGGGCGGCCCTGTTTAGCTCTGTCTTCTCCGGTGGATCTCTTCTCTCTGTACCTCTCCTCACGCTCCCGTGTCCCAGGTTCCAGCTCAAACCATCCCTATTTCTCAAACCAAAATACCTCTGTCCGCCATTACGACAAAGCGCTGATCAATCGCCCTCCCTATGCTGACGCACCGTTAAGCGATAGGCAGATACCTTATTATCAAGTTTTATGAAAATTATCCTGTAGCCTCGATGCCGCGGTGCCAGAGCGAGGCACGTAGGGAGGAAAGCTATGTGTAGGTGGATGCTGACGCTAATGTTTACTTCCCTAGATGCCTCGTTGTAACGCCAGTTCTTGATACAGTGGCTGCTGCCGTCATAACGGTAAATAGTGGTGGCGGTTGTCAGTAATGGGCTGATGCTGGAAGAGTGCTATGAGCAGTTCACCCTAAAATCCCCATATTGACGCTGACAGTTTGTCATAATTATCAGATAGGAATACGTATTTTTATAGTTATTATCCGCGATTTACAAAAAAAACCAAGATTTTGACATTATCTGAAAAAAGTGATGGGGTAAGGTAAAAAATACGCGTATTGAGAAAATGAAACCTCTACAAATATAACATTCATGAACATTCCTTAAAATGTTATAATCAATATTATGTCATAATAATTGTCATTTCAATTCATAGGCGATAAACATGTTTTTATTTTCATCTTCTTTATGAAAAGTCGATTTGATTCAAAACGCTTTGATTACTAATTTTACAAATACATATAAATGTTTGCTCTCTAAATATTTAGGAATACTTTTTGGCTAAAACCATTAGCTGATAATCACCAGTTGTTCGAGAAACATGGATCGCATTGTGTCGTTACCACGGAAATCTCGGCCAAAACCTCACCTAGCAACGTGAGAAGATATCTACGCCCTTACTGGCATGCGAGTATCGATTTTTCTGAGATGATGTCAATTCCCCTCGCTATAAGACGACTGAGTAGCACATAGATTCCCTGCGCCCTCCGTTCGTGTCCGCGTATATCGAGGAGGCAACTGACAGTTGTCAATAACATCGGATTCATAACGATTTCTTATCGGCGATGCAATTGGAGATTTGTCTGTTTTTGTGCGTTGGATATAGTAATTTTGTTTATTATAGAAATGACGCTTGTTTTCCTTGCTGACTGCAAGCCAGCTTTGCGACTAAGATACTAAAAATAAACGCTTCCACGTGTTTTATTGACATATGACGCAAGCTGTAGACGTTGCCGTTATCAATATTGATACTTTTACCCGATATTTTGAAATGTGTTCTTGAAATTGCGTACGTATTACATCAATTATTCACAATAGATGATCTTTGATAAATATCACACTGAACACGTATATTAAGGTACTGCCGATTTATATTGAATTTGTTTTAAACATTCCCCAGGAACAGTGAGTGAGGTGGGTTTTACGCCGCAGTTATATCGCGGCGTGTCAGCTTAATGTGGGAGGAAAGCCCGAAGTTATGCAGGTCTCAGACCTTTACCACTTCGGTGAAATCCACGAGCACACGTATGGTGCTGACAACCCTAGAAACATAATCGGGGCGAACCGGGATTCGAACCCACAATCATAGGTTTCTGGCGTGCCCAAGGGATAACTCTGTACAGCGAATCGCGGCGCCTTAGACGACTGGGCCACCCGTGACCCCTCCTCAGCCACAAGGGTACGTACTTCATGGACGGCATTGAACACCCTTTACCCATAATCAGATTTCTATATTGATTAATTTATTCTCGGCCAAGATAAAATGAATGAACGCAATCATTCAAACGCAGAATACCATGAATGTGATACTCATAAATTCCGATTTGTTGTTAGATTGTTGAAGTATAGAAAAGAACCGCACCCATAACCTCTATTTCGTGTATTGTTAGTTTGTCGGTTAGAAATTTCTTCTAACTTTTGTTCTGACTAACCAAACCACAGCCTAGTTATCAAATACTCACCCCAGCTAACCGAGACACGCTCTAGTCATCAAGAGTACCTTCTCTTGTTCACCAAACCACGCCCTGGTCAACGACTACGTACCCTATCTAACCAAACCACGCCCTAGTCAACACAAACCCACCCTCGTCAACAAATACCCGCTCTAGGTAACCAAACCACGCTCTAATCAACACATACCCACCCTCGTCAACAAATACCCGCTCTAGGTAATCAAACCACGCTCAAGTCAACACATACCCACCCTCGTCAACAAATACCCACTCTAGGTAACCAAACCACGCTCAAGTCAACACATACCCACCCTCGTCAACAAATACCCGCTCTAGGTAACCAAACCACGCTGTAGTCAACACATACCCACCCTAGTCAACAAATACCCGCTCTAGGTAACCAAACCACGCTCAAGTCAACACATACCCATCCTCGTCAACAAATACCCGCTCTAGGTAACCAAACCACGCTGTAGTCAACACAAACCCACCCTAGTCAACAAATACCCGCTCTAGGTAACCAAACCACGCTCTAGTCAACAACACATACCCACCCTAGTCATCAAATACCCGCTCTAGCTAACCACACCACGCTCTAGTCAACACATACCCACCCTAGTCAACAAATACCCGCTCGAGCTAACCAAACCAACCCCTCATCAACAAATACCTTCCCTAGCAAACCAAACCACGCCCTGGTCAACAAATACTCACCCTAGTTAACTAAACCATGCCCTAGTCAATAAATACCTTCCCCAGCTAACCAAACTACACCCTAGCCAACAAATACCCGTCTTTGTCACCGAATACCCACTCTAGCTAACCAAACCAAGCCCTAATCAACAAATACCTACACTTGCAAACCAAACCACACCCCAGCGAACAAATACCCACCCTAGCTAACCAAACCAGGCCAATACAAACACAGCCTAATTATCCAATATACACCCTAGTCTCCCAATACACACTCTACTCATCCAATACACACCCTAGTCACCCAATACACACTCTAGGCAACCAATATATATACACTCTAGGCAACCAATATACACCCTAGTCATCCAGTCGACACCGTAGTCACCCAATACACACTCTAGGCACCCAACACACACTCTAGTCACCCAATACACACCCTTGTCACCCAATACACATCCTAGTCATCCAAAACACGCTCTAAGCACGCTCTAAGCAACCAATATACGCTCTAGTCTCTAGTATTCAATACACATTCTAGGCACAAAATATACACTCTAGGCACCCTATATTCTCTCTAGTCACGCAATAAAAACTCTAGTCACCCAATACACACCCTATTCACCCAATACACACCCAGTCACCCAATACATATTCTAGACATCCAATACACTCTGGGCACCCAATATACACTCTAGTCACCCAATACACACCCAAGTCATCCAATACACACTCTAGGCACCCTATATACACTGTAGTCAACAATACACACCCTAGTCACCCAATACACACCTTGTCACCCAATACACACCCTAGTCATTCAATACACATTCTAGGCACCAAATATACACTCTAGGCACCCTATATTCTCTCTAGTCACGCAATACAATCTCTAGTCACCCAATACACACCCTATTCACCCAGTCACCCAATACACATTCTAGTCATCCAATACACTCTGGGCATCCAAAATACACTATAGTCACCCAATACACACCCAAGGCACCCAACACATACTCTAGGCACCCAATATACACTCTAGTCAACCAATGCACACCCTAGTCACCCAATACACACCCTAGCCATCCAATATACATCCTAGTCACCCAATATACACGCTATTTATAGTCACCCAATACACACCCTAGTCATCCAATACACACTCTAGGCACCCAATACACACCCTAGTCATCCAATACACACTCTCGGCACCCAATACACACCCTAGTCGTCCAATACACCCTATATCATATCATCGTATCCAAATTGCGTGGATCGAGGGTCATGATACTGGTATCAATCACTGGATTGTCTGGTCCAGACTCGATTTACAGAACGCCGTCATATAGCTGAAATATTGCTGAGTGTTGCGTTAAGCAGCAACAAACAAACAATTAAACTCAGTCGTGGAGATGATATGATGCTAGATAAAGGGGTGTAACACAAAGCAACGACGGATATATGCTGAAAACCAATGACACTATGTCATTAGGTTGGTTGGTTTGTTAAAATTGTTTAACGCCGCACTTCAAGCTACATGACGGCGGTCTGTAAAATAATCGAGTCTGGACCAGACAATCTAGTGATTGATATCATGAGCATCGATCCACGCAATTGGGATCGATGACATGCATCAACCAAGTCAGCGAGCCTGACCACCATATCCCGTTAGTTGCCTTTTACGACAAGCATAGTCGCCTTTTACGGTAAGCATATGGGTTGCTGAAGGCCTATTCTCACCCGGATCTTCACGGGCCTTAGCACTGAGAGAGTATTCAATAAACCCTCTTTGCTTACTAGCGTTTGTTAAAAAGTATTATGTCAAGCTTTACCCCCATAAACTACAGCAACTATTTTGTACTCCTAAAGTCTCAGTGATGAGAGTGTTTGAGTATATGGTGTTACGCCGCTTTTAGCACTTTCCAGCAATATCACGATGGGGGACACCAGAAATGGGCCCCACACATCGTACCCATGTCGGGAATCGAACCTGGGTCTTTGGTGACCCCCCAGAAAACAGTTTTATTTGAATCATGAAAATACAAGTTGGGGACAAGTGATATTTGTACAAATATTTGCCCCCCTGTCAATAAAAAGTTAACTACGGCCTTGGTAATCACGCTTTAGTGTCACCGAGCTGCGATAGTTGCCCATGTTTGCAGCCACCGGTTATCTTAAACATGTCAAACAGCAAAGAAGCGTCAATGTCAAGACTCAGCCATGATAGCGTATCATTATATCACGCAAAGAGGGAGCTCGTAACACACGCTGACCCCTATATCGACAAGCTCCTCACAGCGATATACCGTTCGCAGAGCTCTCTATAACGAGAGAGGCAACGAAGGTGTCACGCGCTGACATGGAGCTTGCTTTATCGACAAGCTCCTCGCAGCAATAGCACGTTCGCGGGGCTCGATGTCACGCGCTGACATGGAGCTTACTATATCGACAAGCTCCTTCCCAGCGCGTGACACCTTCGTTACACTCTCGGTAACATCGCTGCCACCAGTGTGGGCGCGGCCATTTCAAGAATCTTGAAATTTGCCCTCTAACCCCATATGTAGTAACGTTTATATTTTTGTTTATGTCTTTGGGAATGCCATCCTATTTCAGTTTGAAAAGGTTTACGACTGACCATGTTTTCCAGATGAATTTACTTTGTTGTTTTGATAATCAGATTGGTTCGAGATTGCAGACTAACGGAAAATCAACCAACTTCTCCCTTACATTCTTACTATATCAATTACATGACAGTTTTAATGAAACAGAAATTCAACTTGACAAATAAAGAAAGTAATTTAGCAGGGGTAAGTGTATTCGGCGTCACGACAGTCGTCACTTGTTTGTAAACATAACGGTCATTCGGTTGCGAGTCCAACTCCAAGCATGGTTGTGGCCACCTATTCACAGTGGGGAGTTTTGACTGGTGGCAGCGATAGTATAGAGAGCTCCGGGAACGTACTATCGCTGTGAGGAGCTTGCTATATCGAGTACAACGGGAGGTAACTCCGACCTAGGTCGTCAACAGTCTCGCACACGGCACAACAGTATCTGCAGCTATGGCCAGAGTGAAACTCGGAGGAACCGATCTTGAAGTGTCCCCTATTTGTTTGGGGACATGGCAGTTCAACATGGGAAAGACGACGGTTAATTGGGACGGACAGAGTTTAGAGGTAAGACCACCGTTACATATCTGGCAGACATTGCACAAAGTAAGATTTTGCCGGTCCCTCCCCTTCCCATGATATCCGACGTTGTGGAGGGAAGGAAATACAGCCCCTTAGATACTTTACCCTCCAGTGTTCAGAATGTGCCCGGATCTGAGCAGAGATTGTGGAGTTTCAAGGTTCAAAATGACATTCAATTAACAGGCTCAGTTCTGGTCCTTCTGTAGAGGGGCCTAGGGATGGCTTATCTTTGAGATCTATAACGGAGATCATATTACCAACAAAGACCACTGTGTAACAAAATATAGACCCCAAAGCAGTTGTTGTGCATCCCCTTAACGACTCATAACGTGTATGTTATCAGTTGCAAACTATTACTTCTCATGACAATACTGGGGTCCGACAAATAGATCTATATCATAGCTACTGACCCGCTAACCTAAACAGGTTATTACACGTGTCATACTGATATTACGAAACAAGTGTCAGAATTCTAGTATTTTCCGAGCGAAACTGTTGAAAGTCTGTTGTAAACAATTATTGATGACGCAGATCTTTACAGAGTCATGTTTGTGTAAGGTATTTATTTTTACATGCTTGTGCAGCGTTAGAAACTGGCACTAGTCCTGTAGTCCTTGCAAACGTATCATAAGGACTAGGTGAAATTTGCCATTTTTAAGGATTTACTATATGTAATCATTAAGAGGACTAGTGGACTAAAAATGTTTGTTTCTACCACTGCCTGACTGTATTCATTTTTGAAAATATGCAAGAAGAGGCCTTCTTGAAAACATTGTCAAAACCATCAAATGATACCCTATTCATTAACCATGGTAATATGGGCCCCGTTCTAGAAAGCGATCGTAGCAAAGGTGATTGTAACTACCATACTTTTAACATAGACTTACGCCAGTTGTAGGAGTAAGATCACTTTGTGAATCAGGGAACTGGTCTTAAATGGGTCTTAAACATCATATTCATTTGTAAATATGTTCACATGATCAATGAAGTGTAATTCCAGAAAAGCCTCGGTGAATAAAATCACAGAAACATGTTCGTGAGCTGTAGAGCCTCGTACGTGTGGGTCTTTGTTTCTCTGTTCAATGCTGATGGCCAGCGTAATCATGAAGTACCCATGTACCTCACGTCTTGTGCCTCCTTAGTTAATCTTCTGACCTCGTCTTCCTATCTGTGTCAGGCGTTACCTGCAGTGTGAATTAGGTCAACTATCTCCTGAGTTCAGCGACAAAACTCTCTGACACCTTGACATACATTTGATAAAAGTGTTGAATGGCATGGGTTGGAGAGTTTTTCGTCATACTTTCCTCACAATAGAAAATATGTTGTGGAAGAACACCTAGACTGACATTTAGTCCTAGAAATAAAGTTATCCTATTTAAAATATATATCCACAAAATAAAAAGAATAAAATCCAAATGGAGCCCAGAATCTAGACTTGAGTTGGACTCTTTTTTACTTTTTTTCTTTAGGGTTTTGGAAATAGACTATACAGCACCCTATGGAGGCTTTAAAATTACAACAATATCAGTGTAGCAGGTTAGTGTGGTGTAAATCTCACAAGTAAGATTGCTTAACTTGGGCACGCCAGAAACCTATGATTGTGGGTTCGAATCCCGGTTCGCCCCGATTATGTTTCTAGGTTTATCAGCACCATACCCGTGCTCGTGGGTTTCACCGAAGTGGTAAACGTCTGAGACCTGCATCACTTCGGGCTTTCCTCCCACATTAAGCTGGCACGCCGTGAAATGACTGGAATACTGTTCAAAGCGGCGTTAAACCCAACTCACTCTCTCACAAGTAAGACCAGCGCCTGCTGGGGGTCAGTCGTGACTAAGAAGCCACACATTTATTTTCCAATATCAATATTTACGCTGTAACATAATTGAACTACTAATAAGTAAATAGTTATACACATTAAAACATTGCACTTATCACCGTTATTTATGTAATAATTAAAATGCATTCAATACATTAATCATGCACTTTTATATACAAGATGTAAATTATATACATGCATGGAATATAAACAAAAAATAACTAAATTACTATGCCTATCGAATGTGTAGCACTCCGGTGAAAGTACGCAAAATCACTTGTCACTGCAGATCCCCATCTATAAATAACATACACATGTCACTATAACTTAAATATAAAAATCATAAAATAATATACCGTAAACGATGTAATAAGCGCCCCGCTCTAATAAGGGCCCACGGCGATATTTGCTAATATATTGGCTACTGAACAAAACCAATTAGCACACTTATTTATTTGCGTATAATACGCACTCGTGTGTTATATGCATCCTTAATTATGGGCATTTAAATTCTGGAAAATGTATATCTCGTATATAAACATTTCAGGCTGTCAGCTTAAACCACGAAATTCATCTTTCAACTCTTGTTTTTTATAATAATATTCTAATAAGAGCCCCCTATATCTAATTTGAGAGGGCCCTGGGCGCTTATTACGTCGAATACGGTACATAGTAATCTACTGCGATAATGATTCATTCCAAACCTACTATAAACGTAATCTCAAATAGAATGTCATAGATAAACGTACGTAAATATACCCTTATTAATATGCTCATAATTATACACAACACACATTTCTCATGGCGAACAATATGGCTGACACAAATACTTATATATGTCGCCTTTTTTTAGAAGTGTGTCTCTGTACTGAGTAGGGCGTGAGAAGTGTCTGTGCTGTGTAGGGTATGAGATGTGTGTCTCTGTATTGTGGACAAATCATTAGTGAAAAATCAGTTGGTGACTGATATAAATATATTATTATGTGATAAACAACTTTATTCATCTGTGAAATTTGTGTTTTCAGACCTCAAAGGCAATTGTTGACAAGTGTTTTGAACACGGCATCAATTTCTTTGACACGGCAGAGGTAAGTACTTTCGGGTTGTAGTAGAGTGTATCTTGGGGCTGTAGTAAGGTGTATAATATAGCTGTAGTAAGATGTTTCTTGGGGCTATAGTAAGATGTGTATGGAGGCTGTAGTAAGATGTGCATCGGGGCTGTAGTAAGATGTTGTTGGGGGTGTAGTAAGATGTGTATGGGGGCTGTAGTAAGATGTGTATCTGGGCTGTAGTAAGATGTTGTTGGGGGTGTAGTAAGATGTTGTTGGGGGTGTAGTAAGATGTGTATGGGGGCTGTAGTAAGATGTGTATGGGGGCTGTAGTAAGATGTGTATCGGGGCTGTAGTAAGATGTTGTTGGGGGTGTAGTAAGATGTGTATGGAGGCTGTAGTAAGATGTTGTTGGGGCTGTAGTAAGATGTGTATGGGGGCTGTAGTAAGATGTTGTTGGGGGTGTAATAAGATGTTGTTGGGGGTGTAGTAAGATGTGTATCAGGGCTGTAGTAAGATGTGTATCAGGGCTGTAGTAAGGTGTTGTTGGGGGTGTAGTAAGATGTGTATGGAGGCTGTAGTAAGATGTTGTTGGGGGTGTAGTAAGATGTGTATGGGGGCTGTAGTAAGATGTTGTTGGGGGTGTAATAAGATGTTGTTGGGGGTGTAGTAAGATGTGTATGGGGGCTGTAGTAAGATGTTGTTGGGGGTATAATAAGATGTTGTTGGGGCTGTAGTAAGATGTGTATCAGGGCTGTAGTAAGATGTTGTTGGGGGTGTAGTAAGATGTGTATGGGGGCTGTAGTAAGATGTGTATGGGGGCTGTAGTAAGATGTGTATAATGGCTGTAGTAAGATGTTGTTGGGGGTGTAGTAAGATGTGTATCGGGGCTGTAGTAAGATGTGTATCAGGGCTGTAGTAAGATGTTGTTGGGGGTGTAGTAAGATGTGTATGGGGGCTGTAGTAAGATGTTGTTGGAGGTGTAGTAAGATGTTGTTGGGGTGTAGTAAGATGTTGTTGGGGGTGTAGTAAGATGTTGTTGGGGGTGTAGTAAGATGTGTATGGGGGCTGTAGTAAGATGTGTATGGGGGTTGTAGTAAGATGTTGTTGGAGGTGTAGTAAGATGTTGTTGGGGTGTAGTAAGATGTTGTTGGGGGTGTAGTAAGATGTTGTTGGGGGTGTAGTAAGATGTGTATGGGGGCTGTAGTAAGATGTGTATCAGGGCTGTAGTAAGATGTTGTTGGAGGTGTAGTAAGATATTGTTGGGGCTGTAGTAAGATGTGTATGGAGGCTGTAGTAAGATGTGTATGGAGGCTGTAGTAAGATGTGTATGGGGGCTGTAGTAAGATGTGTATGGAGGCTGTAGTAAGATGTGTATCAGGGCTGTAGTAAGATGTTGTTGGAGGTGTAGTAAGATGTTGTTGGGGCTGTAGTAAGATGTGTATGGGGGCTGTAGTAAGATGTGTATGGGGGCGGTAGTAAGATGTGTATGGAGGCTGTAGTAAGATGTGTATCAGGGCTGTAGTAAGATGTTGTTGGAGGTGTAGTAAGATGTTGTTGGGGCTGTAGTAAGATGTGTATGGGGGCTGTAGTAAGATGTGTATGGAGGCTGTAGTAAGATGTGTATCAGGGCTGTAGTAAGATGTTGTTGGGGGTGTAGTAAGATGTTGTTGGGGGTGTAGTAAGATGTGTATGGGGGCTGTAGTAAGATGTGTATCAGGGCTGTAGTAAGATGTCTTTTGGGGTTGTAGACAAATGTGTATGGGGGATGTAGTATTATTTGTATTGGGGCTGTAGTATGAAATGTATGGGGCTGTTGTACTGTATGAAGGGGGATTGTTGTAAGATGTTTATTTTGATTCTCTTATAAGGTAAGTATTGGGGCTGTAGCATGTCGTGTAAGGTTTGTATTTTATCAACCATAAAATTGGGTATGAAGATTTTTTGAAATGCAAATTACTGTAGAATATCTGCATATAATTTAATTGTCCAAAATAGGCAAGTCTTACTTTCTGTGGAACATTGAAATAAAAAAGGGAAATTATTTTACCAGATGTTGGCCTATATATGTTTGCATCCACAGCAGATTTGTCTGTCGTCATAATTGTTATCTGCTTTCAAGATTGCAATGCCTCTGTTGAACTTGTCCCGCATGTCCCCACTGATCTATGCATGTTGTATGAATCAGCTAAAATAGATGTCTAGTCAAGGTGAGCGACTCGGCTGAATGTGTATGTATCACTGTCCCCTGTTACACAGATTGTTGCACATGCTTTGAATATCTGGTCAAGACTTGATTATTTACGGACTGCCACAATGTAGCTGGAATATTATTGCTAAATAAACAACATTCACTCACTCACTCACTCACTTCAGGGCTATCCAGGTTCAGAGGAGGCTCTGGGAGCGTGTCTGGAGGGGAGGCGCCGAGATGCTGTCATAGCAACCAAGTATGGGTTTAGGGAAGGCCCTAGCACCCCGCCATACTCAGCAGAGGACATCCAAAACTCCATTGACAGAGCCCTGAAGAAGATGAAGACCGACTATATTGATATTATACAGGTGTGTACATCCTTCACCACATAGGTGTGCTATGTTCACTGTCAGGGCTAATAAAAAAATCTCTTAAACCCAAATTGTCCTGTAGGGCAAGTATATTTTATTTTGTACTCGTCCTGCAATATATTCTCTTGCCCTATTTAATTTTATAGAGTTTTATGTTCTCAGTTATTATTACCATTTTCTGTAATTAACCTTTGAGTTAATATGAACATTTTGTTTTTGTTTTTTAGTCATACTGTTTTTAAAGAAAATAAATTCAGTTTTGGGCCTGTTTGGTAATCAAATCATGTTTTTTTCTCGTCAACCCAGTCATTCTCGATTTAAAAAACCCCACCCTTAACCTTCACAAAATCATTCACTTTTGCTTTGACATTTAAGAATCAGTAACGAGTCGCTTACAACAAAAATAAATATAATTGCATCCCTTTAAAAAATAGTTTCAAGACCTGCTACGCCAACACACTTTTTTGTTTAGTTTTTGAACAGACAGACGCCAAGTATGCCTTCTAGTTATGATATAAGCGACATGTATTTCATTATTATTACTGCAAGTGTTTGAGAAATGAAAACATATCTTAGGATTGAAATTTACCTGCATATTTTATTAAAAACGGTGAGGGATGAATTGATACGAGTGAAATAAATCTACTTGCCCCGTTGATTGTCAGTGAATTGTGACACCCCTGATCTATGACTTGTTCTACTAAAGTTAAATTTGCACCTGTGAAAAATCATTTGAGAAATCTATTAATAGACTGAAATAAGTTGCACCATACAACCAATCTCAGTAAAATCAGATCTAAGTTCTTGCTTCTGCTAAACGAAGGTCTAAGGACATTCCATTACGGGTCACACAACCTTTTGCAACCTTTGACCGACCACTGAAACAAATAAGAAAGCAGCTTTCTCGAGCTTTACGGCACTAGTTTCAACCTGGTGACTTCCATTTCAGACGACTCTTGAAAAATATGTTGACACAGTTCTCGATGAAAATTTTGAAAAGTGAACAAACAAACATTCTGGAATGTCTAATATATGGTTGCGATTGTATGGCAGTGCTTCCCACGTACTGTGCAACGCCACCTCCGTTCAAATGTTTATCAATAATTTTGATGGAATCAGTCATACGGGCCGTAACTGTCATTCGGAATACCCCGTTTTAACGTTTTCGAGTTTGCATGATTATAAAACACATTCCGACTGTCACTTTCATGATCTGGTAAGCGACGCTTTGATTGGTCAGATGAAAGGTCGTTCTGACGTGACCTGTAATGGGATGTCCTCAGATCTTTGTTTAGCGACAACGAGAACTAAGATCTGATTTCAATGAGATTGACCATACAACATTAGTATTTGTTAAGAATCTTATCAAACTTTCCCTCTGATGCTGAAAGTTGGTTCATGATAATCCCCTTCAGTTTCATCTAACCTTTGGTATTCTATCAGTTTGTGATCCTAATATCCCCCTAGAAAGCAGTACTTCTACAGTCGAACACATTGGACAGAGTTGACCTTAGCCGTGCATCTACAGTCGAACCCATTGGACAGAGTTGTCCTGAGATGTACATCTACTGTCGAACCCATTGACAGAGTTGTCCTTAGCCGTGCATCTACAGTCGAATCCATTGGACAGAGTTGTCCTTAGTCGTGCATCTACGGTCAGACCCATTGGACAGAGTTGTCCTTAGCCGTGCATCTACAGTCGAATCCATTGGACAGAGTTGTCCTTAGTCGTGCATCTACGGTCAGACCCATTGGACAGAGTTGTCCTTAGCCGTGCATCTACAGTTGAGCCATTGGACAGAGTTGTCCTTAGCCGTACATCTACAGTCAAACCATTGGACAGAGTTGTCCGTAGCCTTGCATCTACAGTCAAACCCAATGGACAAAGTTGTCCTTAGCCGTGCATCTACAGTCAAACCCATTGGACAGAGTTGTCTTTAGCCGTGCATCTACAGTCGAGCTGAAACAAGGGAGTAAACTGACTAGAAAAGTCCAGTTCTTCCCGAGGCAAGAACGTAAACTGACTAGAAAAATCCAGTTCTTCCCGAGGCAAGGGTGTAAACTGACTAGAAAAGTCCAATTTCCAAACTTGCCAAACTAGGCTGGAATTTCTGGGCTCAATTGTAGCGCCACAAGTGGCTATTTCGAGTTCTGGCACTTCTGTGTCCCTCCTATTGACCAATCAAAAAACACCTCTCTTGCATTTGCGGTTTTGTGTCATTACATCACTTTTACCAAAAAAAACTAAAATTTTGTTGGTTCTGGGTTAGCTTTTGTGGGAATGAAGCTGTAAAAATGTTACCATTTACCACTGTCATCATTTAATGAACTCTTTTTCTCTGCCAGATTCATTTTCCAGCATTTATCAAGGATTACGATGAGACTGTCACAGAACTCAACAGGCAGATTTCCCTGGGACGACTGAAGTACTACGCCGTTTCAAACTTTGGTCCGAAAAACTTGAAACAATTCATCGCTGCTGGAGGAAGGCCGATAGCAAACCAGGTATGTGTTATATTCAAGTTGACTGCTGTGAACTGGTGTCATGTTTGTCTTGATGGTGGTATCAATAATAATATATGCTTCCTATAAGTGGATTCTTATGGAGCTAGAAACCATTATTGCCCTGGTCTGTGGATTAGTGTGCACTTGATTTTCATTCTCAGCTCCATGGGGAGTATACAGCCCAAACTGCACGTCAGAGACAAAGTCACTCACCTATAAAGGAGAAGCTACATAAAACACATATTCATTGCATATTTTTATAAAAATCTCAGTCAATCCTTATCATAATATTCCACTATAAGAACTTATATTCTCAATAAGCGAAAAATTGTGATTTTGATTTTGATGCAGTTTCCTACGCAAGTTTCATCAGCCCCAGATGGACTAATGACATTAAAGCCATCATAATGGCGACACGTTTACATTGTTTAGTTTCAATTAATAAACACTCACAGTGGTACATGGACATATATACAAGAAAGTCATTTGAATAACCATGATAACAGATGCATTTGCATGAGTAGGAGAGTATATATTAGATTTCTTTAAGTATACAGGCGATGCGTCTGCTGACATTTCTTAACACTGAGGTGGCGGTCGGGTAGCCTCGTGGTTAAAGCATTCGTTCACCAAAGACCCGAGTTCGATTCCCGACATGGGTATGAAGCCCATTTCTGGTGCCCCCCACCGTGATATTGCTGGAAAGTGCTAAAAGCGGCGTAACACCATACTCACACACTCTCATCACTGAGACTTTAGGAGTACAAAATAGTTGCTGTAGTTTATGGTGGTAAGGCTTGACATCATAATACTTTTTAACAAACGCTAGAAAGCAAAGAGGGTTTATTGAATCCTCTCTCAGTGCTAAGGCCCGTGAAGATCCGGAGTAGAATAGGTCTTCAGCAACCCAAAGACGTATATACGTCCATGAGCGACCCAAGGAGAAACCTTTGCCTCTCCAGAAACGTTCGACCTGTGAAGATTCCTGGGTAGAATAGGTCTTCAGCAACCCATGCTTGCCGTAAAAGGTGACTATGCTTGTCATAAAAGGCAACTAACGGGATCGGGTGGTCAGGCTCGCTGAATTGGTTGATGCAGGTCATCGATCCCGATTGCGTGGATCGATGCTCATGATAATAATCACTGGATTGTCTGGTCCAGACTCGATTATTGACAGACTGCCGTCATATAGCTGGAATATTGCTGAGTGCGGCGTTAAACAACCAACCAACCAACCAACTAACCCTGAATGTTATTACAGATGGGGTACAACCTACTGTGGCGGTCGGCGGAGTACGACGTCCTGCCGGTCTGCAAGGAGAACAATATGAGTGTCCTGGCCTACTCGCCTCTACAACAGGGGCTGCTGACTGGCAAGTATGCCACCCTCGACGATGTCCCTGAGGGAAGGAGGAGAGGAAAACTCTTCTCTCGTGACAGGTCAGTTAGAGTTATCTGCCCCTGGGCCTCCATGTTGCAAGTATTCCGGTCCAATCGGTTTATTCTTTCAGGACAGACTTTTCTATTTCTTGATTTGTGATTTTTTTGTGTGTTGAAAGTCCTAGTCAGTAGGTGGATAAAACAATGATATATAAAAAACATTTCAGGTTTCGAAACATGCTTGGAAGCCGATATTTGCACAAGTTTGTTAAAACTTCTCAAATTTGAATTGAAAACTTCCCAATTCATGTAATGTAAATTGTTTGTTTCGTTTTGAGATGTAAACAAGATGGAGTATCAACATGAAATGGAATTCAATTGTGACATGTATATTTTGGTCACATGTTACTGTAGGTCTCCTAGCCTTTGGGTCTATGTTGATTGCTTCCTTTAATTTCTGGCACTCTACCTACAGCATCATTGATACATAACCTCTTGCTTCACATTCCTGTTAACTAAAAGCAGCAAGAATGCTGATGTGACATTACAAAGTATGCATTCATCTGCTGATGTCCATCCTCACTGTTTCAGCACCCAGTTGAGTCGACATGGTCAAGATGGCGCTGAGAAGGAGGTGTTTGAGGTACAGTAAATGTAGCCATGCTCTCACTTTAGGCAGGGGGGCATGGGTGGCCCAGTCGTCTAAGGCGTGGCGATTCGCTGTGCAGAGTTGCGTCCCTTGGGCACGCCAGAAACCTATATTTGTGGGTTCGAATCTCGGTTCGCCCCGATTATGTTTCTAGGTTTGTCAGCACCATACCCGTGCTCGAGGGTTTCACCGAAGTGGTAAACGTCTGAGACCTGCATCACTTGGGGCTTTCCTCCCACATTAAGCTGACACGCCATGATATAACTGGAATACTGTTAAAAGCGGCATTAAACCCAACTCACTCACTCACTTTAGGCAGCTGACTCTGTCTGTGGGGATTCCAGGTTAGAATATGTCAGGAATCTTGACTTGGTTAATTGGTTTACAAAATAACGAACAAATAAAAGTGCTTGTGTGAGAGACTGGAGCTGTTTTCGGAGCAGTTCGATAGTTTTGTTTCTGATAGAAATCTATCCTTAACTCTGTGAAGATCGGTTTAAGAATTGGTCTTCAGCAACCCATGCTTGTCGTAAGAGCCGACTAACGGGATTGGGTGACAGGCTCACTGACTTGGTAGATGCATCTCATCGCATCACAATTGTGTAGATGTATGTTGATGTCAGTCACTGGATTTTCTGGTCTAAACGTCAGGTACAGTCAAGTCCGATTAATTCAACATTGTTGGTTGCATATGATTATGTCGGAATAACAAGTATGTCAGATAAAACGAAATTAGGTAGTATCAAGTCGTGATTGAAAATCGGACATCTACACAATAGATAACGATTCAGACATTCAAAAAGGAAAATGGAAATATTTATATTGTTATGTTAGATTGTTATCGGAATATGTTTTCTTAATGTAACCTCTAAAGTCTAACACAAAACTACTGTTACGAACTGTATGACTGATTCAAAATACATTAGAAGCATAGTCTGGAATGGAAGTCGCCAATTTCAAACTAGTGCCGCAATGTATAAGAAAGCTGCTTTCTTAGTGGCTAATATCGACTTCCTGTTAGTAACTTCATTGGTCGGTCAAAGTTCACGAAAGGTCGTTCTGACGTGACCTGTAATGGGATGTCCTCAGCGGTGGCGAGAACTTGTTTCCGATTTTTAATGAGATTGAAGTAATCTAGGCATGTGAATAATCCTGTTTTGTTTATTTAAAGCAGTAATTGGTAATTGTTTAGCAAGTTTATCTCTGCAGCCGTTGAAATATGCAGCTACTCGCCGGCTCGTCTCGGATCAAAACACGGGCTGTGTACTCGCGGGCAGATGACCACGGAGTAGGCTGATCACTGTGCCCGGATTAACGAGACTGATTACTAAGTGATTTCAGCAAATTAGGTGTGTCGGAGTTGGCGTGCGAGACTGTCGGATTAACAGGTCTAAATGGCACTGATTTAATCGGTTCCCATCATTAGTGTCGGATAAAACCGATTGTCAGATTAATGAGACTTGACTGTATATGAGTATCGCTCTCGGGAACGGGGATACTATGAACCCCCATGACAGATTTCTACAGCAGTGCTTTGTCTGACTCCAGGCCCTCCAGCGGATCCGGGGTGTGTGTGACAAGGCCGGTGTACCAATGGCGAAGGCAGCGCTGTCGTGGCTGTTGCAGCAGGAGAACGTCCCCGTCGCCATCGTAGGAGCAAGCACCCCACAACAGATAGTGGAGAACAGCAACATCGTCAAGCTGTCCGATGTAAGTTTTGCACACACATGTATACACAACTGGGACCGCCTCCGTGGTCTAGTGGTAGAGCGTCCCCCCGGTGAGCGGAAGGTCCGGGGATCGATCCCTGGCCGTGTCATACCAAAAGACGTTAAAAGATGGTACCCTGTCTGGCGCTCGGCCTCACCTCACCTCACCTCGGGGGGACCTGCGGTGTTAGGCCCCAGCAATCTACTGCCCCCATGGGAACCTGTGGCAGAATAGGCCCCAGCAGTATACCGCCCCTGGGGGGACCTGTGGTGTTAGGACCCAGCAGTCTACTGCCCCCGTGGGAACCTGTGGCAGAATAGGCCCCAGCAGTCTACTGCCCCCGAGGGAACCTGTGGTTTTAGGCCCCAGCAGTATACCGCCCCCGGGGGGACCTGTGGTGTTAGGCCCCAGCAGTCTACTGCCCCCCCGAGGGACCTGTTGCAGAATAGGCCCCAGCAGTCTACTGCCCCTGTGGGGACCTGTGGCAGAATAGGCCCCAGCAGTCTACTGCCCCCATGGGGACCTGTGGTAGAATAGGACCCAGCAGTCTACTGCCCCAGGGGGAACCTGTGGTTTTAGGCCCCAGCAGTCTACTGCCCCCGGGGGGACCTGTGGTGTTAGGCCCCAGCAGTCTACTGCCCCCGTGGGAACCTGTGGCAGAATAGGCCCCAACAGTCTACTGCTCCCTTGGGAACATGTGGCAGTATAGGCCCCAGCAGTCTACTGCCCCCGTGGGGACCTGTGGTAGAATAGGCCCCAGCAGTCTACTGCCCCAGGGGGATACTGGGTTAGAATAGGTCCCCAGAAACTAGGGCAGGGACGAGTCCAAATTACTATCTGGGTACCTGACCCCCTATTACCCGCCCCTACCCTGAGTACTTGTTGTCGGATTAAAGAATTGGGTTCAAAATGTCCGACCGGGAATTGTTTAAACGGAGCTCTGGCCAAAAGTATTCAGATACACACATGAAACAATCTGGTCCTGCCTACACTGAAGTTGACTGCAGCTTTACCTTATCATAAAAGTGTTTGTTATGATTTCATTGTTCAACTTCCTCTACTTAACCAATCAGCAATAGTTTTGAACGAGTTTTGGAACATCAATGCCCATCAACATTTAATAAGCACTTACTGGTCATGCAAGAGCGACACGCTTTTAACATGCAATTCATTGGCTGATAATTTTTATACTTTGCAATCGAATGTCAGAATTCCCATAAATATCACCACCTCCGTGGTCTAGTGGTAGAGCGTCCGCCCGGAGAGCAGAAGGTCCGGGGTTCGTTCCCCGGCCACGTCATACCAAAAGACATTAAAAGATGGTACTTGTTGTTAGCCTGTCTGGCGCTCGGCATTAAGGGGCTAAAACAAGGACTGGTCGTGTACTGTGTCTGAGTGGGGTATTCATGTTAAACTGCGGCATGGTATCTCAGTGAGCTAGCACTATAAATCGGCATCAGTCCGGACTAGTACAAGCAGCCACACAAGCACACACACATCATGCACGTCGCTATATAAGTGCAATATTCTTGGACGCGACGTTAAACCCCATTTCACCTCACCTCACCTCCATCAATATCAGCGCAAACTGTCAAAAGCTGTGAAAGAACTTATTGAAAATGAAAGTTTCATCGACAAAATTTGAACCTCCAGTGAAGCAACACAAATCCAGTGTATGGAAACACATGTTTTCCCGTATACTATGGGGAAGGGAAATTAAGAAAATTGGTTGGGAAAAGACTATGTGTACAACATACAGGACATTTCTAGCTTATTCGGGACACTTGACAAACATAAACACGTCTCACCCTACTTTACCACTGACAGCCACGACTTCATACGTCAGTGTGTAGAGAATGAAGAGGCCAGGGATCCCAGAGCCGGTCGAATGATCCTGGGTCGTTTACAACTTTGCCTGTCAATTCGGAACGTAAAGTCAAGTATTGATTGAAAAGTAACATTTTTGTCTTGAATTATGAGACCAGATAGTCAGAAAGTTTCAAACCTTTTAAATAGTGTTCGTACTCTAGGAAATATATAAATTCTTTCAAAAGTGCCACAAATGACTCAAAAAGACATCCTAGCCATATATAGAAAAGCGCCATATTCCAAGTCCCTGTTGTCCCCCAAACCCAAAATGCATTCTCTTTGTACATTTCTATTGTGTTTACTGCACGAAATGTAATGCCACACATCCTTTGAATATTGTAGTAACCGCAACTTTGCATTTTGGAAGATATAACTGTAGATATAATTATTTAAGTATGCCTTTCCGCAGTGACTGAAAAAAAAGTACTATTCCATGAATATTAGCTTCCGCAGTGATGTGGATGTAAAGTTGTTTCAATCAGAGGGGGTTTATTATGAATTGACAACCTCTGATTGACCCGTCTGAATCAAGTAATGTCCAAATTTATGGTAGAATTAATATTGTATTATGAACAAAGTATCCAGATACATATTGTATCATGACAAAGTATCACGATACACATTGTATTATGACAAAGTATCAGGATACATATTGTATCATGACAAAGTATCACGATACATATTGTATTATGACAAAGTATCACGATACATATTGTATTATGACAAAGTATCACGATACATATTGTATTGTGACAAAGTATCAGGATACATATTGTATTATGACAAAGTATCAGGATACATATTGTATTATGACAAAGTATCACGATACATATTGTTTTGTGACAAAGTATCACGATACATATTGTATTATGACAAAGTATCAGGATACATATTGTATTGTGACAAAGTATCACGATACATATTGTATTATGACAAAGTATCACGATACATATTGTATTATGACAAAGTATCACGATACATATTGTTTTGTGACAAAGTACATGAAGTATCACGATACATATTGTATTATGACAAAGTATCACGATACATATTGTATAATGACAAAGTATCAGGATACATATTGTATTATGACATAGTATCACGATACATATTGTATTATGACAAAAAGTATCACAATAATATTTTATTATGAACAAAGTATCAGGATACATATTTCATTATGAACAAAGTATCACGATACGTATTGTATCGGGACAATCGTAGCGGGACTTATGCTAAATTCCACACCACTGACAAACATCACAGCGTATAGACATACATACAACAGGGGGACAGTGACAATAAAAATATACACACACAGAAGACATAAAGGGAGCAGAGCATGAACACGGCTAGTATGGAAAACTTATATTAGGCAATATAAATGCGAGCCCCCTATGTGTGATGTGATGGTGGGTCGCTGTGTCCACACATTTTGCACAGGCCTGACGACAAGTGATTGTATTCCTGTCTCATCTTTCAGGATGTAGTGAAACAGTTGGCTGACGCCACAGAGGAGCTCAAGGCCAAGGTCGGACGGACGCTGGATGCCTGGGTTCACCCTGACAGATGTGAATAGATGTGAATAGATGTGAATAAGACACCTGTCACTGGTGGATAGGATCCATTCCTCACTAAAACACTCTTGTTTTATTAAACCACATCATACACTTCTGTAAAACCACATTTTAAGACAAGAAGTAATTCATCACAAGACCACTACTCAGAGAAGATCTAAATATTTCAAATGTTGATGATTTAAAGATTTCAATAAGACCTGTGAATTTTAATTCAGAGAATTGTCATTTGAGTGCTTGAATGCAGTTGCCTATTGCTCAAACCTTCATCATGATTGATTTATATTAACACGTATCCAAACAGTCACATCACTCAAAAGCAAATGGGGCGTAGGGGTAGCCTTGTGGTTAAAGTGTTTGCTCGTCACGCTGAAGACCCGGGTTCGATTCCCAACATAGGTACAATGTGTGAAGCCCATTTCTGGTGTCCCCTGCCGGGATGTTGCAGGAATATTGCTAGAAGTGGTGTGACATTTTTGTTAAATTTGTTTCGACACAGTTCAAACTGGCCCTTTCTCCTAATAATTTCCCTCGCAAAGACTAACTTAAAAACTGATGAAATTGCTGCATCATACATTTTGTCGTTGTGTTATAGGGAAACTCTGCTGTCATACCAAGTGTCATGTCAAGTTAGAGCAGTGTCTTGTGTTTATAGAACTCCTGTCTCGCCTGCATAGTATGTGTTTTATTGTTATTGTTGCCAGATATTTTACCAGTCACTGAAGTCGACATTGAGTCAGTGCCAGTGTGTATGCGGCACTGATTTGACAATATAGAGGACAAGTATTTTTCATATTCTTTCTGGTATACTAGTGGATTATGTGCCAAGGGTAGTTTTAAAGCTTGCCTTGCAAAGCCTGCCTTGGGTTATTTAATTGACCCGTCCCTACCCATCCCTAAACACGCCCTCTAACCATTAACCCCACTCCACTCCAAAGCCTGTCTCCCCCCACCCAAACAGTGTCTCTAAGCAACCACCTACCCCTACACCACCCTAATTCCTGTCTTTCCAATCTAAACACTCTCTAACCACCCACCCCAGTCCCTGTCTCCCTCTACCCAGCACTGTCTCTAACCAACCATCCACCCCACCCCAATTCCTGTCTCCCCCATCTAAACACTCTCTAACCATCCCCACCCCAATTCCTGTCTCCCTCATCTAAACACTCTCGAACCACACACCCCTCTCCAAAGCCTGTCTCCTCCAACCCAAACACTGTCTCTAACCAACCCGACAATGTATAGGCCAGACCACAGTGCCTCATGCCTTATGTCAAATCGTCTCAATGTGTCATATGAATATGATCTCTTCAGCTTGCCTCTGGGACCATAGCTACAGACAAATTACTGGTCCCAGACTATTTTGAACAGTGCAACTAAGTGTTCACACATTTATTACACAACTATCATGAATATTGCACCAATATTTGTGCTTTATTTCTGGTAATGCTAAGCACCATAAAGAGACTCACATTGAATATTTGCACTAGCCAATCACACACCTTCGTTTACAGATTGTGTTTGTTGACCTCAGAACCACTTGGTTCCTCATTTTCACCTGGAAAACAGCGAAACACAGCTAGCTGTATATTTCCAGATAACCTAGCATTTACTTTATTCATATTGTATTGCAAAATACAGCCTACAAAAACATATGTTTTTTTTTACAAAGTGACATGCGCATATTGAAACACAGAGACCGAAATGTTCGGTAGCCGTTCCATGGCAAAAGTCCTTTGACTACCCATTCCACTGCTTGCGTTTTCATGCAAGATTACCTAGTCCTTGCAACCAGCAGGAAGAACTTATAGAGTTCCTATTCTGTATTTCTAAAAGATGCATGAGAGGTCAACATATTTGACAATAAAAATGGAGAGGTCCTTAACTTTCTTCCAGGGGTATATTTCTCATATTTTTTATAATTATATGTTTGTGGATGTGCACATGGGAAATCCAGTGGGACAACTTGCTCTTTTATATTTGAAAATGTGTTTGATTTAATGTTGATGTTGTTGGTACCAATAGGTATTGATGTGTAAGGGGAGCTTTCTGTGCAATCACAAATGAACATGTTTGTAAGGTGCTGTGTTGCTTACAGGAGATATTGTTTTATGATGCAAAATGTTCACAGGTTATAGGGTAAGCATTATTGATGTACAGATGAATGCTTGGGTATATTTTGAATATATGGGAACACATGGCTATCTAACAGACTGATGTTTGTACTTGGGAGTGTTTGGACATTTGATACCTTTATATCACGCTTTTGTGTTGGACCTACTGTCAGAATGTTCTTGTAAGAAGGGAATAAATATCACTTGGAATCACTGGATTTGATGTTTTGTTGTTTTGTGGAATTGATAAAACACAGCTGCTAGTCTTCTTCAGCTCTGTGGTGTGGTGGGCAGAGCATCTGCCAGCACCGTAGGGTTAGTGGTTCACTCCCCTGGCTGCGTCATACCCAAAGACATTAAAACTTTCACTTTGTGGGTTCGAATCCCGTCCGACTCAACCTAAAAAGTACGAGAATGTTTACTTTACTAAGAAAGTGGTGGGGCGGTCGGGTAGCCAAGTGGTTAAAGAGTTCGCTCATCCCGAAGATTCCCGACATGGGTACAATGTGTGAAGCCCATTTCTGGTGTCCCCTGCCGTGATATTGCTGGAATATTGCTAAAAGCTGCGCAAAATCATACTCACTCTCTCACTCACTAAGAAAGTGGTATCTCAAATATAACACTTGTTATATCACTATGTGGTATTCTTCCTGGTGCTCAGCATTAAGGGGATTAAACAGGGGTTGGTCAATTCAAGAGTCGGTATACTGTGTCTTGAGTTGGGTTTCCATGTTAAACTGCAGCATCGTATCTCCGTGGACTAACTTTTAAGACTGGCATAAGTCCAGTCTAGTTAGCTCATGCAGTGGCACTGATGGCCCAGTCGTCCAAGGTGATGCGCGTTGTGCAGAGTTGCGTCCCTTGGGCACGCCAGAAACATGATTGTGGGTTCGAATCCTGGTTCGCCCCGATAATGTTTCTAGGTTTGTCAGCACCATACCCGTGCTCGTGGGTTTCACCGAAGTGGTTAACGTCTGCATCACTCCTCCCACATTAAGCTGTTTTCCTCCCACATTAAGCTGACACCCCGTGATGTAACTGGAATACTGTTAAAAGCGGTGTTAAACCCAACTTACACATGTATATATAATTACATGTGTATCACACCAGACTGCCTCCGCGGTCTTGTGGTAGAGCGTCCGCCCGGAGAGCGGAAGGTCGGGGGTTCAATCCCCGGCTGCGTCATACCAAAATGCGTTAAACGATGATATTTGATGTTACCCTGCCTGGCACTCGCCATTAAGGGGCTCAAAACAAACTGGTCAGCCCGGAGTCAGTATACTGTGTTTGAGTGGGATATTGACATGTCAAACTGCAGCATGGTATCTCAGTGGGCTAGCACTATTAACTTGACATTAGTCCTGACTAGTACAGACAGCCACACACACACATACATATACACACATGTGCATGCACGTCATGTAAAAGTTCAAAAACTCGACCCGACGTTCCATCCCATTTCACCTCACCTGTATCACACCAGATAAGGAGTCGCAGGTGGTCCTACGTTGTGAAATCAGAAAATAACCAACCACACAAGATGAATGAACAAATATTGAAAAACACAGAATAAGGTTTATGTTTAGAAAAGACAGTTGCTCAAATGTCTGGTACAGTGGGTCAAAATATGTGACAACAGCAATATAAATATCAGGCTCTAATATAAAAGTCTCTCTCGAAAGGTGCACTCTCGAAAGTTAAGATTTGTCACCCGTTCTTGAATACAGGAATGAGTGTTTTAAAAAGGCAGAAAAGTCATTTTTTTCGATAGGTATCGCGTATCAGGTATCACTGGGCTAGTAGATAAAGTCAGGCCGTAGAAGGAAGGCATCGAATAACCTTGGTCACGCGCTTATAGAGATGCACCCAGAAGCCTTTCAGCTGCCTGGAAGCGCTGAGAACAAGCGTATAGTCGACGAAGTCATCTACATGTATATCCCCCGCCAACATTTCTCTTAGGCCATGTCAAAATAGCTACAATGGAAATTCTAAAATAAACATTTATAAAACTCCTTAATATCAAATGGCACCAGTTCAGTATGTGTCTGGTAAACATACAAAGTTTTGTAAGAAATTATTTAACGGTTTTTGAGTTACGCTCCGGAAACGAACAGCACCCTTATAGAACCAAAGTCCAACTTGTTGCCATGGAAACGTAAAAATAATTTTTTTTTTAAATTCCTAAATAGCAAAAGGCAACAGTTCAGCATGAGTCTGATAGACATGCAAAGTTTCGAGGAGAAATATTTAACGGTTTCTGAGTTATGCTCCGGAAACGATTTCGGGACTCACACACGCACACACGCACGCACACACTGACGGAACCCATTTGTCAAGGACTGGGCGGAGTTTGGGCTACAAACAACGAAACCAGAGGTCACTCTATACCAAGGTCACTACCACAACATAACATTGTACGAGCGCCTCTATCAATTTGCTTCCCCACTTTTCATCAGAACAAAGTTACTATTTCCTCTGCCACATAACAATACCTTACACAACCTTGGGCAAGGCACATATTTTAATGTTCATCACCATTTTGCACAGGACCGACGTTTTTCAAATATTGCATAACATGAGACAAGACACGTGTTCATATACTGTTCTACATGAGACATAATTTTATGTTGATACATTGCATCGCTTGAGACATATGTTCATGTACTGCATCACTTGAGACATATGTTCCTATACTGCATCACTTGAGACATGTGTTCCTATACTGCATCACTTGAGACATATGTTCATATACTGCATCACTTGAGACATATATTCATATACTGCACCATTTGAGACATATGGTCATATACTGCATCATTTGAGACAAGGAAAATGTTCATTTATTGCATCACACGGGTATAACTTTATTACTGATATTTACATCTTCAGCCCCTGTATTTCTACATTCTCCCAATGCAAGGTGTTGGTATTTCATCTCATGAGACACCCAACTTATGATTGTGGGTTCGAATCCCGGTTAGCCCCGATTATGTTTCTAGGTTTGTCAGCACCATTCCCGTGCTCGTGGGTTTCACCAAAGTGGTAAACGTCTGAGACCTGCATCACTCCAGGCTTTCCTCCCACATTAAGCTGACACGCCGTGATATAACTGGAATACTGTTAAAAGCGTCGTGAAAAACCCAACCCACTCACTCACTCCTAACACACCCGTAAATCCAAAAGCATGTTTTACTGTCATCATTGAAATATCGATAAATCATCCGGTTTATGACACAGATGGCACCAAAATGTTATGATATATGTAATTCTACTCCAATATGATGTTTGAAGGGTTTCCTACGTGTAAAGTTCCCAATGTTCTAGTCAGGCAAGTCTCAAAATCGCGCTGATAATGTTTCTAGGTTTGTCAGCACCATACCCGTGCTCCTGGGATTCACCAAAGTGGAAAACGTCTGAGACCTGCATCACTTCGGGCTTTTCTAAAATTAAGCTGACACGCCGTGATTTAACTCAAATACTTTTCCAAGCAGCGTTAAACCCAACTCGCTCCCTTTCGCGTAACCCGAATTAAGACTCCATGAGTGTGAAATATATCGTAAGATAATAACACATTTTGCAACATTTTTTGCAGACTAAATAAATAATAAGTAAATCAGTGGCTGGGTGGAGTTTTAACGCCAATTTGAACAGTGTTTCAGCCTTGTGTAACCACATGTCACCTTCATGTGCGAGGAAACCCCGAAATTATGCAGGTCTCAACGTCTTAGACGTTTACCATATTGGTGAAACCCAGAAACATAATCAGACTCGAACCCAAGATAATAGGTTCCTGGCACGCCTAAGGGACGCAACTCTGCACAGCGAATTTCTGCGCCTAAGACGACTGGGCCACCCGTGTCCCTGATCTGAAAGTGTTCAAGCATCGCACAGAGCATCACACTTGAACTTGTCGATCTGATGCGCACATAAAATATTCCTGAGCAACCGCATCCCCGAGCTTCTCTAATTTAGTTGCCAATCATCCTCTTGTAAAAGAATGTATGTATATTATGGATAAAATTATATTGGCAACTCAACGTTATCCAGCTGCATGACGCCTCTGTGGTCAATTGGATACAGTATCTGGACGAAGAGCGGTAGGTCGATGGTTCATCCCCGGTCGCGACATACCAAAAGACGTTAAGAGATGGTACTTGTTGTTACCCTGTCTGGCAATCGGGATTAAGGGGCTAAAACAAGGACTGGTCGGCTCGGAGTCAGTGTACTATGTCCGAATAGGGTATTCGGGTTTAACTGCATCTCAGTGGGATAGCACAATAAAACCGACATAAGTCGGGACGAGTACAGGCAGCCACACACGTGCATGCACGTCACTGTATAAGTAAAATAATCTTGAAAGCTACGTTCAATCTCACCTCACCTCACCTCACCTCACCTCACCTCACCTTACCTCACCTCACCTCACGAGCCTTGACTCAAATTACGAAGGTAGGCTATTATGACAAAACGTGATATTATTCACATTTTACATGTTTTCCTGTCTGAGAATAATCTGACATTAGGCATGCTAAACTTTTGTTAAGCTGTAAACAGCCTCTTGGGAAACACCTGACATGACGTTAAAACCCTGATCTGACTGAATAGTCCATTGTAAACCAATCACAGTGAAGGAATTTACAAAAGCCTTGATAATATACGGAGCCGTACTTTTCCTTTAAGGGATATTCTCTGGAAACCTTGTGGAAGCACCATGATAGTAAGCATGTACTGATTTCAAGACCTTGTATTAGGCAAAGTGCCAACACTGTCAACGATGACCCTGCTGAAAGGCCCTTCAAAGGCTTGAATTGGTTTCAAAGGTGAAGCACGAATTTGTGTTTAGGTTTGCCAACCATTTGACACACATGGCAGGTTTTGCAAAATTCAGCCACTTCATGCTACAAATTAGGCCAAAAGATATGGGATAGAAGTTTGTCACAAGTTTTGCTCACACCCAATTGACCTACCAAAGGAGTTTCATGTGTTAAACGCGAACATGATTTCGACATAAACTTGGAAGAACAATTTCCTCATCAAAATGCTATCTTTGAAATCATAGCAAACTGGAACCGTGTCAGCTTCTTTTAAAGAGAGTACCCTATTGACAAGAAATTTTGAGTTATTGGTCTTCCCCCTGTAACGTAACCGACAGTAACTGTTCCCTACCATGAACTTGTTCCTCAACAGCCAAATTGTCATAAGTTTTAGAGTACCCTCCCTTGAAAATTTAGACAGGCCAAGAGAATTACCAACAAAAGTGCCAGCAAAATCGTAATTGGAATCATTCTCAGAAGATGCTTGCTTGGCCATAGTACGCAGATATTTCAGTACTTTCCGAAGTGCTAGGCTCATGACAAACAACAGCATCAGGCAAATCTTCCTCTGCCAAATCATTCCCAATAAGTAAGTCTGCACCTCTAACATGTGCCTTAACCTTAACCCAGGCCCAAAATCTGTCCTCTAACAGGTGCCTTAACCAACACAGACACCAAATCTGTCTTCAAATTTACAAAATGGAGAGGCTCTCTAGTAAAACCACATAAACCATCTCACAAAACCTCTGAGTTCACCTCAGAAAGTGGCAAAATACCACCCAAAAGCCTTTGAAAGAGCACCAGTATCCCTCAAAATGGCGATGGGGTTTAACATTGGAATTGTCACCTTTAGCTCACACACAAAACCTTTACTAAGATAAGATGAGTACTCCTCTCTCACACTAACAGACCATGATGACTGGTCTACAAAACACCTCGTCACTAGCCGAACCACAGGCTGTGACCTGACATTCTTAAAATCATTAGGGGAGAGCACACAGAAATGATATGCCCTGGGTAATAGCAATATCTACAAGTAGGCTCCGACATCAATCCAGAAGTGTCTTTTCAAGCAACTGGACTAGAACTTGACTTTTTGTCAATAAACTCAGAATCAGACTTACAAATAATAGAACTAGATCTAGGAAGGGATGAACTATCCTTTCCAGATTTTTAACCCTGCGAATTCCTGCCTTAAAACCCTGACTGCGTGAAACTAACCCTTTGAGTTAGCAAATAAGCCAATTAGCGGCCTTGAGTATCTGATCCACTTTCTGCTCATCAAGATATGTCCAAATGTCCCCTGACACACACTGCTTAAAATCCTTCAGTAAAACCGCCTCAAGCTATCAAATTCACCACTGTCTTTCTTAGAAGTACACCGCCTTTCACACAAAATTTATTTCTCCCAAGCAAACTCAACAAAAGTAGAACCATCCATTTTCTGAGCAGAACTAACCTTTTGCCTATGAGCCTCTATAGCCTCTATCACCAGGAACAAATTCATAAGCCTTGAACACTTTACCTTTAAAAACCTGATAATTAGAACTCCTTTCAGTAGGTAAGGCACAATAAACTTCCTGATAATCAGAACTCCTATCAGTAGGTAAGGCACAATAAACTTCCTGATAATCAGAACTCCTGTCAGTAGGTAAGGCACAATAAACTTCCTGATAATCAGAACTCCTATCAGTAGGTTAAGGCACAATAAACTTCCTGATAATTAGAACTCCTATCAGTAGGTAAAGGCACAATGAACTTCCTGATAATCAGAACTCCTATCAGTAGGTTAAGGCACAATTAACATCCTGATAATCAGAACTCCTATCAGTAGGTAAAGGCACAATGAACTTCCTGATAATCAGAACTTTTATCAGTAGGTTAAGGCACAATGAACTTCCTGATAATCAGAACTCCTATCAGTAGGTTAAGGCACAATAAACTTCCTGATAATCAGAACTCCTATCAGTAGGTTAAGGCACAATTAACATCCTGATAATCAGAACTCCTATCAGTAGGTTAAGGCACAATAAACTTCCTCATAATCAGAACTCCTATCAGTAGGTAAAGGCACAATGAACTTCCTGATAATCAGAACTTTTATCAGTAGGTTAAGGCACAATGAACTTCCTGACAATCAGAACTCCTATCAGTAGGTTAAGGCACAATTAACATCCTGATAATCAGAACTCCTATCAGTAGGTTAAGGCACAATAAACTTCCTGATAATTAGAACTCCTATCAGTAGGTAAAGGCACAATGAACTTCCTGATAATCAGAACTCCTATCAGTAGGTTAAGGCACAATTAACATCCTGATAATCAGAACTCCTATCAGTAGGTAAAGGCACAATGAACTTCCTGATAATCAGAACATTTATCAGTAGGTTAAGGCACAATGAACTTCCTGATAATCAGAACTCCTATCAGTAGGTTAAGGCACAATAAACTTCCTGATAATCAGAACTCCTATCAGTAGGTTAAGGCACAATAAACTTCCTGATAATCAGAACTCCTATCAGTAGGTTAAGGCACAATGAACTTCCTGATAATCAGAACTTTTATCAGTAGGTTAAGGCACAATTAACATCCTGATAATCAGAACTCCTATCAGTAGGTTAAGGCATAATAAACTATCTGATAATCAGAACTCCTATCAGTAGGTAAGGCACAATAAACTTCCTGAGTTGTTCCCCTATATAAACTTTGCAACCACATGGTTCACTGATCCCAATTTTGAATTGTTAGCCACCTTTTCAACACGTAAGATCTATCACCAGTTGAGGTACTAAGAGAGAGAGAGAGAGAGAGAGAGAGAGAGAGAGAGAGAGAGAGAGAGAGAGAGAGAGAGATCATTCTGTGAATCAATATATCAGCTTGAATTTCTAATTGCTTAATCCGAAGTTCTCTGTCTTTGTTTTCATTTTCAAATTATAACTTCTTAACTTCAAATCTAAATTTTAATTTTCTTTAAAAGCTTTTAATTCTCTGAGCCGAATTTCTTATTCATATTATAATTTCTTTAATGCCAAAACATTTGTTGTGTTTTTAATCACAGTTAATGCATCATCAGCCAAAATATCTTCCTCAACTATGTTAGTATTCAAAGTTTTCTTGACATCGGCTTTAAGAATACCTGATTTGATGTCAAGTTTGTAATGTTTGGCCAATTCGACCAGGTCCGTCTTTAAGCATTGAGACTTGTTCCGAAGAAGGTTGGCTAAAACACTCATCTACGCTATTAACACCATAGCGATTGTTCTCTTTACACGATATCAGACAATAAAATGTTTATCCAATAATTTTGACAAATCAGTTTGTGATCTATTACATTTCTATTTGATAGTGATTCATAAACACATGCTCATGGTAAGTCGGAATTGTGCAATCTTCTCTGCTTTTAGTCGATATTTCATATGAATCATATGGATATTTTTGTCTCTTTCACTGAAGTCAGAATTTTCAATTACACCTGCTCGGATGCCCCATCTGCTCGGATTAAGTCTCAAAGTAGAAGTATAGGGTCTGGCTCATTGCCACCTAGACCAGATTCATACCCCAATAATGCTACCAATGAGGTCATTTTTTATGCAAATTGGGTGACGCGATCCAATGATCGGCATGCAAGATGCATATCGAGGAAACAATATAACAATAAGGAACCGCTGGCGGAGCGCGATGAAACAAAAGGGTAATGTAATTGCATTCGCTATAGATTTTGTTCACTGAACTCTCAATTCATCGTTTAAAAGTTTCTTCATAATAAATTAAATTGCTTTTCAATTTTTGTTGTTTTCTTTTTTACGGTTTTATTAGCGCGTATCTTCCAAGATGTGAAACAGAGTACTCTGTGACATCAGAGGATGCAGCTGCTCGAAATCCTTTGAATGTGAAGTCAGCCTTGCATGAACTATTTTACACAATTGAGGAAAACATGGTATCTGCAAAAAGTATGTTAGTGTCAGCTATGAAGACACAAGGACTCAGCAACCAATGAGTGTATCAGACAAAAAAAATGGCCCTGTTAAAGTGTTTTAGTACTAGTACTTGCGCATTACTTGAGGAAATTATTCCGAGAAGACTTCTAAGTAGAGTGACTGCATGAATATTCTCGCTGAAGGTTGAGAGGATTTCAAATGATGTCTGACATTGTGAAACTGATGTTCATCGTTCTCGTCATGTTGAACAGTGTATTTATAAGTATTCAGGGAAGCACTATGTGCGTGGATGAGGTTTTTGACCTGATATTCAGAGACAAATCCGCCACAGATTACGTTGTAAGTGGCAAGACGGTGCCAAGTCGGGCGGAGTGTTCTGTCCTGTGTCATCAAGAGGAAGGGTGTGTGTCTATGGCGTATTCAGGTTCAGGAGAGTGTGTCCTCCACGGCGAGTTGCCACAGACTCTGACAGTGGTCAGTAAACAGGACACTGACATCTACTACCGCCAAGGTAAGATATACCTGACACTGAGATCTACTACCACCAAGGTAAGATATATCTCACACTGGCATCTACTACCACCAAGGTATGATATACGCCACACTGACATCTACTACCGCCAAGGTAAGATATACCTGACACTGACATCTACTACCACCAAGGTAAGATATACCTCACACTGACATCTACTACCGCCAAGGTAAGATATACCTGACACTGACATCTACTACCACCAAGGTGAGATATACCTGACACTGTCATCTACTACCACCAAGGTAAGATATACGCCACACTGACATCTACTACCACCAAGGTAAGATATATCTCACACTGTCATCTACTACCACCAAGGTGAGATATATCTCACACTGTCATCTACTACCGCGAGGTTAAGATATACCCCACACTGACATCTACTACCACCAAAGTAAGATATATCTCACACTGACATGTACTACCACCAAGGTAAGATATACCCCACACTGACATCTACTACCACCAAGGTAAGATATACGCCACACTGACATACTACCACCAAGGTAAGATATACGCCACACTGACATCTACTACCACCAAGGTAAGATATATCCCACACTGACATCTACTACCGCAAAGGTAAGATATACCTGACTCTGACATCTACTACCTCCAAGGTAAGATATACCTGACACTGACATATACTACCGCCAAGGTAAGATATACCTGTCACTGACATCTACTACCACCAAGGTAAGATATACCTCACACTGACATCTACTACCTCCAAGGTATAATATATCCCCACTGACATCTACTACCACCAAGGTAAGATATATCTCACACTGACATCTACTGCCGCCAAGGTAAGACATACCTGACACTGATATCTACTACCACCAAGGTAAGATATACCTGACACTGACATCTACTACCGCAAAGGTAAGGCATACCTGACACTGACATCTACTACCGCCAAGGTAAGATATACCTCACACTGACATCTACTACCTACAAGGAAAGATATACCTCACACTGACATCTACTACCACCAATGTAAGATATACCCCACACTGACATCTACTACTGCCAAGGTAAGATATACGCCACACTGACATCTACTACCACCAAGGTAAGATATACGCCACACTGACATCTACTACCACCAAGGTAAGATATATCCCACACTGACATCTACTACCGCCAAGGTAAGATATACCTGACACTGACATCTACTACCACCAAGGTAAGATATACCTGACACTGACATCTACTACCGCCAAGGTAAGACATACCTGACACTGACATCTACTACCACCAAGGTAAGATATACCTGACACTGACATCTACTACCGCCTAGGTAAGACATACCTGACACTGACATCTACTACCTCCAAGGTAAGATATACCTGACACTGACATCTACTACCGCCAAGGTAAGACATACCTGACACTGACATCTACTACCACCAAGGTAAGATATACCTCAAACTGACATCTACTACCTCCAAGGTAAGATATACCCCACACTGACATCTACTACCGTCAAGGTAAGATATACCTCACACTGACATCTACTACCTCCAAGGTATAATATATCCCCACTGACATCTACTACCACCAAGGTAAGATATATCCCACACTGACATCTACTACCGCCAAGGTAAGACATACCTGACACTGACATCTGCTACCGCCAAGGTAAGATATACCTGACAATGACATCTACTACCGCAAAGGTAAGGCATACCTGACACTGACATCTACTACCGCCAAGGTAAGATATACCTCACACTGACATCTACTACCTCCAAGGTAAGATATACCTCACACTGACATCTACTACCGCCAAGGTAAGATATACCTCACACTGACATCTACTACCGCCAAGGTAAGATATATCTCACACTGACATCTACTACCTACAAGGAAAGATATACCTGACACTGTCATCTACTATCACCAATGTAAGATATACCTTATACTGACATCTACTACCACCAAGGTGAGATATACCCCACACTGACATCTACTACCGCCAATGTAAGATATACCTTATACTGACATCTACTACCGCCAAGGTGAGATATACCCCACACTGAAATCTACTACCACCAATGTAAGATATACCTTATACTGACATCTACTACCACCAAGGTGAGATATACCTCACACTGACATCTACTACCGACAATGTAAGATATACCCCGCATTGACATCTGCTACCGCCAAGGTAAGATATACATATAATGACATCTACTACCGCCAAGGTAAGATATATCCCACACTGACATCTACTACCGCCAAGGTAAGATATATCTCACACTGACATCTGCCACCACCGAGGTAAGATATATCCTATACTGACATCTACCACCACCAAGGTAAGATATATCTCACACTGACATCTGCCACCACCGAGGTAAGATATACCTCACACTTACTTCTACCACCGCAAAGGTAAGATATATCTCACACTGACATCTTCTACCACCAAGGTAATATATACCTCACACTGACATCTACTACCACCAAGGTAAAATATAGCTCACACTGACATCTACAACCGCCAAGGTAATATATACCTCACACTGACATCTACTACCGCCAAGGTAAGATATACCTGACACTGACATCTACTACCGCCAAGGTAAGATATACCTCACACTGACATATGCCACCACCGAGGTAAGATATATCCTATACCGACATCTACTACCGCCTAGATAAGATATATCTCACACTGACATCTACTTCTGCCAAGGTAAGATATATCTCACACTGACATCTGCCACCACCGAGGTAGGATATACCCCACCCTGACATCTACTACAACCAAGGTAAGATATACCTCACACTGACATCTGCTACCGCCAAGGTAAGATGTACCTCACACTGACATCTACCACCGCCAAGGTAAGATATATCTCACACTGACATCTGCCACCACCGAGGTAAGATATATTTCACACTGACATCTACTACCACCAAGGTAAGATGTACCTCACACTGACATCTGCTACGGCCCCACACATCTACGAGCTACCACCAAGGTTAGATATGCCTCACGCTGAGATCTTATGTATTATCTTCAGACTCAGATTATTTTGATTAAATTTTTTTCTCAATTGATTTAACAAAACCGAAAGTAATTTATAGTAAATTTATGTCGAACAACTAGGGAGTATTTCTTTATCAAAACAGGTGCGGTGCCCTTCTCGACGACGACGCCACCGACGACGACAACAGCAACGGCACCACCGACACATACCACAACATTAACAATCATGACAACGACTGAAGGTACCTTTGTGATACACGTATATGTATGATTTAAAGACATGTTATTTGCGTTTATTACAGAGCCAAAACAAACACCAATTTGCCAGTATAAAATGGTCAGCGAAAGATGAAATATTGCCTTTTCCTTCGAATTTGTAACTTATACTTGAACTCATATCGGCCAATAGGCGCTTCTATATATGTGTGCTCCTTCTCAACATTGGGACGGGTATGTAATGTTTCTGTGATATATTTATCTCAATAAGATTCTCAGCAACAAAAGTAACTGTTTTAGATGACTGTACCTTGGTACAGGTAATGTATGAAACAGAGTGCTTAAAGGAACCAGCTGCAATGTGAGAATGTCGGGATGAAAATCTCGTGCAGTAGGAGATAATCATGAAAAAGTGAAAAGTTTGTTGGACAAATTTACCAACATCTACGGTGGACCAGCATGCGATCTTTGACACACTGGGTTACTGCACATCGGAAATAAACAGTCGATTTATCCAACACAATTCGGCATCAGGATGCCACTCTTGTAAAATGACCGTCACAGAGCTGGCGTGACGGAACCGGGTAGCACTACAGTTTAACGTTCACAAGAACACAATCTGACAGCGTTGGCAACAATAAAACCATGTAAGGCACAGGTCCCATAGTGTTAGACCAGGTAAAACCACCATCATACAGGACAGGTAGATTCGAACCACCCACCTACAACAATGGTTCCAACCTGCTATTGTTGCTGCCAACACTATCCCACACGGTTCCGTATTTTCGAGTTTTTTCCCGTAACGTCGATATAATATTTAGTAATTTCAATTATTTCCTCAAAATTCGAGTCCTTTCTCGTTAATTTGATCATTTTATCATAAGTTCGATTATTTTCTCGTTATTTCAAGGTTATTTAAAGAAAGAAGGAAATTACGAGTTTTTTCTCATTATTTCAAGTATATTTAAGGAACCGAAATTTCGATTTCTTAAAATTATTGAAATGAAGAGAAGAATTCTGAAATTACGACAAATAATCAAAGTAACGAGAAACTTATCCAAATATTAAAAGTACCTAGAAATAATTGAAATTACGAATATATAATGAGACATTTTTTTTCGTTCACCGTTTAAAATTATATATATTTTTATTTGTTTGAAACACATTTTTTCAGGACTCAAATCTAAACTGAGGAGCATACCAATTAGCTGTTCAATGATAACAATGAAATGCTTATCGCATGCGTAGCAGTTTCGTCCACAGTAACAGTCCTGGCTGCTACGCCACTGACTGCAACTGCAGGCTTAACACCGATGGCAACTGCATCACCTGCAACAACTCCAGCACCGATTACAACTGGATCAACTGCAACAACTCCAACACCGATGACAACTGGATCAACTGCAACAACTCCAACAACGATGACAACTGGATCAACTGCAACAACTCCAACAACGATTACAACTGCATCACCTGCAACAACTCCAACACCGATGACAACTGCTGCTACATCTACGGCTTCTACTTCTACTACAACTACTACTACTACCACTACTACAACCACTCCAACAACTACACCCACTACGACAACACCAACAACCACTACATCGTTAACGACGACTACGGTTGCTACATCACAAAGTATGAGTCTTCTCTGTACCGATACATACTCTGAGATCATATAAATGTATTCATAAATGAATGAATGATGACTACATGAAATATAGATCCAGAGATGTCCTTGTGGACCTTAAATCGTTCGTCGAGACAAACCAGGGTAGCTTAATGCCTTTTTGTATTGGATTTAAATAGAAAGTCACACTCAAACCGTCCTTTTCTTTCAGACCACTATACTTTACCATAACCAGTGCAAAAAACATTATAATGAAACAGATTATGTTTCTAAATTGATAAAATGCTATCCATCTTCAGCCCACTTAAACGGTACTTTTTAAATACGCAAAATGGGCAAGGCGTTTTAAGTGTTTTCAAATAATCTGAATATAAGAAAGAATACGATTTATAGTGTTACAGCTTTATGGGATCATTTCAGTGAGTGAGTTTGGTTTAACGCCGCTTTTAACAGTATTCCAGTTAAATCACGGCGTGTCAGCTTAATGTGGGAGGAAAGCCCGAAGTGATGCAGGTCTCAGACGTTTACCACTTCGGTGAAACCAACGAGCACGGGTATGGTGCTGACAAACCTAGAAACAGAATCAGGGCGAACCGGGATTCGAACAATCAATCATTGGTTTCTGGCGTGCCCAAGGGACGCAACTCTGCACAGCGAATTGCGACTTAGAAGACTGGGCCACCCATGCCTCCGAATCATTTCAGAAACAAGACAAGAACCATACGCAGTACCGTTCACAGAGAACACATTGCCATGTTTTCGATCTCCCTTTTTGGACATGTATGTGCAATTGCCATTACTTCATCAGCTTTATTTCGGTAATTGCACATTGTTTTCCTCGACTGCGCCGAAGGATGGCCCAATCAATTTGACAACTTCCGGTTTAAAACCTTAACACGCGATCTCTGTAGAAATTATTGTCGTCGTCTTCAGCCTGAAACAAGTGCTTAAGCGATTATTCATTTCTAAATACAACATTTGCCAGAACATAAACGTGAAGCCATTTTGCTCGTCGGTCTGCGCATCCCGATGCATTGCTTTAACAGCAGATATTGGTAGGGTTCGCAAAATGTTGTAGTTGATGTAGTTGTAGTTGCCCACACATGATTCCTCTGACCTTGTCCTTATTGTAGTGGTGGAACTGTGGGCGACAGCTGTGTTGGACTACTCGTCACAGGACAACTCCGGAGACAAGTAACTACTTTTTACCTATCTTCATCTTCAATACATGAGTCGATTTCAATAACAAACATACCAGGCAACATTTATTTGTATTTCGTGTTACGGGTTCGTCCGACTTGTGACACGTGGAACATCCAGGAAGTAGCCATGTAAAACTTAAAAAGTATTCGTGTTGGCTCTATTGATGATCATTAACACCGTGAAATGAAATTCAAATACAAAAAAGCATAAAAGCATAAAAGTAACCGTTTAAAAATGCACAAATACATTGCATCGGGTTACTGAGATCTGCTTCTGAAGCAATCGCACCCTCAATGCATATACATGTGACACTAGCAATTATAAGCATTATAATCATGAGTGAGTGAATATGGTTTTACGCTGCCTTTAGCAATATTCCAGAAATATCAAGGCGGAGGACATCATGAAGTATATGTTCAGCATAAATACTAAGCATCATGGCCATACACTTTTCCAACAAAGACCCAAGCACTCTTCATGTCCATGAATTACAAAAAAAGGCCGATTTATGGCAAATAGTCAGCAAAAGTCCGTTAACAATAATGAGAATAATGTCTGAACGTTCATTGAATAAAACATATATAGTTGAAGTACCAACAAGATCAACACACTATACTGCAAGCACACAATCCTTTGTTATTTTTCAAGGGATGAATAAGTCCCTCTTATGCAATACATAGATTGATATTGTTTTGATAAGCGTGAGTGAGTGAATATGGTTTTACGCCGCTTTTAGCAATACTCCAGCAATACTCCAGCAATACCACGGCGGGGGACACCAGAAATGGGCTTTGCACATTGTACCTATGATGGGAATCGAACCCGGGTTTCGGCATGACGAGCGAACGCTTTAACCATTTGGCTACCCGACCTTCCCTAAGCGTGAGTGAGTTGGTATTAATGCCATTTTTGAACATTATTTCAGATCTTGTACGTCAGCTTTATATGAAAGGAAAGCCCGAGGTGTGGCAGGTTTCAGACGTTTACCACTTCGATGAAACCCACGAGCACGGGCATGGTGCAGACAAACCTAGAAACATAATCGGGGCGAACCGGGATTCGAATCCATGACAATGTTTTTGGCACAACTTAGGGATTTTGACACTACACGGCGTATTGTCCAGATCACCCCTCCTTATGCCCATGTAAGACCCTCACCGACACATGTGGTCTATATGAAGAGTGCATTAGTTTTCTTACATGTGTTTGTTTGATTGCTTTTTTTAACGCCTCACTTAGCTATATAACGTTTGCCAGCAAATAATCGAGTCAAGATGAGACAAGCCAAATGAATGATTGACATTATGAACAGCGATACGAGACAACAAAGTCACCGATACTAAAACATTATCCATTAAATTTTAGTGCCACCCGTGCTTGGTCGCAATTTGGACTGAAATCTATACACAATGTTACGACTGTATCTGACCAGTGAAGATCCGGGTTAGAATGGGTCTTCAGCAACCCATGGTTGTTGCAAGAGGCGACTGACGGGACCGCGTTGCCAGTCTCGTTGACTTAGAGGATGCATGTTATCGCATCCCGATAGTGTAGAGAAATGCTCATGATGTCAATCACTGGACTGTCTGGCCCCGAATCGATTATTTACAGACTAAATGACGTTTCATATTTGTCAGCAACGCCGCAAGCCAAGTGATTGGAGAGCCCGATGTGCCAGACTACGGCCACAATGTCAAAGCATGGGCACAGTCCAATATTTACCAGTTAAATTACGAGCAGTATGTGAAGGTAAGAAAAGATATATCAGCATCTACAGGTTATTTCGCTCTTTGTTATTTGAAACGACAACAATATCTAAGAGTTGTGCTTTCAAGGATGTTACTGGAAAGCTACATACATATATATATGTAAATGCCCTTTTGAGACAGTGGCTAGGTAACTGAGAAACTTTTCTGCAGTTGCAGTATGCCAGGAGACTCTACATCAAAGAAGTGCACGTGTATGAGACGTACCGCGCAGGCGCAACCTGGTCGGTGCAGGTCATGAAGTCTTCTGGGGCATATCACACTATGTATCACTCGAACCGGTTATATAGGCTACAGTCAATCCGAATCTTCAAGCTCGCTCTAAACAATGTAAGAAAACTCTCTCTCTCTCTCTATCTCTCTCTCTCTCTCTCTCTTGCTTGGCACATCGATAGATCTTATATTTTTCAATATTCTCTATCTCTTCGTAATTTTATAGCCAGAGGTAGATCCAGTGCCGCGTGAGCGCAATTCTCGCACAACCTTCACTTTTCCGATCTTAGGAAAATATGCGTCAGAAAAAAATCGGCATCCAGAGGGCAGCCATACAAGATAATAAGAACAGATGATCTTCATCTTGAAAATCTTATATATGACACACATGGAATCTGCGTCAATAACAATGCTATGAGCCACTTTTGAATTAGGAGATAGACATAGTGTGTTTTCAATGTAGATCTAGGTTACCTGTAGATTTAACCGCGCTGAATTGAACTTGAAACCGAACGCGCAGCGTGAGGTCTCAAATGATAAATGTAGCGTGGTTATATCTACCGGTAACCTCGCTCTACATTGAAAACACAGTATGTTTATCTCCATTCTGCCGTGACTAAATAAAACTCTTTGGTGTTGGCAAATATACTGAGTGAAGCGGCATGGGTTGAGTCCAGTGTATTGAGTGGGTTATTGATTACGGAATCGTGCACCGAACAAAATACATGTATGGCGCTGTATATACTCAACCAGTTTGTTTACACCGTCATACTTCACTTGAACATATGGCAGGCATTGAAAGCATATAATCACGCAACTTGGTAAACTAACATGAGGTGGGCATACCTATAGAAAACAAAGCAAGTTTTGCAAGGCTTTCGCTCAACATCGTGCGTCACCATTATGACGCCATATCGCTCATTGTGACGCAAACGATATGACGTCACAGTCGTAAATAGAAAAGCTCCAAAAATCCAAGCTCTCTGTTGTCTCCAAGACTAAGATGCATTCTCTTTGTAGATTTCTGCCGTGTTTTCTGCACGAACTGTATTGCCACGCATCCTTTGAATATTGTAGTAACCGCATCTGTGCATTGTGTAACCTGTAATTGTAGATATAATTATTTAAATACGCCTACTGACAATGACTGAAAATAGTACTTTTCTATGAATATTAGCTTCCGCGGTGATGCGGCCGTCAAACCAGCTGTTTCAATCAGAAGGGTTTTATTGTTATTTAATAGCCTCAGATTGACCAATCGGAATCGAGTACATTCCAAATTCATGGTAGAATAATCGATTACCATCTGTTGATTATTCATATGATATATACATCTAAAATCACTTTGCGTTTCTGTTTTTGCAGAGCATATTTATTTACGACAAGTATTTACCATTGCGGGAGATATCGATGACGTTGTCCTCTTGTTGATTGTTGTTTCTTCGCTCACATTAACGATGCCTACTCTTTCAGGCGCTGAGTTTTACGTCTGACGTCATCAAGATATGGGTGGATCCTTATTTTGCGGGAGGAGCTACAGAGATAGACGCTGTCAAAGTTGTGGGAATGACCGATCCTAATCAGCAATAGACAATATTTCCTGAAACGCAATGCAAGACTTGCCTGGGCGCTAATTGTGATCACATGGGAGTGTATTTCACGGTCTGGAACTGGACACCAAGAAATCATATTGACTTTTCACTGTATATAACATGAATACTTTTCTTTTTTTCCTCGACCCAATAGTTTTAAAAAGGTCAAGGCATTAACCTCTGCTCTTTCATAAAATATCTCGTATGGTCAATATTTAAAATTATAAAAACAAAAGTAGGGGATACCCGGAAATAATTTAAGTGAGTGAGTGAGTATGGTTTTACGACGCTTTTAGCAATATTCTAGCAATACCACGGCGGGTACACCAGAAATGGGCTTCACACATTGTACACATGTCTGGAATCGAAGCCGGTTCTTCGGCGTGACGAGCGAACGCTTTAACCACTAGGCTACCTGACCGCCCAGGAAATAATTCAAAATGTCCACAATTGTAAGAGATATTCGTTTCTAGTAATAGTTGTATGAATAAGGAACGACTTGGGAACACATTACGGCCGCTAGTGAAGAATGACAGTAGAAGTTATGACAGCCAATGACCTTGAAGGACGATTAGGGGGAGATAGGGAATTTCAAAATTGACTTTGATGGATCAGTTGTGCGTAATACCGCCACGATTTGTTAAACAATTACTCACTTGCCGAGGCGTTCAACGGATGAGTCTCTCAATGGCGATTTTTTCAGCCACTCCTCAAAGTTCAGCCAACGCGGTCGGCGACCTATGACGTTGACGCACATGTTTTCCTATCATGTCCCAGACGTGTTCAGTGGGAGAATGTCCTGGCTCATTGATGGCCATGGCATTCTGTGAACATTGCGAATTCGTGCACGGTAAGAACGGGCGTCGTCGACCCACACGACTTGCAAATTGGACAACAAAGGGTGCCAGTATGTTGTCCTGATAGTACTTCCAGTGACCTACTTGCATAATATGGCGTGGGGATCGGTCAGTCATAGTGCATCTTCCCGAGGCAAGTGAGTTAACTGACTATAAAAGTCCAGTTGCCACCCTTGCCAAACTAGGCTGGTATTATGGAGTTACATTTTGGCTGGACTAACGAGTCTATGCATAGTCCAATCAAAATCGCGCACCGAAATCGAGATCTGGTTCGTAAAGTGTCATGCAGATTTCGGTCGACTGCAGGATTTGCAAAGCATGTGCACTGCTAACTCGTTGTCAACAGATATTTTCTAAATCTTTTCATGTTTTTAATCAAGGTGCTACGTGATTTGATGCACTTTGCGATGTAAGACTCGTTTTATCACAATATAGATCTTGATTATCGATCAGATCGTCTTGACTGGGCGCCACCGTTTTGTTTGAAGCAAAAGCAAGTGATACGAGAGGTTGAATCTCATTGGTCCATAGGAGAGGCATAGAAAGGACATTACTCGTAACAGCCACTAGTGGCGCTACGATCGAGCCCAGGAATTCCAGCCTAGTTCGGCAAGGGGGGAAACTGGACTTTTAAAGTCAGTTAACTCTCTTGCCTCGGGAAGAGGGTCATCGTGATGCCACACACAACATAACCTATCCACCGCCAAAATCTGTCATGAGGTCTCAGGTTGACATTGGCGTGACGTTCATTTTACACGTCGCCATGAATGAAATACAAAGTGAACTGGGACTCGCCTGACGACATGACACAAGCCTAGCGACGATAACAGGTGTCAACGTTTGTCGGCAACATGACGATTTGTAAGGGGCGGCACGGCACGGCCAAGACGTCGTGGTCGACGAACATGAGCTGCGTGTCCCGTAACTCGTACTCCGGTAGCCTGATGAAAGTTTGTAGCAATTTCATTCGCCGTTTGAGCTCGCTTTCGAAGAGCCTGGTTTCGGATCAATCAATCCTGTACTCTTGTCGTTGACCTGGGACGCCCTGAAATCGGTCGATCGTCAACATTGTGGGCTTGCTGGTACCTATTCCATTGTCTGCTTATCACAGACTCTGAAACATTGAATGTTTTAGCCACTGAACGCTTACATCTACGAGTTTCCAGTATTCCGATAGCCCGTAGACGCCCCGCGCGTTGCCACGCAGCATCACTTACACAAACAATGAATAAAAATCAAGTAAATCCCAACGGTATGGGGGCACAGGTGGCCCAGTCGTATAAGGCGGCGCATTCCTTTGGCACGCCAGAAACGTATGATTGTTGGTTCGAATCCCGGTTCGCCCCCATTATGTTTCTAGGTTTTTCAGCACCATACCCGTGCTCGTGGATTTCGCCGAAGTGGTAAACGTCTGAGACCAGCACCACTTCGGGCTTTCCTCCCACATGAAGCTGACACGCCGTGATATAACTGGAATACTGTTAAAAGCGGCGTTATATCCAACTCACTCACTCACTCACCCAACGGTGTGGTCATCAGAATCAATTAGATTAACAGAAATCATGATCTACAGAGGTTAATCGACCTTATTTGATAGTGTCAAAATCAGGAAAGACACCCTTCGCACGTGCGTGATGCTACAGCGTGGGACACGTGCGAACTAGAGGATGTGGTTTGGAGTTATGTTTTACGGGCGTAACTGTTCTTGCATAGGATGTTTGTCGTCAACACCTATCCTTGTTCTTATAATTGATATTTATATCTATATTTTTTATCTACTTCATTTGAAGAGTGTATAACAAATTGTTTGTTGTTGTTGATTTTATACGGCATTATATTTCGATAGATTTTAGCCGGCATTCTCCTAACTAGGCTTGTTCATTAGCAGTTATCACGGGGTTATATGATGGGTCAATTGTATGATATTTATTTTGAAGTGAAGTTTACACGCTGTACGACTTTTCCATTGGCGAGAGATTTGTCCCAGGCTGACAGGCAGGCCATGACAATGGCAGACCTCAATCTTCTACCGCAACCAATGAATTTAAATCAGTATCTTTCAAATCACCTTTGAATGATCGGCCAACGGATTAATGACAAACTGGCACCTAATCGCCACAGGTGCAGTACGGCCAGTACGCGCGGTGGACCTATTGCCACAAACTTTTTTAATCATTCAAATCTGCTTGTTGTGAGCAAACTACAAACTCTGTTATCCAAGGGCAGTTTGAGCATATATACACCATGGGCGGATACAGCTTTTTTTAAAAGTGTGTGTTTGTGTGTGTGTGTGTGTGTGTGTGTGTGTGTGTGTGTGTGTGTGTGTGTGTGTGTGTGTGCACAATTGAGATCTATTTATTTTCTTTTGCGGTAATTTATACAGAAATAAAGATTTTCTTCGAAATAAAAAGGGGGGGGGGGGGGGGGTCCCTTAATAGGACAACGCACCTTGCCTACTTGTTTATTGAATGTTTGTATGATACATTTATTTCCACCTGTCATCTTAAACTCCATATTTATATGCAAGTGATGCAGGTCTCAGAAGTTTACCACTTGGGTGAAACCCACGAGCACGGGTATGGTGCTGACAAACCTAGAAACATAATTAGGACGAACCGGGATTCGAACCCACAATCATTTGTTTCTGGCGTGCGCAAGGGACGCAACTCAGCACAGCGAATCGCGGCGCCTTAGACGACTGGGCCACCCGTGCCCCTTTGACTCCGGAAAAGGAACCCCAAAACCAGACAAGTCGTTTAATGTTTGTTTTGTCCTTTTTGTTGCATTGAATGTATATAATTAGCTAACTAGCATGTAGTATTTGTAAGAAATAATCTTTGTTCAGACATGTATTTATAAAAAAAACCATTTTATTCTTTTCATTGTCCATATCCTTGTATTTGTAAATAAAGGTTTTATCTCTTGAAATGGGGTTTAGCGTCTTTTTCAAGATTTATGCATTTATGTATCGACGTGTGTGGGTGGCTGCTTGTACTAGTCCTGACTAATTTACAGTGCTAGCCCACTGAGATACCACGCAACAGTGTACCATGAATACACCACTCAGACACAGTATACTGACTCAGAGCCGACCAGCCCCTTAATGCGGAGACCAAGGCAGGGTAACAACAAGTACCATCTATTAATGTCTTTTGGTGTGACGCGGCCAGGGGATCAAACCACCGACGTCCCGCTACCCGGACATACGCTCTATCCACTCGACCACGATCCTGTGAATGAAGGGGTGGAGGCAGATTATTTTGTAGTATCACAGAAGATGTAAGCTCTCTGACTATATCGAGACACGGCCACGTTCATGTCGTCAATAAAACTTGATAAACTCCATGTGCACTCATTTTATCATATGCATCGTTTGAAAAGTTGTGTACTGTCTGATATGCTTAACCTGTATTCCAGTGAGCACCTGTGGAATGCAGATGTTCCATGTGTCATGGAGGAGTAACGCTTTTGTGTAGTGCTGGATGTTGTTGAGAAGCACCTGGCCTCTGCACCACTGGGATTAGCCTTTTGTCTACGCCATGCAATTAGTAGGCAACTCATTAGTGATACGAGGAAACGTAGTGTTGACAAGGTTAAGGTACGGGTAGTTAAGTGCAGGAGAAGGTTCCACAGACCATGGGTTCGAATTCCAGATTCCCCGTTGATTGGCGTAAACATCTATGACGTTTGGCCTTCTTCCCTGTTAAGTCAAAACGCCGTGGTATAACTCGCATACTGTTTAAAATGGCGTTAAACCATTTCACTGGGTTTCTTGTTGATGATTCTATTCGTAAACACAATTTATACTCACCACAGTTTTTCCTTGTAATTCTCCCTCAGTGGGAGTGTGTCTGTCATATTGGCAGATAAGAGGAGGGGCGGTCGGGTAGCCTAGTGGTTAAAGCGTTCGCTCGCCATGCCGCAGACCCGGGTTCGATACCCGTACAATGTGTGAAGGCCATTTCTTTGTCCTCCACCGTGATAGTGCTAGAATATTGCTAAAAGCTGCGTAAAACCAAACTCACTAACTCACCTACTGAAAGAAAGACGACACGGCCGGCTCAGCCGTTTACGGCGCCACGATTCGATGTGCAGTGGTATGTATAACACTACAGTGGTATGTATAACACTGCAATGGTATATATAACACCACAATGGTATGTATCACACTACAATGGTATGTATAACATCACAATGGTATGTATAACATCACAATGGTATGTATAATACTACAGTGTTATGTAGAACACTACAATGGTATGTATAACACTACAGTGGTTTGTATAACACTACAATGGTATTATAACATCGCAAAGGCATGTATAACACTACAATGGTATGTATAACATCACAATGGTATGTATAACATCACAATGGTATGTATAATACTACAGTGTTATGTAGAACACTACAATGGTATGTATCATACTACAATGGTATGTATAACATCACAATGGTATGTATAACACTACAGTGGCATGTATAACACTACAATGGTATGTATAACATCACAATGGTATGTATAACACTACAGTGTTATGTATAACACTACAATGGTATGTATAACATCACAATAGTATGTATAACACTACAGTGGTATGTATAACACTACAATGGTATGTATAACATCACATTGGTATGTATAATACTACAGTTGTATGTATAACACTACAGTGGTATGTTAATGGAATTTATAACTGTGCAATGGTATGTGTAGGTAACAGTAAATAGTTTAAAATAGTTTGTGTTGCCACAGCACCTGTGTTAAAAACATTTAAGGATGGACGTTTAATTTGTTGACGTTCATCAGCTAATGAAGACAGAGCATCTTGTGATCAAATTCCATGATGCGCGAAGATCTTCATGGTTAGTGAATACTAATATTGAAAGTTACATAATGACAAAACAATCCATTTAAACACAAAAGTTTAATTATTTAATGCAAACTAAACTGAGGGACAAAAGAAACGCCAGCAAATAAATAATGGTCGTCAGTTTTCAACATACACTCTTCACAAAAAGAACCGCACAGGTAGATTTTTAGTCAATGTATTGCACCTAATAAAGTCGATATATTTAATTTAATATCACAGATACAAATATGAAATTTTGGAGCTCGATAGTCACATGTTGTCGTTGTACAAAGGCATTTAAAAAAACTGTTCATTGTCGTGGCACATAAGGCCACAAGCTGGAACACGTTGCCAGGATCATGGGCTGCTTCAAGCGCACCATCGCCAGACTTGACACACGTCACAGGCAAACTGGCAGTACTGTAGACAGGCCGAGAAGTGGAAGACCCAAGGTCACGACTTCACAGGAAGACCGGTATTTACGGGTGCTTCACCTGAAGTCCAGGTTTTAAACTGCGACATCCAGTCAGCAGAAGGAGTGAGTGAGTGAGTTTGGTTTAACGCCGCTTTTAACAGTATTCCAGATATATCGCTGCGTGTCAGCTTAATGTGGGAGGAAACCCCGAAGTGTTGCAGGTCTTAGACGTTTACCAGTTCGGTGAAACCCACGAACACGGGTATGGTGCTGACAAACCTAGAAACATAATCGGGGCGAACCGGGATTCGAACCCACAATCATTGGTTTCTGGCGTGCCCAAGGGACGCAACTCTGCACAGCGAATCGCGGCGCCTTAGACGACTGGGCCACCCGTGCCCCCGTCAGCAGAAGGACCGTTGCTAGACGACTCCGCCTATATGGCCTCCGTGACTATCGACCTTTCAAGGGCATGACGTTAACGTTTCTACACAGACGTCACATACTGAGATGGTTCAGGACTGTACAGCAGTGGCAGCAGAGAAATTGGTGAAGAGTGCTCTTCAACGACGAGAGTAGGTGCTAGCTCTGGGGTGGCATCTGCGGGGACCAGAAGACAGATCTGGTCATCATCGACGGACATCTTACTGCACTTCGTTACATTGATGAGGGACCCGTGAAGATCCGGGGTAAAATAGATCTTCAGCAACCCATGCTTGCCGTAAAAGGCGACTATGCTTGTCGTAAAAGGCGACTAACGGGATCGGGTGGTCAGGCTCGCTGACTTGGTTGATGCATGTCATCGATCCCAATTACGTGGATCGATGCTCATGGTATTAATCACTGGATTGTCTGGTCCAGACTCGATTATTTACAGACCGCCGTCATATAGCTGTAATATTGCTGAGTGCGGCGTTAAACAACCAACCAACCAACCAACATTGATGAGGTTTTGCGGCCTGTGGTACTTCCTTTCCTGCAATGGCACCCACGGACGCTGTTTCACCAGGACAACGCCACCCCTCACACAGCTCGAGTCACTAGCGACTTTTTGAACGCCAACAACGTGACCGTATTACAGTGGCCAGCCAGATCACCGGACCTGTCGCCCATAGAGCACCTCTGGGGCCAACTTGGACGCGTGATTCGGAAACGTCAACAGCCGCCATTGACGAGGGATGCCTTGGCAATTGCCCTGCAGGAAGAATGGTGTGGGATCATGATGTCAGGAGACTCGTGTACTCAGTTCGACGTCGTTTTAAGGCCTGCATCGTTGCTTGAAGGGGTCACATCCGATACTGAGCCATGTGTGTAGCACGGGACTTTAAAAGAGATCGAGGTCGATTCTGCGGGTGTGATCGAATACTGGACACTGCACCCAGCATGATAAACGTGTCTGCAGAACTTTAACATGGCTTTGGATCTTGTTATTTTTAAGTACCGTTTTTGATTAATTGTTTTTTTTATTACAAAACATAAACTGTTACTAAATATTTCGTCTCTTTTGCTTCAGACCAGAAAATTGTTTGGCGGCGTTTCTGTTGCCTGTTAGTTTAATATATTAAGATAGATAGTTTTTGTCTTGACGTCCTCCTCCCAAACATTCTAATGCGAGTTACGTCCCTTGGTTTTGTCAAATTCATAGAATGTGATTTATTTTAAATAGAACTTACAACCAGTCAAGTTGGAATTATGAATAAGTCAATATGAACGTTCTGTGAAGCTTGGGTGTGTGTTTGAGTCATACCGAGGCTAGATGAGTTGCCGAAAAACAGGGATATCTCTTGCGGCGTCGCGTTTGGATTTCTCGATGCAATATTATGACAGTGTGGAGTTTCGTGATTTCTTTTGGTAAGCAGAGAATTCTTTGTCAATCAAACATCAGTTTGTGACAACAAATATGTCATTAAAGGATCGAAATTAGTTTGTAAACCTACTTTATGACGTTAGTTTCGGTGCAATGTGCACAATCTAAAAGCAATTGTCGTTTGATGATATCGTCCCTAATGGACGATATTGTTTTACATTGAGAAATCCCCCTAAAGTAGGTCTATATCTCTCTGCTCGATTGAGAACTTAATCACGCGACATAATGGTGTTCATCGGGAAATGAACGACAGTTAGTTTGGTAGTGTTCATCTGGGTGAGGTCACTATTATAACGTTCATACGTTTTTAACGAAACTATTCCAGAAATGACGTAAACACTGACGGGTTGCTTACACATTCCTGGGAATTCCCAATCACGAATCCAGACAGAAGCGTTGTGTCTGATCATTTAAGTCCTCTAAACCTGAACTCGGCGTCTCAACATACATTGGTTAAAGTCAGAGAGTTTGCTGCTTGCCCATTCACGAATATCCTCGCTACGACCCATCCTAGTGAACAAAACGATGATCAGTGTCTAGGTTGACAGTGATAGTCAAGAGCATTTTATGAATTCAACTCAGTATCTATTTGACACATCTTTATGATTAACTTACAATGATCGGCCAATAGATCAATGATGACTGACACTGTTATAGCCATTAACAACTTAACGGAAATCTGTTTCGTTTATCGTGTCGGCCATTTTGACGTCCTGTACTTTATGTTGGATGCACGAAGAGGGGCATGCTGGATAATGCGTGCGCATCCTAGATGGCGTCACGTCCGTTTCCGGGAGGGCGTGCGCATGCCTCCAAGATGGCGGCACGTCTGAAACTGGACAACTGGAAACTGTTGGAAACCTGAAACTGGACAAGGCTCGTCTCTGTTTTAAATTACTTTCCTTGATCTCGATACTAAATGATAAAACGGCCTTTCCTTGATCTCGATACTAGATGATGATGCGGTCCACTCCAACAGTTGGGGATGTCAATTCCGCGTTGTATAGTTCGTTGTAATGCTGTAATAGCCTCAGGCTTGTTCTAGTGCGGGCTCTGCGACAAGATCGTCTCCGATTCATCAGGTGGGTAGGCCACTATTGTCCACGAATAGACTTTACTCATCCACGGACATTGTTGACTGTTGGTCTGGCACTTCAGACTGTTGTATCGAGACGACATGGTTGATCTCATTCAGTGCCAGGACTGTGCCGGGGTGAGTGGCTTCACTCTTTTTTATAGGAGAGGAGTGGATCGAAATGGTCCCTGTTTTGATTAGTCCGTTTCGGCGCCTGGTCTAAGCCAAACCGGCCCAACCCTTCTGTTTCTTTTCCATAGGAACAGGCCTGTTCCATGGGAGAGAAAACACAAGTCGGTTCGGGTGCTGTTTTCTGATTGGTCGGTGCTGTCTCCTTATTGGTCGAAAACCCAAGATTCTGATTGCTCAGATGAACCCAAGAAAGTAGCACCGAAGAAAAGAGAAGATAAAGAAGACCCAGAAGAAAAAAACAAGCAAACCATCATCAACAGCAGCAGCAACAGCACCAACAACAGCAGCAGCAGCAGAAGCAACAACAACATCACCACCAACAGTATCAGGCAGACATGTGTGACTGTTACGATTGTTGTAGGTCGCTTTCGCTTTCGCATTCATTCGTATGTTCCTATGTATCTCGGTTGAGGTTGTTGTTGTTCATCATTAAACAGTGTTGGATTGAACTGACTCTTTGTCTCTAGATTTATCTCAACTCCAATAGGGTGCCAAGCCGAGGGTAGAGGCTGAGTTGAGATGTAAACGCTGTCCGTCATGTCTGTGCGCATGCAAGCTGTAAAAGTAAAGAAAAAAATAAAAGAGAAAGGCCAGGCTATTGTGATGTGATTGTCAACTTTGAGGTGCAAGGCCCCGTTCCACAAGGCGATCGTTTTGTAGCGCAACAACATACGTTAGTCCAAGTTAAAGTATGTGAGTGGCGATCACTTTAGCGCTACGATAATTTTGTGAAACGGACGTCTGAATTCTAAAGGTGGACATACATGAACATACATCTCAGCTCGACAGTGCCACACATACCTGCGGTAAGCTAAACAACGCAGGTATGTGTGGCACTGTCGAGATGAACACTACGTTTACGCAGCCACACAGATATGCGGGACACTGTCGAGATGAATACTACGTTTACGCAGCCACACAGATATGTGTGGCACTGTCGAGATTAACACTACGTTTACGCAGCCACACAGATATGTGTGGCACTGTCGAGATGAACACTACGTTTACGCAGCCACACAAATATGCGGGGCACTGTCGAGATGAACACTACGTTTACGCAGCCACACAGATATGCGGGGCACTGTCGAGATGAACACTACGTTTGCGCAACCACACAGATATGCGGGGCATTGTCGAGATGAATACTACGTTTACGCAGCCACACAGATATGCGGGGCACTGTCGAGATGAATACTAACTCACAGGTATGTGGGAGAACTGTTGAGAAGAACACTACTTTTACACATGTACACAACGTATGTACGAGTGCTTCAGGTTAATGTGTACGACACAGACACAAAGTAGTGGTATGAAAACATATCAGAAATGACATTCACTTTGTGTGAGGTCATTGGAGTGTGAACATTCGCACAGTGAGGGCCAACCATTGTATGAACGTCGTCGCAAGGTCCGACGTTCATGCAGTTTCGTAAAGTGATAGTCAATTCTTATGTAACACTACAATACTATGTGTAACATTACAATGGAATGTGTACTGTGTTGGTAACAGTGAAATGGTATGTATAACAGTACAGTGATATTTATCACAGTATAACGGTATTTATTGGAATGCCACAGTATAAAGGTGTGCATGCTAATCATTTCATATGGAGCAGCAGGTAACCTTGCGGTGAAACTACTCCTCACGCTATGGTGAAATCAATCTTCACATTAGTGTGTGAAGCTTATGGTGGACTCCCCACATTGGTAAATGTTTGTTTGTTTGTTGTTTAACGCAAAACTCAGCAATATTCCAGCTATTTGACGGCGGCCTGTAAATATTTGAATCTGGACCGGACAGTCCAGTGATTGATATCATGAGCACCAATGATATGCATCAACCAATTAAGTCAGCGAGCCCGACCACCCAACCCCGCAGGTCGCCTCCTACGACAAGCATAGTTGCTAAAGCCTACGGTGTAAAGCCTATGGATGACTCCCCACATTGGTAAATGTGTGAAGCCTGTGGTGGACTCCCCACATTGGTAAATGTGTAAAGCCTTTGTGGACTCCCCACATTGGTAAATGTGTAAAGCCTTTGTGGACTCCCCACATTGGTAAATGTGTGAAGCCTATGGTGGACTCCCCACATTGGTAAATGTGTCAAGCCTACGGTGGACTCCCCACATTGGTAAATGTGTGAAGCCTATGGTGGACTCCCCACATTGGTAAATGTGTGAAGCCTATGGTGGACTCCCCACATTGGTAAATGTGTGATGCCTACGGTGTGAAGCCTATGGTTGACTCCCCACATTGGTAAATGTGTGAAGCCTATGGTGGACTCCCCCCATTGGTAAATGTGTGAAGCCTATGGTTGACTCCCCACATTGGTAAATGTGTGAAGCCTATGGTGGACTCCCCACATTGGTAAATGTGTGAAGCCTATGGTGGACTCCCCACATTGGTAAATGTGTGAAGCCTATGGTGGACTCCCCACATTGGTAAATGTGTGAAGCCTATGGTGGACTCCCCACATTGGTAAATGTGTCAAGCCTATGGTGGACTCCCCACATTGGTAAATGTGTGAAGCCTATGGTGGACTCCCCCCATTGGTAAATGTGTGAAGCCTATGGTGGACTCCCCACATTGGTAAATGTGTGAAGCCTATGGTGGACTCCCCACATTGGTAAATGTGTGAAGCCTATGGTGGACTCCCTACATTGGTAAATGTGTGAAGCCTATGGTGGACTCCCCACATTGGTAAATGTGTGAAGCCTATGGTGGACTTCCCACATTGGTAAATGTGTGAAGCCTATGGTGGACTCCCTACATTGGTAAATGTGTCAAGCCTACGGTGGACTCCCCCCCTTGGTAAATGTGTGAAGCCTATGGTGGACTCCCCCCATTGGTAAATGTGTGAAGCTTATGGTTGACTCCCCACATTGGTAAATGTGTGAAGCCTATGGTGGACTCCCCCCATTGGCCATGGTAAATGTGTGAAGCCTATGGTGGACTCCCTACCTTGGTAAATGTGTGAAGCTTATGGTGGACTCCCCACATTGGTAAATGTGTGAAGCCTACGGTGGACTCCCCATATTGGTAAATGTGTGAAGCCTATGGTGGACTCCCCACATTGGTAAATGTGTGAAGCCTATGGTGGACTCCCCCCATTGGTAAATATGTGAAGCTTATGGTTGACTCCCCACATTGGTAAATGTGTGAAGCCTATGGTGGACTCCCCATATTGGTAAATGTTTGAAGCCTATGGTGGACTCCCCCCATTGGTAAATATGTGAAGCTTATGGTTGACTCCCCACATAGGTAAATGTGTGAAGCCTATGGTGAACTCCCCACATTGGCAATTTTTTGAAGCCTATGGTGGACTCCCCACATTGGCAATTTTTTTAAGCCTATGGTGGACTCCCCACATTGGCAATTTTTTTAAGCCTATGGTGGACTCCCCACATTTGTAAATGGGTGAAGCCTGTCGTTCTAAGAAGAAGATATTTTATTAAGATTGAATTACTTTGCGTCATTATTCCATCTCGTGAGAGTGTACATATTAATTCATATAGGATGTTTGAAGTTAGTGTAATTCCGGATAAATAGATACTTTAAGCTCGGTCCTCGTGGTGATTCCGAGTAAGAACAGGTCCACAGCGACTAAATGAATCTTGTCAGACTCGGTGACTTGGTTGACTGTGTCATAAGCTGGCCACACTTCGGAAATAAATGCAAATATGATCCTGCGCTGTGAAGAGCTGCATTGAAATGGATCGGTAGTCACAACAAACATAACACTTATGTCACTGAGCTCAACCCTGTACCCTGGCGAATGTTCAGATCGATTCTCCACCAACACTTTTGTCCATGTTCTTCTATATAAGAAGGCCCATTTAAGGTGGCGGTAAATAATTATCAATGGAAACAAGATCAAATCTTTTACAAGCATGTTGTAGTCAGTAGAGTGCTGCACCCAGACCCTGTAAAATACACAACCGTATGTTAAATTGAGTTCAGTCATAAACGATTCATAACAACCCTGGTTGGTGGTCACGTGAGGGATATGAATTACATCAGGTGATCAGTCTGTACCTTGATCTCATAGCCCAGCCAGACACGACAGTAAGTGGAAGGTAAGACTTTTCTTGCATTGTTGAAAATTTTAGTATTTTAGGCTATGTCTAAGTTTATGTTCAATTTATCTCATCATGAGTAGAAAATCTTGTATTTGAGAAAATCTGCATGCATTATTTTAAACTGGTTGTGCTGCTCCAAATTGTACGATTATCGGGGACTGTGGCAGATGCCGTATCTGGGTGAAGTCATATCTCTTGTGTTCGTACTGATTAAACACATTAGATGTATGAGAAATGCCTGAAGAGAAAAGAACAAAATAGTTTGTTAGCTTAGACATTCATGGATAAACCAGGGTGCCAGTCATAACGGATCAGTGTAGTATCATATTCAAACGAAAAAGCAAACTTCTGGAGTCATTATCACAATGTTCATATGGAATTGATATAACACAGCACGAAAGAGCAGTGTTTCCCAGATTTATCCATGCTGGAAATGAACATGTGATCCGGTGTCCATCTGAAGGAAGATTGTCATATTGACAAAAACAAATACTACTAGTATATTTTATCGTTAGCGTGTAACACCTGATGAGGAGATCCACTTCCCTGTGCATTGACCACTACCACAAACAGTCCATTGATGTTTCCCGTGAATGCTCTGTATTTGTTAACATCATATAATGTATCTACGCAGTTCGTGTTAAGATGAAAATGGCTCATGGGGAGTCTAATGTAAAGGTTGTGAATGTGATGTGAGACCTTAAGAATGCACTCACATATTTATGTGCATAGGGGTTATATTTTGTGAAATTGAACCTTTTTTATACAAGTTAAGACTATACTGTTGCGTTGTAAACATATATCACTTATATATACATGTTTTAAGCAAATGACTCATTTCTCATTTACATGAAAGAATGCTTCAAAAAGGAATTGCATGTCTTGAATTGCAGACTGAAAGTAATATTCTGTCTCAAACAATAATGCCATACAATGTATGTGAATGTGTATTGTCCAGCTGACAATGGACCCGTGAAGATCCGGGGTAGAATAGGTCTTCAGAAACCCATGCTTGCCGTAAAAGGCGACTATGCTTGTCGCAAGAAGCGACTATAGGCATCGGGTGGTCAGGCTCGCTGACTTGTTCGATGCATGTCATTGATCCCAATTGCGTGGATCGATGCTAAAGATATCAATCACTGGATTGTCTGGTCCAGATTTGATTATTTACAGACCGCCGTCATATACCTGGAATATTGCTGAGTGTAGCGTTAAACAACCAACCAACCAACCATCTGACAATGACCCATGTTTTCTTCTCAAATGTTATTTTCTTTGTTATTCAAGTTCACATCGCTTCTTGATTGTCGTGTTTCATCCTCCACTCATCATAGCAAACGTCGTTCTCGTACCCCCATTGCATGCATATACTGACTTTCTAACGACGTCATGCATTTCAGGAACTAATATTCCAAATATAAACGCCTACATGTAAAAATATGACCGAACGCATTCGCCAAAGTTCAGTACTTGCATAGTGCCAGTACAACTGTTACAGTTCTACTTGTATGAGACATATCATTACCTCGGTTACTAATTTGACATCTGTTCTACTCCCAGTCTTTATAGTAGTAGTGGGCACTTCCTCCCTGGCTAATAGGTAACTTCGATGTAATTGTTTCGTCCTTGTCCGCTAATTCAAACCCGCCATGATCCATAAATATGTATGTATTGCAGGTGCTGCATAGCTTAAGCAAACCTACTGACAACTTCTAAAATAATCAAGGGCACAACAGGATTACACCATCTACACAGACTCATGGGTTTTTAAAATACTCGTGAAGCTTACCTCATTCTGAAAGAAGGTCATCACATACCAGAAAACAAAATAAATCTCCACCTCAACGAAAATCAGTACTTATGAAACATCAGCCACATTTTCCTGCCAAATGTATGTAAAAAACATTTACATCAAAATTACCTGACCATGCATACGACCATATATATTTATTTATATAAAGAATATCGTTCAGTAATGACTGGGAATGTATGACACATGCACGTACATGCATTTTAAGATCTGACGGATGTGTAAGAATACGTTCTCAAAGATTTCTTTATTATAAAATTCTTAACCTGACTCTACCTGCCAGTAGAGTGCAGCGAGCGTTGCAGTAATCTGATCCACTCGGGGTGGTTTCACAAGCCAGAATTCCCAACATGTAATTAACTGTGATTCTGTAAATAATTCACTGAGACACTGAGCCCTGTATCAATTCCGACACTGCGATCGTTGATTTGGAAATGTATTCATTTATTTGAAAATGGTACAATAGACAACGACATGCAGGCAATGTGTTTATTGCCATGTCCGAACCTCTTTGTTTCGCTAGACATCAAGTTGACATGGATAGGTTGTTATCGGCGTGGCATGTTTCGATGTATTCATACGACAGACGCTTTTGAAAAGCATGTTGTAATTCTTTGTAATGTGACAACAACGCTTTCAAATGAAACAGCATCAATAACACCTTCAGTGAACGATCCAGGCGACGCTACCTCGATCTGGTGACCATACGTTAGATGAAAACAAATTTGAGTTTCTATTGGGACTCTTTTATATCCATACATAAAGACGTTTCCGAACCACACCTAACCTTATCTTCTTAGCCCACCGATGCATGCACACTATACAAGGCGTAATAGTAGTCCTACTGGTTTTTTAGTCGTATTATAACTTGAAGCACGTATCCACTTATAATACACTTGACATGATCATACATACAGGTCGTGAGAACAGTTTCGTGGACCGAGCTGGTTTTACATAACTCGTCATATTTATGTCCCAAGAAAGGATACTGATATTTTTCTAACCTTGGAAAGCAACCCAACCCATGAAATCAGTCACAATGTTTATGACAATACCAGGTGTTTGTGAAACCTGGTTTATCATCCAAAACAGGAGATATCGCTTGGGTGAAATTATATCACAATGCTTTACAGACCATTGTGACGTCAATAATGGCAGTACTTTGTACACTTAAGACACTGCTAATTTACTGTCTACAAACTGAAAAAGTTGGAAGAATAATGTTGGATGATAAATAAAATCTCACCCTCGTGCCTTGTCCTCGTTGATATATTTGATATGAAAAGACACTCGTGTGAGATTCTCTATATATTGCATGATATCATTATTGCATGAATTTCATGAGTTTTCATGAGGTTACAAGTTTAGGTCGAAAACTTGTGCACACGTAAATATGTGAATAAAACAATGGTCAAACACAGAGCTCTAGGTTTAAATCACAAAAGTCAATACGAAAGTCTTGATTTGGAAGGAATCCGGTGTTATCAGATAGGTATGTATGTTTGTATGCTTATTTAAAAATGTGAACCCATTTAGACTCATCTCACCTAGACAAGGGAGTTAAGTGACTTTGAAAGTCCAGTTTCCCCCTTTCCGAACTAGGCATGAATTTTGTGGCTCCATAGTAGCGTCACCAGTGGTTATTATGAACTATGTCCCTTCTATATCCCTCTTATTGACCAATCAGGTTCCACCTCTCATATAACTTGCATTTGCTTCAAACAAATCGTAATAAAACGGGTCTTACCTCGCTAAATTTATCATATCACTTAAGCACTTTGATAACAAAACATGAAAAGACTGGGAAAATATCCGTTAAAGCCCATTTGATGGTACACCTGCTCTGCAAATCCTGCAATTGACTGAAATCTGCACCATAGTCGCCAAGTTGTTTATAAACCGGATGTCGATTTTGTTACTCTATTTTGACTGTACTATGCATATATTCATTAGTCCAGCATAAATTAAACTCCATTATTCCAGCTAGGGTCGGAAACTGAATTTTTATAGCCAGAGATGACACATCTTCAATATTTTAAAATCACACATAAAACGTGTAGAATACCGCTGAAATTGTCTTTTAGTTTTCTATTGAATTTTAAATGACTGTTTTATTTCTGTCTCACAATAACCAAATCAGAATGAACCCGTTGAATGTAACGTAGAAGTCAGTATATGACTGACATATAGCCAATGCGACATTAAATTTTGACTTTTCATTGGACAATCACTTTCTTTGATAACAAATAATTGAAAGAAAAAATAGGATTAACATGCTTAACATAACACATGGCTAGGAAACACATAGACACGAACGACTGTTTCGTAAATTTGTTAATGTAGTAAAATATCATTGCAGTTGAACAATTGAGTGGCATCCACATCGAGGCACCTACCATTCTATGAGGACATAAAGAACTCGAGTAGAGGACCTTGGCAACCACGTGAACATGGCCAGTTCTTGTGTTGCCCTTAAAGCCATCGGGAGTTCAGACGAGGAAGAGGAGGACCCTGGAGACAACATGGCCATTGCCAGATCGACAGAGCATGGACCTGACCCTGGAGATAACACGGCCATTGCCAGACCGACTGAGGGTGGACTTGACCCTGGAGACCATACGGCAAATGCTGTATCAGGGAGTCAATCTTTCGTCTCCAGGCCAAGGCGTGGTATGTGTCCATAATCATTCTTCATCCCGTGTCTGTGTTTATAGGACTTTAATGTGTTTCGTGGGAGTGTTTTTTCTTGATTATTATGGCTGGTATTCTCTCATCTTCCCGAGGCAAGAGAGTTAACTGACCTTAAAAGTCCAGTTTCCACACTTGCCAAACTAGGCTGGAATTACTGGGCTCGATCGTAGCGCTCCCAGTGGCTATTACCAGTTATGTCCTTTCTAAGCCTCTCCTAGGGACCAATCAAATTCCAACTCTCGTATCACTTGCGTTTGCATCACAAAAAATGGTGGCGCCAGGTCAGGGCGATCTGATCTATAATCAAGATCTATATTGTGATAAAACGGGTCTTACAATACGAAATGCATCAAATCACGTTAGCACCTTGATCATAAACATGAGAAGATTAGGAAAATATCTGCTGACAACGAGTTGGCGGTGCACATGCTTTGCAAATCCTGCAATCGACCGAAATCTGCATGACAGTTTACGAACCGGATTTCAATTTCGGTGCGCGATTTTGATTGGACTGTGCATACACTCCTTAGTCCAGCCAAAATGTAACTCCATAATACCAGCCTAGTTCTGCAAGGGTTGAAACTCGACTTTTATTGTCAGTTAACTCTCTTGCCTTGGGAAGATGGTATTCTATTCATTCGTTTCATCACTACATGTATTTGATAGTTGTGCCAAATGAGAGGCATGAATGAAATGGTGCCAATGTCTAAACTCTTTCTTTGAGTGAGACCGCCTCCGTGGTCCAGTGGTAGAGCGGAAGGTCCGGGGTTCGATCCCCGGCCGTGTCATACCAAAAGACGTTAAAAGATGGTACTTGTTGGCGCTCGGCATTAAGGGGCTAAAGTATACTCGAAGTCAGTATACTGTGTCTGAGTGGGGTATTCATGTTCAACTGCGGCATGGTATCTCAGTGAGCTAGCACTTTAAATCGGCATCAATCGGACAAGTACAAGCAGCCACACACACACGCACACGTACATCCACGTCGCTATATAAGTGCAATAATCTTGGACGCGACGTTAAACACCATTTCACCTCACCTTCTTTTAGGGAGTGAGTATGGTTTTATGCCGCTTTTAGCAATATTTCAGCAATATCACGGCAGGGGACACCAGAAATGGGCTTCACACATTGTACCCATGTCGGGAATCGAACCCGGGTCTTCAGCGTGATGAGCGAACGCTTTAACCACGAGGCTACCCGATCGCCCCTCTTTCTTTCAGCAAACTGTATGAGACTAATGCTGAGCTATTATTCTATGAGTCAATCTTTCATTTTACTGGCTTGGCATCAAACATTCACTTCTTATACTGATTAACAAATAGCACGGACATATTCATACCTCTTTGTTTAACATTAATTTCCAATATAACACTAACACACTTTGCACATTGAATGAAAGATATAGCAGTGGATTCGCGTTACTGATTAAAAATGTAAAACAGAAGTTTTGAAGCATTTCCTTGGATCAATAAGCAAACATTACATGGATAGCATCTTACTGCTTTGGGTGCAATGGCATCGATTATCTAGCAAAAGATACACCTATTACCATGGTCCCATTTGAGGTATACATGCAATAAAGAAAGGTACAGTTTTTCCATTTCATATCAAACTATGGAGTTGGTTGTTGTACACCATCGTTGATTTGTTGCCAGGTGGTCCAGCCAGGGGCATCATTGTTGCCAACTCGAAGTACGTCAACATCTCCACTGGGCAGATGGTACCGGGCACTGTCGGAGAAGGTGAGTAAAAGTACAAGATCTAGCCCTAGCTTTGATGACACCTACTGCTTCAAAACTCAGGGGAGAGTTCTTTACAAATACACTTTCATATCCATGATCTAAATGTAAAACCTCCAAAGCCACAATGAGCACGTGGGAATCCAGGTAAAATATGTGGATCGTTGCTAATAATATGAATCACAGGATTGACATTTATTGGCCGGGCATAATGTTGCTGGAATATTGCTGCGTTAAACAACAAACACACACGCAGATATTTGTTTAAGCATTTGTAGAGCTGTGATGCACGGGTTTTTTATTTATGTGATCAGAACATTAAAGAATTCTTAGTCAAGTCTTTCTCAAGTTACGGATGAAAAATTTGATAAATTGTCCAGAATATGACTAATAATAAATTGTTCTACTTTATGTTTTGCGTTAACCAATTGGCCAATTACAAATCAATGTGATAAATCTTAGTATATTCATCAACGTTCATTAGTTTATGTCCTATATATGCATATACAATATCTTGTTTGTCCATAGATACTCTCGAACTACGCCTTAGAGAAGCAAAGAAAATATTTGTTAAAACGGAAATCTACAGAAAGATGAAGCGAAAAGTAAAGCAGTTTGGTCATGTGACTATCATCGGTGCCTCTGGAGAAGGGAAGACAACGATGGCTCTGATGTTGAGTTTACTTTATAGAAACCGAGGCTACCAGGTCGTGTTTGTGGACAGCATTGAGAAGTTTGACTTGGACAGCTGCCTAAGTTCTACACCAAGAGTATTTCTTATCATTGATGACATGTTTGGCACTGTTGGTTTGTCCACCAATGTTCTAGTGATTAAATTATTTCTAAACGATCTTATTCTCCATATAGACCACTGCAAACAGTCCCGTGAACAAATGCAGTCATTTTGGCAAGATGGAGGTAAATCCAGTCCTGATGACAAAAGTAAAGGTCCAACAAAGGATATTCGTGTCATTTTCACATCAAAGTCATACAACTTTCATGATGGACTTGCACAACTGCACTCTGCGTGTATTTCACTGTTTGGGGAACAAACAATTATGAATATCACTTTACATGATGTAAACTGTCTTTCTCCAGCAGAGAAACAGGAAATATATGAGAGACATCAGAGCATGCTAGATGAATGCTCCAAAGCTTACTTACCTGAATACAATGATTTGGAAACAGATTCAAAACTATTTGGATTTCCCCTTATGTGTAAACTTGCTTCTTTTTCAAGAAATGTCAGAAAGCTATTCCAAGAACCCTTGTCTTATTTGAGGGAGGAACTCACTGACATAATTACTCCTAAGAATGATAGATCTGGTGTGTTAGTCCTGATGTTATTGTGTGAAGACAGATTAAAATTGACAACGTTAGAAAGCGAGGATGAGGACCAGGACGTGGATACGAAAGTCAAACATGTGATAGGTATCATGCCTACCGCTACACGCTCTGGGATGTGCCAAGCAGCAAGAAGTTTCCGAGGTACATACTTCACAAGAGGAGACACTGTAGGCTTTGCTCATTCTTCAATCTATGATGCTTGTGCCTGTGTCTTATATAATGTCAATCCAAGTTTTGTTTTGAAGCATTGTAGTGAAGACTTTCTGTACGAGCGTGTACAACAAGGAACAGTACAAGAAACCAAAGTTGATGAACATCTTCACTTGATTTCCGTCTCTGAAGAGTATCATGATCTTCTTACCACACGGCTTGCACATTCCCTAAAGCAAGGACATTTTTCTAAGTCAGTAACACATCCAATTCTGAAGCAAGACAAACTTTCTGAACAACTTCTTGAAAGACTACACTTTGATGGGACGAAACATGATTCCACAGGTAATGCCTGGTTTCATAAAAGAGAAAAAGGAAAATGTTTTTTGTATTGGGCTGTTCTTGTACATAATCCATATTTGGTTACAAGTGTTGAGAACCAAACTGGAGAAGTGTTTACACAAGACGAGATCAGAGAGGGTATGGAAGGTTGTGCCCAAGCAAACAACCTGACATTACTGCAATGGCTTCTCTCCAGGAGTGATGGGCATGACCAGATTAACAGACTGAACAGGCTCATGTTGTCAGCAGCACAAAATGGAAGTACTGAAACACTGTTGTATCTGCTGAATGAAGGAGCGAATCCCAATACTTGTGACTCGATGATGCAAAACATCTTCCATTTGGTATGTAGATCACGACATGAAAACACACTCCAGGCACTGCTAAATGTATCCGTAAACAAGCATGTTATAGATAGTATTGATATTAATGGCCACACCCCTCTAATGGTTGCAGCCGTGAAAGGATCAGAGGAGTGCTTCAAGCTGTTAACACCATTCTCAAATATTGGTGTTCAAGACATGTACGGAAATAGCCTAATTCACCTTGCTTGTCACGGAGGAAACATTGCCATTGTTAGACATCTGATACCATCCTTTGACATCAACAAAACTGGAGTGAAGGGATGGACACTGATAATGGTTGCAGCTGTCGCTGGACAGAAAGGTGTGTTTGATCTCCTGGAATCAAAGGAGGCAGACCTATCGCTGTTTGATACAACTGGTGCTAGTTTACTTCATCATGCCTGTCAGGGAGGCAACATGGCTATTGTACAACATCTGCTGTCAGATTCTAACATCAACCACAGAGAAATGAATGGATGGACACCGATAATGGTTGCAGCTCTCTTTGGACACAAAAGAGTGTTCGACATTCTAGAATCAAAGGGAGCGGACTTATCGCTGTTTGATACAACTGGTGATAGTTTACTTCATCTTGCCTGTCAGGGAGGCAACATGGCTATCGTACAACATCTGCTGTCAGATTCTAACATCAACCAATTGGGAATGGAACGATGGACACCAATAATGGTTGCAGCTGCCAAAGGACACCAAAGAGTGTTAGATCTCCTGGAATCAAAGGGGGCGGACCTCTCTCTTGTTTCTTCATCTGGTGCTAGTTTACTTCATCTTGCCTGTCAGGGAGGCAACAAGTCAATGGTACAACATCTTCTGTCAGATTCTAACATCAACAAAACACGAATGGATGGATGGACACCGATAATGGTTGCAGCTGCCAATGGAAACAAAAGTGTGTTTGATCTCCTGGAATCAAAGGGGGCGAACCTGTCGCTGATTGATGCATCTGGTGCTCGTCTACTTCATCTTGCCTGTCATGGAGGCAACGTGGCTATCGTACAACATCTCCTGTCAGATTCTAACATCGACCAATTGGGAATGCATGGATGGACACCGATAATGGTTGCAGCCTTCCTTGCTCAAAAAAGAGTGTTTGACTTCCTGGAAACAAAGGGGGCGGACCTCTCTCTTGTTTCTCCATCTGGTGCTAGTTTACTTCATCTTGCCTGTCAGGGAGGCAACATGACTATTGTACAACGTCTCCTGTCAGATTCTAACATCAACAAAACAAAAATGGATGGATGGACACCGATAATGGTTGCAGCTGTAGGTGGACACAAAAGTGTGTTTGATCTCCTGGAATCAAAGGGGGCGAACCTATCGCTGTTTGATTCATGTGGGGCTAGTTTACTTCATCTTGCCTGTCGGGGAGGCAACGTGGCTATTGTACAACATCTGCTGTCAGATTCTAACATCAACAAAAGAGGAATGTATGGATGGACACCCATAATGGTTGCAGCACTCCAAGGACACAAAAATGTGTTTGACCTCCTGGTTTCTAAGAGGGCGAACCTTTTGCTGGTTGATACATGTGGTGATAGTTTACTTCATCTTGCCTATCAGGGAGGCAACAAAGGCATCATATTACATCTTCTTTCCCGTCTATATATTATGTCAAAGGAACGTCGATGAATACAGGTGATGTATTCACCTCAACTCAAGGCCTCCACAATCTATATGATTCATCTGGAAACCGTTTATCTCCACCGTAGACTCGCCCCAATTCCGTCTAAACTGGAGCCACAGTAATTTATCTTGCCTGTCCGGGAGACAACATGGCTGAAACATCTGCTGTCAGATAAACTGCAGAATTGTCCCTGAAAGGCGCGCATTGGTATCAACAAACAACAAAAGAAACAATGATCAGATAATGTTCAATCTGCTCAGTATGCTATCAAATGCTGACATCAATATAAAATATCGATTTGGAAAACTTTAATTACGTTTTGTGAGGTATAGGGTGCCTAGTTTCCTAGGGGCAAAGAAAGTATTCTGCATGAAAGTATCGGTTAAGTATGAAACTGACGGACGCAGAAACAGGGAGTTTTCCATTCTCTATTGCAATAGCCATGGATTGTTGAGACAGCAGACCCGTCTCTCAAGGAAAGTTGACACGGGTCAGTCAGTATCGACAGTGGAGCCCTTGGTGTGGTAGCAGACATTCCAACTTGAGAGACTTCAGGCCAACAGAGGGTGGTGGACACTGAGTACAGAAGTTGTGCCTGAGTGAATGAGAGACTTCAGGCCAACAGAGGGTGGTGGACACTGAGTACAGAAGTTGTGCCTGAGTGAATGAGAGACTTCAGGCCAACAGAGTGTGGTGGACACTGAGTACAGAAGTTGTGCCTGAGTGAATGAGAGACTTCAGGCCAACAGAGGGTGGTGGACACTGAGTACAGAAGTTGTGCCTGAGTGAATGAGAGACTTCAGGCCGACAGAGTGTGGTGGACACTGAGTACAGAAGTTGTGCCTGAGTGAATGAGAGACTTCAGGCCAACAGAGGGTGGTGGACACTGAGTACAGAAGTTGTGCCTGAGTGAATGAGAGACTTCAGGCCAACAGAGGGTGGTGGACACTGAGTACAGAAGTTGTGCCTGAGTGAATGAGAGACTACAGGCCAACAGAGGGTGGTGGACACTGAGTACAGAAGTTGTGCCTGAGTGAATGAGAGACTTCAGGCCGACAGAGTGTGGTGGACACTGAGTACAGAAGTTGTGCCTGAGTGAATGATCAGTGAAGTGCATTTGCCAGACTGATGTCGCGTTTTAATGTTTCCAAAGTGTACTTACTTCACTGATGTTACGTACTGGTAAATGATTCCAAAGTGTATTTACTGAACTGATTTTGCGTTTAGATGAATGTTTCCAGAGGGTATTTACTGGACTGCTTTTTCATACTAGTGAATGCTTCCAAAGTGTGTTTACCGATTTGACGTTGCGTTTTGGTGAATGTTCCCAAAGCTTATCCACTACGCTGATGCTCCGTGCTCGTGAATGCTTCCAATGTGTCCTTTTTCATAGTGTATTTACTGAACTGCTGTTCCATACTAATGAATGTTTCCAAAATGTATTTACTGAATTGATGTTGCGTTTTAGTGAATGTTTCGAAAGTGTTTTTAGTGAACTGATGTTGCGTTTCAGTGAATGTTTCGAAAGTGTATTTAATGAACTGATGTTGCAGTCATGTACTGTAGCGTAAAGTAGCCTGTATGTACTCAACTGTTGTTCCATTTCCATGATTGTTATCGAAATATATTTAGTAACTTTTGATGCGTTTTGGTAAATCTTTGCGAAGTGTATTCACGAAGCTGATTGCTTCCAAAGGGTATTTAGGACACTGGCACGCCAGAAACCTATGATCACGGGTTTGAATCCCGGTGCGCTTTGATTATGTTTCAAACTGATGAATGCCTCCAAAATGTATTTACCGAATTGATGTTGCGTTTTCGTGGATGCTTCTAAAGTGTATTTACTAAATTGTGATTGTTCTAGTGATTGCTTCAAAAGTGTATTTACTGAAATTGCTGTTTCATATGTTGCAGTCTTGCAATATATTTAGTCACTCAACCGATGTTGCGTTGTGGTGAATGTTTCTGAATGAAATGATTTTCTTGAGGATCTAATTCTGTTTGAGTTCCTGAGTTCAGATGACGTGATTGTGTGGGTCATTTAATCAGCTAAACCTGTACTCAACTAGTTTGTAGACACGTGTTAGAGAAAACTAGCTTTACTTAAATAAATAGTTAAACAATCTTATTTTGGTTTTCATTACACTGAATCTAGCAGTAAATTTTTGACGCACACCATGATGATATATTTCCTCTCGGGAAATCTATCAGGGGTATGGCCTACAGTATTCCGGGCATCATCAAAAGAGGACAGCGTTCCTGCTGCTTCTTTCATAGCAAATTATATTATACAGTGCAAGCCGCGGTGGTGGAGATCATACAAAAATATTTCGCAAAGAAACCCTTTCCATATCCATTAGAAATCTCTGCGGAAAACAGAGTCGATCATGAGCATGTGTTTATGAATCACTAACAGATCGTAATGATAACAGGTGTTCGCGAAAAGGTGAACGTATCCTTCCCCACCGGTCGCACCTGTCACAAACACATGCAAAGGCAAGTCGATTGTTCACCTGAAAAAGACGGGAATATATGGTGCAAGTCAAAATAATGAATTTCTTCGGACATCATTTTTGTCACTGATTTCTCGAAGTTAGAAATGTACTCCACTTGTCTCCCATAAAACTTGTTGAAAGCTTTACTGTGGCTTTCTTTGTTGTAATCTTGATCAACCAACTTCTGATGAAGAGTCGTATGACACTCTTTTAAAGATCATGCACGACCGTATCTCAAAAGTTGCCAAATATAAACACCAACGGCTGGAGCTCCTGGAAAAATACTCGAAATGAAGGGGAAGTTGACTATAGGACAGTTAAAGTCATCCCTCTTGTCCTACAGTTTTGTGGAGAGTGATTTGTCACTCTAAATCTTTATGCATAGATCTAAATATGAAACAGATGAGGAGGTAAAGTTAACCCCTGTGAAGTGCTGTGTCAAATCAGGATTGTCTGTGATCAAAAGATACATCAGTCGGACAGTGACAATGTAAACATTGTTTCAAACAAAACCTGTGGTGGGCGTAACAATGTACAGGCAAATTAACAATTGCCTGCACATATTGTTTCTATCTGCCTTCCGCTGCCTCCATCGGTTAGTGCTCTTTATAATCAAAGGGAAGCTACTCTAATCAGTGAAACGTCATGTTAGTTTAAAGTCTGCCAGACATATCCCAACATTACAAATGCAGAGTCAGGATTAATTGAAACAAATTGCCACATTTCTATCAAATCTAATTGTTTTAATGTTTGGGGAAAGACCCGAGCCGCAGAGGTCTACAAGCACAGATGTAGAACTGATCCTGCTAGGCTTGTGTCTCAGCTAAGTTGTTATGCAATTTATGTCTTCAAGGGTAACACACTTGTTAAATGCCTCAGCTAAGTTCCAGTTAGACAGTGATCTTCAGTATGTCAGACTATTGTTTTGATATCCCAGTAATAAAAGTTTAACTGTTAATATTTTTCAGTTCTATTTCAGACGAAGGACAGTAAAAATTCAAATATGTCTCAGATTCAAATAACACATACTTGTACAATTCTATAGACTGACATGAGGATGACTACCAAAGCTAGATCATCTTCGAGGGAGTCGTAAACTTACATTACCTGGGGCGTATTCATAGCAAATCTTAGAGTGCTTTATACAAATTCTAGAAAATACCAGAAGTTATATTTCTTGAGTCAATTCCGTAAATACAATTATGAATTATGTCAGTCAATGTATTATAATTCTGAGATTGCTTTTAGAATCGTCATGAATACGGCCCCCGGCTGGCTGTGGGTGGTTGTTCTACAACCTGAACCTAACTATAAAGAGTGATACATAGCGCCGAGGTACTGTTGTCACAGCTACATTATCAGTCTGTTTAAAGTAATGACGTTAATAAAGAATGTATCTTCTGAGTGAGCTTAAAGTATTAACTTGAGCCATCAATACATTGCTGAATTCATTTAAAAGGAACAATGCTTTGATACTAAACATCTATACAAAATATCAAAGAAGCTTTTGTGATGTAGGTTGTTTATTTTATCAAATAATCGTCCACAGGGGGTCGTCAAATCTACTTAATCTTGATCGTACTTATGGCCACCTGTAGGAGGAGAAGTTACCCATGTTTGATGTGAGTGTACACTGTCGACGCATTGTTGATATAACTTTAAACAAACAATGTAATGATTACAAACATATATGTATCAAAATTAACACCTGGATGTCTCAGGTGCAGATTGATCGTTTTCTAAAATCGTCAACTCTGGCCATTGTCGAGGGAAGATGAAAAAATGCTTGGTTCTAGATATTCTCATATTGATTTATGTCAAGAAGAAGAAAGTCAAAGGAGGACGTTGACGCAAAATCAGCCAAGTGGCACATTGTAATCATCCGATGGCCATTAGTCGGCGCATGACACAACCACGAAGTGACTGTTCTCACTGGAATACCCAAGAGGGTCCTCACTGATGTCTACTTGTCTTTACAACTTCTCCTCTGAAACCATTCCAATAATGAAGTCTAACAATCGTGTCAAAAAATTACAATCGTTACGGAAGCCTTATACTTTCGACCGTTTTGTTTATTGATACTTTATATATGCTTGTCTATCATGCCAGACAGGAGACACTATTGTACAAACTGAACTGCACGTGTTCATTCAATCATGTGGTCACATTCTTTATAATTTCTGTTCCTTTCACAGTTCGTTTCGCATTGATACGTAATGTAATTGCATACAGCTGAACTTTGTTTAATTTGGTGTCGTGAGACTTCATTAACCCCCTTGGTTCATGTTAAAACAACATTGTCAGTGCCAGGTGTGAAATCACATGGACTCGTCCACGAATGCGTGTTTCACAAAAGGCATGCGCATTAGGATATTGCTCTGGTAGGAGATGGAAGCACACGAGATTTATTGAAAAAAATGACTGCGAAGATTATTTTCGTTGAAGATTAAGAGGATTTCCAATAATGTCTGACATTTTGAAAGCGATGTTCGTTGTTCTGGTCATGTTGAACGGTGTATTTATAAGTATTCATGGAAGCAGTATGTGTGTGGATGAGGTTTTTGAACTGATATACAGAGACAAGTCCGCCACAGATTACGTTTTAAGTGGCAAAATGGTGCCAAGTCGGACAGAGTGTTCTGTCCTGTGCTATCAAGAGGAAGGGTGTGTGTCTATGGCGTATTCAGGCTCAGGAGAGTGTGTCCTCCACGGCGAATTGCCACAGACTCTGACAGTGGTCAGTAAACAGGACACTGACATCTACTACCGCCAAGGTAAGATATACCTGACACTGACATCTACTACCACCAAGGTAAGATATACCTGACACTGACATCTACTACCGCCAAGGTAAGATATACCTGACACTGACACCTACTACCACCAAGGTAAGATATACCTCACACTGACATCTACTACCACCAAGGTAAGATATACCTCACACTGACATCTACTACCACCAAGGTAAGATATATCTGACACTGACATCTACCACCACCAAGGTAAGATATACCTGACACCGACATCTACTACCGCCAAGGTAAGATATATCTGACACTGACATCTACCACCACCAAGGTAAGATATACCTGACACTGACATCTACTACCGCCAAGGTAAGATATACCTCAAACTGACATCTACTACCTCCAAGGTAAGATATATATCACACTGACATCTACTACCGCCAAGGTAAGATATAGAGATTACTACACGAGTGTCTGTCAGATACCATTGATCTTACAACAAGTTGTTTCAAAACGTATCTAACGAGCGAAAGCGAGTTAGATACGCTTTGTAACAACGAGTTGTAAGATCAATGGTATCTGACAGGCACGAGTACAGTAATCTGTTTCTTACACACCCTAAAATCGCACCCTTTTAGTATCGAACCGATGAATTTTGTCTATTCTCATGATTGCAGTAGCGCATTAATACATAACACCTCTGTCATATCAGTGACGTCATCCTTTGTGCTGCTTACTACTAATAAATAATGTGACCCTACACTAAAAGGTTTCCGTCATATATGTGGATTATCAAGGCGATGATGAAAATGCAAACTAGACAAAACCAAGAACACGCTGTGTGCCAAGTTGAAAGTTTACACCTCAAAGAAATTACCAAATATGTACAACAATGTTTACTTCCGTATGACATCACTACCGATGACCGACTTTTACAAAATGGCGTGTTCACTGACAACAGTACGCGGGATTTCCAGGGGAGGTTTTCGTTGATTGAGGGATCGTATACACATAAATGTGTCACATAAGTAATCAGAAACATTCTGACAATCTGCGTACTGTTATTTGTTTACCATGTTTTCCAATGTAACAAAGAGAATTAGTCAGAAATGCAGACAACTACCGTCATCGTTGTGCTTGATTTAGCGTCAGTCATGGCGTCACATAGGACGGAAACTTTTACGGCTTCTGTTGAATTTACCAAATCATTGTAATGTATATATGTGTAATTCCCTAATTAGTGCAACGATACTCTTCCCATGATTATTCTCAAACGCGTGATGGAGCCAATGTATGCAACAATTAGTCGAAAGTACCTCTAAAAATGCTACACAGTGTAAAATCTGAATTTTGCTTTGTTTACATTTCAACAAGTACAGTTTTCCGAGCACAGTTTTCGTTTCCATACCTAATCTATTTCGCATGATTTCATCTAGAAAAGTTGCATTCGTGACAAAGACCATCCATCCATTGTTTTGAAAATGTAAGAGGAATTCAGGGATGCATGTATGCCAGCTGAGTTTGAAATATACCTGATCGAATAGGCGTCTCATAACCGGCATTTTGTAAACAATCCAATATGGCGGAACGTACACTTCGGCGTTCGTGTATGTGTATTTTCCAAAACATTCTAAACGATTCTAGGCTTATCAGCGACGTTTCAGAATTATCATTAGTGATGTGATACCCGTGATCACTAATATGCTATTTTTCTACTTTAATTATTCGAGTAAATATTCGATATTTAGATTTCTAAACACACAGTACATATGTATATAACGCCGTAAATTGTGATTTGGCGAGATTTACAATGTACCTAACTTTCAGTCACTTTCAGTAATTTTGAATTGCCAAAAATGACAGTAAATGATAAACAGGAGGGGGAATTCAAAACTGTGAAGATTCTGCGTGATGTTTTTTGAATTTTATTCGATTTCGAAGTGAGGGTTGAAGAGAAGGGACATATGTGTCGCTGTGGCAGCCAGGGGGGTATAATTACACTGTGAAAAAAAACGATAATGTTGACATAACAACAGATAATGTAACTGATAATAATAACAATCAAACTCGCAGACGAAGACGAGTTTGTTTATTTTTATTATTAATTACACGGTCTTGCTGTTCAATACACACGTAGGTGAGCATTCGACTGAAGCACGAGCTACTTATGAATGACTTACACTCAGGAAAGTAGTCCGTCATCATCTGACCCCAGGTCATCACCATGGAGTAGCCAATCACGGGCCTTGAATTCGATCTCACACATATGTTTGATACCAGTTATCTCAAATGGGTTTCTCACCCACAGGTGTGTAAGAAATATCTGACACTGACATCTACCACCGCCAAGGTAAGATATATCTGACACTGACATCTTCTACCACCAAGGTAAGATATATCTGACACTGACATCTACTACCGCGAAGGTAAGATATATCTGACACTGACATCTACTACCACCAAGGTAAGATATACCTCAAACTGACATCTACTACCTCCAAGGTAAGATATATCTGACAATGACATCTACCACCGCCAAGGTAAGATATATATCACACTGACATCTACTACCACCAAGGTAAGATATATCTGACAATGACATCTACCACCGCCAAGGTAAGATGTATCTGACACTGACATCTACCACCACCAAGGTAAGATACATCTGACACTGACATCTACTACCACCAAGGTAAGATATACCTCAAACTGACATCTACTACCTCCAAGGTAAGATATATATCACACTGACATCTACTACCGCGAAGGTAAGATATATCTGACACTGACATCTACTACCGCAAAGTTTAGATATACCTCACACTGACATCTACTACCGCCAAGGTAAGATATACCTGACACTGACATCTACTACCGCCAAGGTAAGATATTCCTCACACTGACATCTACTACCACCAAGGTAAGATATACCTGACACTGACATCTACTACCGCCAAGGTAAAATATACCTGACACTGTCATCTACTACCGCCAAGGTAAGATATACCTGACACTGATATCTACTACCGCCAAGGTAAGATATACCCCACACTGACATCTACTACTGCGAAGGTAAGATATACCTCACATTGACATCGACTACCACCAAGGTAAGATATACCTCACAGTGACATCTACTACCACCAAGGTAAGATATATCTCACATTTACATCTACTACCACCAAGGTAAGATATACCTCACACTGACATCTTCTACCGCCAAGGTAAGATATACCTCACATTGACATCTACTACCACCAAGGTAGGATATATCTAACACTGACATCTACTACCGCGAAGGTAACATATAACTGACACTGACATCTACTACCGCGAAGGAAAGATATATCTCACACTGACATCTACTACCACCAAGGTAAGATATACCTGACACTGACATCTACTACCGCGAAGGTAAGATATACCTCACATTGACATCTACTGCCGCCAAGGTAAGATATATCTCACACTGACATCTACTACCGCCCAGGTAAGATATATCACACACTGACATCTACTACCACGAAGGTAAGATATATCACACACTGACATCTACTACCGCCAAGGTAAGATATATCACACACTGACATCTACTACCGCGAAGGTAACATATATCTCACACTGACATCTACTACCGCCAAGGTAAGATATATCTAGCACTGACATCTACTACCGCGAAGGTAACATATACCTGACACTGACATCTACTACCGCGAAGTTAAGATATATCTCACATTGACATCTACTACCACCAAGGTAAGATATACCTCACATTGACATCTACTACCACCAAGGTAAGATATACCTGACACTGACATCTACTACCGCCAAGGTAGGATATACCTCACATTGACATCTACTACCACCAAGGTAAGATATACCTCACATTGACATCTACTACCACCAAGGTAAGATATATCTCACATTTACATCTACTACCACCAAGGTAAGATATACCTCACACTGACATCTACTACCGCCAAGGTAAGATATACCTCACATTGACATCTACTACCACCAAGGTAGGATATATCTAACACTGACATCTACTACCGCGAAGGTAACATATACCTGACACTGACATCTACTACCGCGAAGGAAAGATATATCTCACACTGACATCTACTACCACCAAGGTAAGATATACCTGACACTGACATCTACTACCGCGAAGGTAAGATATACCTCACATTGACATCTACTACCACCAAGGTAAGATATACCTCACATTGACATCTACTACCACCAAGGTAAGATATATCTCACATTTACATCTACTACCACCAAGGTAAGATATACCTCACACTGACATCTACTACCGCCAAGGTAAGATATACCTCACATTGACATCTACTACCACCAAGGTAGGATATATCTAACACTGACATCTACTACCGCGAAGGTAACATATACCTGACACTGACATCTACTACCGCGAAGGAAAGATATATCTCACACTGACATCTACTACCACCAAGGTAAGATATACCTGACACTGACATCTACTACCGCCAAGGTAAGATATACCTCACATTGACATCTACTACCACCAAGGTAAGATATACCTCACATTGACATCTACTACCACCAAGGTAAGATATACCTGACACTGACATCTACTACCGCGAAGGTAAGATATACCTCACATTGACATCTACTACCACCAAGGTAAGATATACCTCACATTGACATCTACTACCACCAAGGTAAGATATACCTGACACTGACATCTACTACCGCGAAGGTAAGATATACCTCACATTGACATCTACTACCACCAAGGTAAGATACCTGACACTGGCATCTACTCCCGCCAAGGTAAGATATACCTGACACTGGCATCTACTACCGCGAAGGTAAGATATACCTGACACTGACATCTACTACCGCGAAGGTAAGACATACCTCACATTGACATCTACTACCACCAAGGTGAGATATACCTCACATTGACATCTACTACCACCAAGGTAAGATATACCTCACACTGACATCTACTACCGCCAAGGTAAGATATACCTCACATTGACATCTACTACCACCAAGGTAAGATACCTGACACTGGCATCTACTCCCGCCGAGGTAAGATATACCTGACACTGACATCTACTACCGCGAAGGTAAGATATACCTGACACTGACATCTACTACCACCAAGGTAAGATATACCTGACACTGACATCTACTACCGCGAAGGTGAGATATACCTGACACTGACATCTACTACCGCCAAGGTACGATAAACCTCAAACTGACATCTACTACAACCAAGGTAAGATATACCTGATCCTAACATCTACTACCACTAAAGTGAGATATATCTCACACTGACATCCACTACCGCTAAGGTATGATATACCCCCCACTGACATCTACTACCGCCAAGGTAAGATATATCTCACACTGACATCTTCTTCGGCCTAGGTGAGATATACCTCACACTCACGTCTACTACCACCAAGGTAATATATATCTCACACTGACATCTACTACCGCCAAGGTAAGATATACCTCACACTGGCATGTACTACCACCAAGGTAAGATATATCTCACACTGACATCTACTACCACCAAGGTAAGATATACCCCACACTGACATCTACTACCACCAAGGTAAGATATACCTCACATTGACATCTACTACCACCAAGGTAAGATGTACCCCACACTGACATCTACTACCACCAAGGTAAGATATACCTGACACTGACATCTACTAACACCAAGGTAAGATATATCTCACACTGACATCTACTACCGCGAAGGTAACATATAACTGACACTGACATCTACTACCGCGAAGGAAAGATATATCTCACAATGACATCTACTACCACCAAGGTAAGATATACCTGACACTGACATCTACTACCGCGAAGGTAAGATATACCTCACATTGACATCTACTGCCGCCAAGGTAAGATATATCTCACACTGACATCTACTACCGCCCAGGTAAGATATATCACACACTGACATCTACTACCACGAAGGTAAGATATATCACACACTGACATCTACTACCGCCAAGGTAAGATATATCACACACTGACATCTACTACCGCGAAGGTAACATATATCTCACACTGACATCTACTACCGCCAAGGTAAGATATATCTAGCACTGACATCTACTACCGCGAAGGTAACATATACCTGACACTGACATCTACTACCGCGAAGTTAAGATATATCTCACATTGACATCTACTACCACCAAGGTAAGATATACCTCACATTGACATCTACTACCACCAAGGTAAGATATACCTGACACTGACATCTACTACCGCCAAGGTAGGATATACCTCACATTGACATCTACTACCACCAAGGTAAGATATACCTCACATTGACATCTACTACCACCAAGGTAAGATATATCTCACATTTACATCTACTACCACCAAGGTAAGATATACCTCACACTGACATCTACTACCGCCAAGGTAAGATATACCTCACATTGACATCTACCTCCACCAAGGTAGGATATATCTAACACTGACATCTACTACCGCGAAGGTAACATATACCTGACACTGACATCTACTACCGCGAAGGAAAGATATATCTCACACTGACATCTACTACCACCAAGGTAAGATATACCTGACACTGACATCTACTACCGCGAAGGTAAGATATACCTCACATTGACATCTACTACCACCAAGGTAAGATATACCTCACATTGACATCTACTACCACCAAGGTAAGATATATCTCACATTTACATCTACTACCACCAAGGTAAGATATACCTCACACTGACATCTACTACCGCCAAGGTAAGATATACCTCACATTGACATCTACTACCACGAAGGTAGGATATATCTAACACTGACATCTACTACCGCGAAGGTAACATATACCTGACACTGACATCTACTACCGCGAAGGAAAGATATATCTCACACTGACATCTACTACCACCAAGGTAAGATATACCTGACACTGACATCTACTACCGCCAAGGTAAGATATACCTCACATTGACATCTACTACCACCAAGGTAAGATATACCTCACATTGACATCTACTACCACCAAGGTAAGATATACCTGACACTGACATCTACTACCGCGAAGGTAAGATATACCTCACATTGACATCTACTACCACCAAGGTAAGATATACCTCACATTGACATCTACTACCACCAAGGTAAGATATACCTGACACTGACATCTACTACCGCGAAGGTAAGATATACCTCACATTGACATCTACTACCACCAAGGTAAGATACCTGACACTGGCATCTACTCCCGCCAAGGTAAGATATACCTGACACTGGCATCTACTACCGCGAAGGTAAGATATACCTGACACTGACATCTACTACCGCGAAGGTAAGACATACCTCACATTGACATCTACTACCACCAAGGTGAGATATACCTCACATTGACATCTACTACCACCAAGGTAAGATATACCTCACACTGACATCTACTACCGCCAAGGTAAGATATACCTCACATTGACATCTACTACCACCAAGGTAAGATACCTGACACTGGCATCTACTCCCGCCAAGGTAAGATATACCTGACACTGACATCTACTACCGCGAAGGTAAGATATACCTGACACTGACATCTACTACCACCAAGGTAAGATATACCTGACACTGACATCTACTACCGCGAAGGTGAGATATACCTGACACTGACATCTACTACCGCCAAGGTACGATAAACCTCAAACTGACATCTACTACAACCAAGGTAAGATATACCTGACCCTAACATCTACTACCACTAAAGTGAGATATATCTCACACTGACATCCACTACCGCTAAGGTATGATATACCCCCCACTGACATCTACTACCGCCAAGGTAAGATATATCTCACACTGACATCTTCTTCGGCCTAGGTGAGATATACCTCACACTCACGTCTACTACCACCAAGGTAATATATATCTCACACTGACATCTACTACCGCCAAGGTAAGATATACCTCACACTGGCATGTACTACCACCAAGGTAAGATATATCTCACACTGACATCTACTACCACCAAAGTAAGATATACCCCACACTGACATCTACTACCACCAAGGTAAGATATACCTCACATTGACATCTACTACCACCAAGGTAAGATGTACCCCACACTGACATCTACTACCACCAAGGTAAGATATACCTGACACTGACATCTACTAACACCAAGGTAAGATATATCTCACACTGACATCTACTACCACCAAGGTAAGATATTCCCCACACTGACATCTACTACCACCAAGGTAAGATATTCCCCACACTGACATCTACTACCACCAAGGTGAGATATATCTCACCCTGACATCTACTACGGCGTACGTAAGATATACCTCACACTGACGTCTACTACCACCAAAGTAAGATATATATCACACTGACCTGTACTACCGCAGTGTAATATATCGTAAGTATAATCTTCAAATTGATTCAGATTATATGGATATGTAGTGTCGCTTCTGTTGTTTGAAGAAATCGGGATGTAATTAGTAAGACACTGCAGTCTAACTACAAGTAGGATATTTTTTATCAAAACAGGTGCAGTGCCATTCTCGACAACAACAATGGCACAGACAACGACACCTACTGCAACTTTAACGCTCCTGACAACGACTGAAGGTAATAACAACCTTTGTGACTGATGTACATGTACATTCTGAAGCAATGTTTTTACGTTTACAAGTTACAAATATCAAACAGTTCTTCCAAATTCTGACATATTGACTTCTACGCCCTGGAACCTGGAACTTGTGGTAAATTATTGATCTCCCAATGGTGACCAGACCGAAAATATTGATTGGACCAATTTATATAGCTCAGTTTTGAAGAATAACAATCGGTATTTCATACTAACATAGATCCAAAGATTAGTTTTGTGTCCTGTATTCTAAATGTCAGTTCCAATTGGTCGGTCATGGTTTCTTTGAACCACATTCAGCATGCAAAGGAAACCATTCTCTGTTTTGTAAAATCTGAGGCAAGATTATTTTGTCAAGTCTTCTCTGGAACGAACAATTTAAATTTATGAAATATTAACAATCGAAAATATCGCCTTCCACATTTTAACCTAAAACACTAAACTAATTTCCGTCACAAATAATAACAATGATAACAATAAAATGCTTGTGAAACGCATAGATGTTTCGTCCACATCAACCGTCAATGCTGCAACTCCACTGACTGCATCAACTGTGACAACGCCAACAACGATAACAACTGCATCATCTGTGACACATCCAACACCGATGACAACTGCATCAACTGTAACGACTACAACAACCCCGGCAACCGCCAGTACAACAACCGAAACCATGACGACCGCCATCACAACCGCCACCGCCGCCACTTCTCCTACGAGTGTTTCTTCCACTACTACTGCTACTGCTTCACCTACGACGACTACTACTACTGCTACTACCACTCCATCTACACCTGCATCCACTACCACGACAACACCAACAACGACCACTTCGTTAACGACTACTACTACTACTGCTTCTACTGTTTCTTCTACTACTACTACTACTACTACTACTACTACTACCACTCCATCTACAACTACAACTACAACTACCACGACAACATCAATAACGACGACTACGGAGGCTACATCACAAGGTATGGAACCTGTCTGTCCTGATGAATCCTCAAAATCTGAAGCAACTGAGATCGCATAAGATATTGATAACTGGAAACGAAACAGGGTGGCGACGATATGAAATATATCTCGGGATTGATCAGTCGTGTAACTGTGATCATAATCAGTCACTCGCCGAGTGAGTGAGTGAGTATCGTTTTACGCCTCTTTGAGTAATATTCCAGCACTATCACGGCAGAGGACACCAAAAATTGGCTTCACACATTATACCCATGTGGGGAATCGAACCCGTGCCTTTAGCGTGACGAGCGAACGCTTGAATCACGAGGCCCGTCACTCGCCGAGACAGACCAGGTAGCTCTTTCAATATAGAAAGTAACAAATCAAAATTATCTTTTTCTCTCAAACCGTTGTACATTGCACTGTCCAGTGCAAAAGCATCTTCCCTTGCCGAACTAGGCTGGAATTCCTGGGCTCGATCGTAGCGCCACCAGTGGTTATTATGAGTTATGTCCCTTCTGAGCCTCTCCTATGGACCAAAAAATACATCACATCACGTGAGCACCTTGATTAAAAACATGAAATGATTTGGCAAATATCTGCTGACAACGAGTTAGCGGTGCACATATTTTGCAAATCCTGCAATAGATTGAAATCTTCACGAAAGTTTATGAACCGGATTTCTATTTCGGTGCGCGATTTTGATTGGACTATGCCAAAATGTAACTCCATAATGCCAGCCTAGTTCGGCAAGGGTGGAAACTGGACTTTTATAGTCAGTTAACTCCCTTGCCTCGGGAAGATGGTGCAAAAGGGGAGTGAGGGAGGGAGTGAGATAGCGAGGGAGGGAGTTTTAACCATTGGTTAATTAAACAATATTCCAGCAATATCATAGGAGATAAAGGAAACACCTCAAAGGGGCTTTACATCTTACACGGGGTAAAAGGCACCCGGGCCTTCGGCGTGACGAGCGAACACATTACCACCCCTGTTTACAATGACTAATATTCATATTTGTTACTAACGATAACATGTCGTAGTGGATGTAGTTGTAGTTGATGTAGTTGTAGTTGTCCGCACATAATTCATCTGACCTCGTCCTTATTGTAGAGGTGGAACTGTGGGCGACAGCTGTGCTGGACTACTCGTCACAGGACAACTCCGGAGACAAGTAACTACCGTACTCGACGTAATAAGCGCCAAGGGCGCTCTCAAAATTAGAAATAGGGGGCTCTTATTAGAATATAATTTTGATGAGAAAAAAACAGAGTTGAAGGATTGTTAATTTCGTAGTTTATGCTGACAGCCTGAAAGGGCACAAAAGAAAGTATGTGCGTATCATACACGACAGATATATTTTCCAGAATTTAATTGCCCATAATTAAGGGTACACGTAACACACGAGTGTGTATTATAAACGAATAAATAAGTCTTGTGAACATTGATCAATCGGAAGGGGTGCTAATTGGGATTGTTCATTAGCCAATAAATTAGAAAATATCGCCGTCTGCGCTTATTAGAGTGGTGTGCTGATTACGTCGAATACGGTACTTTTTATCTTCAATATATGAGTCGATTTCAATAACAAACAATACATTTATTTTCGGGTTACGGAGTCGTCCGACTAAAGACACATGGACACATCAAGACATTATTTGGATTTGCTCTATTGCTGATTATTACCACACAAAAAAACAAATCCAGCTGCAAAAATGATAAAATATTAAAGTAACCCTTCGATTTCTCGTCAGATTATATATGTTTTCGGACATCATACGTTTTCGGAAGGCCATGTTTATCGCGAGTACTCCCGTTTATACGAGGGTTGTGGCGTCACAACGACATTGTAAATACTCAGATGATGGCTTAATTTTAAGATAGAGCTGCCTTTCTTAGTGAGTGAGTGTGTTTGGTTTTTACGCCGCTTTAGCAATATTCCAGCAATATCACGGCGGGGGACACCAGAAATGGGCTTCACACATTGTACCCATGTCGGGGCTGTCTTCTATAAGTGAGTGAGATGTACGGTTCTTGTGCTTAGCGAATGTTTCTTAAGCCACTCAATATATATATACAGTAAACATACCACAAGTAAGCATTGTGATCATGAATTTTAACAATATTAACAAATAAGTTCCCTAAGAAAAATTATCGGTCCCATCAAATTCATGCAAATTAATTACATAAAGACCGAGTTCGACTTACATTGAATAATATTGTTGCGGTTCAAGCTAGAGCAATACACTGCACTTTGACCCCTAAAGGGAGGAATAGGTCCCCATCGTTCCATGCGTGGCACTTGTCTATTGGTTGAATGCGTTTATTGGTGATGGAAGAACACAATGTTTGTTTGTTTGTGTGTTTATTTATTTATTTATTTATTTATTTGCTTGTTTGTTTGTTTAACGCATCTTCCATAGGCAAGAGATTTAACTGACTTTAAAAGTCCAGTTTCCACCCTTGCCGAACTGTAAGGTTTGCGGTAGCCTGACGCCTCCTGGTACACATGATCATGAACGGGGTACATCACACCACGTGCCCCTAGATCTATTGACAACTTACATTGTACATATATGACCAAAAGAAAATCGTTCACAGTAAGACGAAATTCAGAAATTGGATTAATTGCGATAGAAGAGCTTCACGACACAGGTGAGCTTCAGTACCGTCTACCCACAAATCTCTTACCATTTCGTCCTGTTCAATATTCATGTGGAATTTAGATAACGGTAATGTTTGTCAGCAACGCCGCTAGCCAAGTGATTGGAGAACCCGATGTCTACCCCGTCTACGGCCACGACGTCAAAGCATGGGGACAGTCCGATATAAACTATTATAGACACAACCAGTATGTGAAGGTGAGTGGCCCAACAACAAAGATGAGTGGATGGGTGGGTGAATGAGTGAGTGGATGGGTGAGTGAGTGGATAGGTGGGTGGGTGGGAGAGTGAGTGAGTGAGTGAGTGAGTGAGTGAGTGAGTGAGTGAGTGGATGTGTGGGTGGGTGAGTGGATGGGTGAGTGAGTGAGTGGATGGGTGAGTGAGTGGATAGGTGGGTGGATGGGTGGGAGAGTGAGTGAGTTAGTGAGTGAGTGAGTGAGTGAGTGAGTGGATGGGTGAGTGAGTGGATAGGTGGGTGGGTGGGAGAGTGAGTGAGTGAGTGAGTGAGTGAGTGAGTGAGTGGATGTGTGGGTGGGTGAGTGGATGGGTGAGTGAGTGAGTGGATGGGTGAGTGAGTGGATAGGTGGGTGGATGGGTGGGAGAGTGAGTGAGTGAGTGGATGGGTGGGTGGTGAGTGAGTGAGTGAGTGGATAGGTGAGTGAGTGAGTGAGTGAGTGAGTGGATGGGTGGGTGGTGAGTGAGTGAGTGAGTGGATAGGTGAGTGAGTGAGTGAGTGAGTGAGTGGGTAGGTGAGTGGATGGGTGAGTGAGTGAGTGAGTGGATGGGTGGGTGGGTGGGAGAGTGAGTGAGTGAGTGAGTGAGTGAGTGGATGGGTGGGTGGGTGAGTGGATGGGTGAGTGAGTGAGTGAGTGGATGGGTGGGTGGGTGGGAGAGTGAGTGAGTGAGTGAGTGAGTGAGTGAGTGAGTGAGTGGATGGGTGGGTGGGTGGGAGAGTGAGTGAATATTTCACTTAAATCATGGTGTGTCACCTTCATGTGACAGGACCAGGTATTTGAGTAAATGCAGTGAAGCATGACAAGATCGTTTATTAGCAGGGTCCTGTGAAACAACAGGACCAAAACAAACGATTTTGCTTTGTCTAGATATGTGAAATGTCTACGATATCTAAGAATTGTGTTTTGAAGAATGTTAATGGAAAGCTATGCCATACTGATGAGTGAGTGAGCGAGTTTGGTTTAACGCCGCTTTTAACAGTATTCCAGTTATATCGCGGCGTGTCAGCTTAATGTGGGAGGAACGCCCGAGGTGATGCAGGTCTGTCTTAGACGTTTACCACTTCGATGAAACCTACGAGCACGCCTTAGACAACTGCAACCCCCCCCCCCCCCCCCCATATTGATGAAGTTGTAGAGAGTCATCATTCAGGTCGCACTTGTTTCCAGTTGCAGTACGCCATGAAACTCTACATATCGGAAGTGCACGTGTATGAGACGTACCGCGCAGGCGCAACGTTTAAGGTGGAGCTGCTGGCGCCTTCTGGGGTATATTATGTAATGTATAGGGCGACCTCTTTATCCCGTCGCTCTTCAGCTCGAATCTTCAAAGTCATTCTAACAAATGTAAGAACTCATTCTCACCCTTCTCCGAGTTTTTATTATCATCATTTTCTCTCGATATTGTAACATGCTAAAGTGAAAATATTTATAGAAGTTAAATTTGATATAAATATATATGTAATGATATAACGTTTGTAACTACAAGTCATAAAGTGATTGAGCGAGTGAACGAGTATGGTTTTAAGCCTCATAGTAATATTGTACGATGTGAGGAATCGAATTCGAAGCAAACGCTTTAACTATAAGCCTACCCTACTGCCCTTTTAAGTCATACCGATAAATACAACCTCTTAATGAAACATAAAAACACAATTTATTAAATAGATACACCCGAGGGAAACGTAGAAAAAAGCAATTGCCAAACGATCGCATCCAAAAATGGAGTTTATATAACAATCGGTATTGGGAGAAAAGGTACAGATAATCGACGTGGCAATTGTGAGAATATCTAGGAAATACTTGTTTCACATTGCCGAGGTCGGATTGTATTCTATCTTCATTCGTCCCTGCGATTTATCACGTAGCTGTGTTATATTTTCCCATAATCAATACCTGCACTTTCAGCCTGCAAGCTTCAAGTCTGACGTCATCCGAATATGGGTGGATCCGTATTTCGCCTATGGGGCTACAGAGATAGACGCTGTCAAAGTTGTAGGAATGACCGATCCCAGTTCGCGATAAACAAACTTTCCCGACATGCAATACAAGACTTGTCTTGATGGTAATTGTAAACAAATTAGAGTATAGGCCACAGGTTTTTTTTGTCTTTTTTTTCGTCTTTTTTTTGGACATCATTTATTCATGTTAATTGTCCACGATTTTACATGGCCCTGTACTTTGTCAAATGGACTGGCATACCAGGGTTTATATTTTTATATTTGGGTTTGAGTTGCTAAAAGCAATAATACCCATCTAATTATTCAGTACACATTTATTTTTTTCTGCAAGATTAACATTGTTATACTGTAGTACTTTGTATTGTATTTCTAGTTCTCTTTTAAATATTCTAAAAAGGCAGTCGGTTTCAGTTACTTTACATCTGTACACAATATACTTTGCTAGCAGTAGTAAATAATTCATCAAAGTACACTCCTCTGTGCCTCCTTCTATACCATACAATACAGTATCTCTGTAATTATCATAAATCTGATTATGTACATTAACCTTCGCCCACTTAAAGAATTCTATCCAAAAGGGGTAATACATTTGAACAGTAAAACATGTAATGTCTAACAGTATCTATACTATCACAATGTTCACATACATTACTTTCTTTAATGTTAATTCTGTTTAAATACTGATTACAAGGAATCATTGAGTGTAGAATTTTGAATTGCAGCTGCTTATAATTGTTTCCAATTCTCATTCTCATTTTTTTCCATTTAAAATATATTCGTAAGCAACTTGGAACACATTATAGATCGTATCATACCAACATTTACTTTTACAAGGTGTGTCAGCAAGTCTGATTCCTTGAACTTCAGGATGTGGTTCAATTTCTATAGGACCCGCGTTTTGGAAACTAAACATGTTCTGCCTTCCTAATAGCATTGATATACCTACTATATTTTCTTGGTGTTATGTCAATTCCATATTTCCTAGCAATTGTTTCTTCAAAATCAGTAATTCACAATGGTGTCACTGAATTTTCTGGTTCATCGATCCTTAGGTTGTCTGGTTTTGTTGACAGACCGACGTAGAACAGCAGGAGTACTGATGCGCAGAGTCAAGCAATGAATAGTATTTGCTCTGTTCTGCACAATGTGTGAATGCGGCTGGTACCGGTAGTGCAGGACATCTTTACCCCTTTCGCGAACACCTGGTGTCATCACTGGTTTTCAGCTGTCCATTGATATAATCATCACCGCTATTTTATTCCTTTCGACAAATTGAAAGTGTTTCGGCGGATAATCTAAACTAGTTGTTTTCATACAATGACCATATAAATTTAAGGGCGATTGGAAACCCTGAAATCCAAATGACTTTTCGCCGTATTTGACCGTTTTGCCGAGGAAAGGTAGTTTGCCGACTTTAAAAGTCCAGTGTCAACCCTTACCGAACTAGGCTGGTTTTATTGAGTTATTTTTGGCTGGACTAACAAGTCTATGCATGGTCAAATCAAAATTGCGTAATCGACATCCGGTTCGTAAAATGTCATGAAGATTTCGGTCGACAGCAGGATTTCAAAAGCTTGTGAACTACCAACTTTTCGTCAACAGATATTTTCCAAATCTTTTCATGTTCTTAATCAAGGTGCTCACGTGATTTGACGCCCTTCGCGACGTAAGACCCGTATTTTTATATAGATCTTGATTATCGATCAGATTGTCTTGACTCGGCGCCAACTTTTGTTTTGAAGCAAATGAAGTGATAGGAGAGGTGGAATCTGATTCGTCAATAGGATGGACATATAAGGGACATAACTCGTAACAGCAACTGGTGGCGCTACGATCGAACCAATAAATTCCATCCTAGTTCGGCAAGGGTGGAAACTGGACTTTTACAGCCAGCTAGCTCCCTTGCCTCGGGAACATGTATATGACATAAATACTTTTCTTTTCTTTTCCTCACATATTCTTAAAATGACGAAAACTCTGACGGACTACCTCCTTGAGAAGTATTGATACAGAAGCGTTTGTTCTGACCATTTAAGACATATTAATCTTGAACTCACTGTTTTTGCATTCAGTCTTTGCGTTTCCGTGATCGAATGTCCTCGCTATGACCCATCCTTGTGAACAAAACCAAACAAATGCACACCCAAACCCGAGCAGTATCTAGGCTGACAGTGGCAGTCAACTACATTCTACAGCAATCTATCAATAGTAATCAGTATCTATTCTACACACCGTTGGAGTGATCGGCATTGATCAGTGATGACCAGCACAGGATCCCCACAGAAACAATCACAACTTTGGAAATCTCCCCTGTCACGATGTTAGTGTCAGCCATTTTGACGTCACGTACAAGAAGTAAATGTATTACGACGCCCTCTCACTGTGACTGACCTACTGGAGTAGTTCTCAACAGACGTTCCCCATCTAAAGATAGTATTTAAATCGGTTTGTTGTAACAAAACAAAAGAGCTGTTAATCAAGAGTAACTTGAGCATACACACATGTCTCTCTCGTCTTGGGGATCTATTTTCTTCCAGCACACAGCTAGTACAGCTGTCCGTGCAAACATGTATAGTCACCTTCATGACGTTAGGCCCTAACAATGTATGAACATAGGCGTTAGTCCCCGCTCTTTGAAGTCAAATATCCTGATAACTTCAGCTATTTTCACCGTCGATAGACCCGACTCCTGAGAATGGTGGGTATTCTCCTCATTGCAAAAAAGTAATGGCTCACTCTCGATCAAGCCGTCAGCTGAGAAACCATTTAAAACAGTTAGGACTGAGAAACTGTGTATTCTCTTGTTATAGTTTATGATTATGATCTTATGATCTGTTTAACCAATGCTGCATCACGAAATCCCTGTGCAACACACACACACACACACACACACACACACACACACACGCACATAAAAAACACCAGCAAAAGCAAACAAACAAACAGAAAATAATGAAAAACAACAGCAACAACTACAAAAAGACACAATCAGTTTACTGACACGTGATTATGATGTTCTGTGCATCGTGAGCCCGATTCCACCCGAGTCATCTAAGGTACGTCACTCGCTAAAATTCAAACTTAAGCTTCGTAACCACCACCCCACCCCACCCCCACCATTCTGTATCTTGACACTGTATCTAGCAAATTTATTTATTGAATAGTTTTCTAAAACAAATATTTCTGCTTATGTCATCATTTTTCATAAACCTGTTTATCACGAGTTAAACTGACGTACTATTCCTGTCAGTACATGTGCACATCGGGTGACTGAACGACTTGGAGAGCCGTGTTAGTAGAGAAATGTGTAATTGATAGATTTAGCAGCATCTCTTATTGATTTAACTATAGATTGATAGCTTTTTTTCTGAACAGAAAAAGGTTTCTTGTATTTTCGATGGTTCGACGCACGTCGAGCAAACAAAACCTTTAGTGTTTTCTTCAAGTTTGTTTTGTCGTTTTGATAACTTGAATATGTATTGTGTGTATGTAATTTAGTATTTATCATTAATAATCACGGACAAACATTTATATCTTTTCCTTGTACAGTTGCATGTATTTGTAAGTGAAGGTGAGATCAGGTGAGATGGAGTTTTACATCGCGTTCTAGTCCGGACTTACGACAAGACAAACGATGAACCATGTCTCAGTCTAACATGGATACCCCACTCAGACACAGTATACTGACTCTGAACCGACCAGTCCTTGTTTTTGCCCCTTAATGCCGAGCGCCAGACAGTGTAACAACAAGTACCATCTTTTAACGTCTTTTGGTATGACGCGGACCTTCCGCTCTCCGGGCGGACGCTCTACCACTAGACCACGGAGGCGGCCTGTTTATGTAGAGGCTTGTATGCACGTGAGTTACTGCTTATACTAGTCCGGACTAATTTATAGTGCAAGGACACCTGAAACTGACTCTGAACCGACCAGTCCTTGTTATATCCCCTTAATTTCAGTAATTGTATTCCTGTAATGTCATGTTCTATGGGCCTGTGGCCTCTTACTTGAAATGCAGGTGCTGCTGATGATCCTCGCAATGCCGAGTGCAAGGCAGGGTAATTACAACAAGAGCTATTTTTCAACGTCGTTTGTATGATGGTCATGATCAGAGGATTGAACACCGAGCCACGCTATCAGGACAGACGTTCTGTCAACAGGAATACGATTCTGCAAATGAAGGGGTAGAGGCAGATATTCTTTGTATTGTTGTAGTATCACAAAACATGTAAACTATTTGATGTATAGACATTACGCCAAGTTCATTTTATCAATAAAACTTGATTCGTTGACACAACTCTTTTCATCATATTCATTGTTTGGAAAACTATGTAATTTCTGACATTCAAAATGCACCTCCGCAAGTTCTGCAGATGCATGAGAAGAAATACATGTTGATACAGATGCAGGCGGTGATGCGGATGACCAATTTCGCTCTTGTAGCATCACAGAATGTTTTTCAAGTATATAGTCATTACGTCAAGTATATTTCTTTCATCACAAAACATTATTGATTCTACAAGTCTCTTTTCATCACTGTTGGGAAACAACCTATGTGAAATAGCCTATGACAAATAACACGTGCGAGCTGCAGAGGTCCCATGAATTGTAAGGAGTAACCCTATTGTTTAGTGCTTGATCTTGTTGAGAAGCACCTGGTCTCTGCACTACTGGGATTAGCCTTCACTTTTGTCTACGTCATGCAATTAGAAGGCAACTTATTAGTGATACGAGGAAACGTAGTGTTGACAAGGTTAAGGTACGGGTAGTCAAGTGCAGCAGAAGGTTCCACAGACCATGGGTTCGAATCCCAGATTCCCCGTTGATGACCCGACATGTGAAGACCATGTCGTAGGCTTTTTGAATGTCGTGAACATTATACTAACGTACTCATGGAAATGAAAAAAACCCTGTTTTTTCGACCTCAGATCTTAAATAAATGCAGTTGATATACAAAATATGTAAATATTCGAACAACTCAATAAGTACTAATTGGGCCTTGGCACAAATACAGCGTATCAAAGGTTTTTATGCCTTTTTACATGTAAAAGTGTGTAAAAATGTGAATAAAACAGAGTATTGTGAAACAGGGCATAACCAGGTGTAAGTAGATCAAGTTGAATGTCCATGACCTATGACACCTTGACGACAGGTGAGAACAGGTGCATAATGCCTATAGCATGTTTCTGCTATGTATTTTTGACTTAGTTTTATTTATGAATGTTGAAAGTGCCGACAAATTACCTCCTGTAAAGTACATTTTTTATTGTTCACTGAGATCAAACTAGCAAATCCAGGCTAGTACTTTTCGAGTTGGTTTGTTATTTCGTATTTACAGCCACGTAACACTTTGTGTCGAGTTTTAAATTGAGAAGGAGGTTTTTTTCATTTCCGTGAGTACTTTTTTTTTTTAGTATGTTATATATTTCCCTCCTTTTCGTTGAAACGCCGTGAAATACTTTTGAATATACAGTTCAAAGTGGCGTCAAACTAATCTCGCTTTTCATATTGATAAGGGGCGGCGGGTAGCCTATTGGTTAAGCGTTTGCTCGTGACGCCGAAGACTGGGTTCGATTCCCCACATGGGTACAATGTTTAAAGCCCATTTCTCATGACCCCGTGACATTGCTGGAATATTGCTAAAAGCGGCGAAAAAACATACTCATTCACTCACTAACTCATGTCGATTTGGCTATTGGTAAACGCTCTTGATACCACAGTGCAAGTGTCGTCATTTCTAAATTTTTCGTCATTGAAGTGTGTCTGTTTCCATATCATGTTGACAAACCGTTGACCTCTGACTTAGAGGTGGACACAGGTAGCCCAGTCGTTTAAGAAATGAATCCAACTCGAACTCGGAATGATAGGGTAAGATCGCCTCAGCTCTAGGAATTAGAGACCCATGACGACCCGGGGTATGATAGGTCTTCAGCAACCCATGCCTGCCGTAAAAGGAGATTATGCTTGTCGTAAGAGCCGACTGACGGGATCGGTTGGTCAGGCTCGCTGACTTGATTGATGCATGTCATCGCATCCAAATTGCCAGGATCGATGCTCATGATGTCAATCACTATATTGTCTGGTCCAGACGGGATTGTTAACAGACCGCCGTCATATAATCTGGAATGTTGTGAATGCAGCGTTAAACAACACACAAACAAACAAGAACTAGGAATTAAGTGTTGTCCGAGGATCCATTTCATATTTTTATATTTTACAGACATAGCTTTTTAAATGAGATAACTTTATTTCTTGGGCTAAATGTCAGACTAGCCTTGAACGTGAATGGGAGTGGAAGCTATGCAAACCCCTTCGCCTTTTTGTGTACAGATACTCCGTTCTGAACTTAACATGATAACAGATAAAGCTCGACCAGCTGATTTTGCAATCTATTTTGTAATTACATTCTATTCTAAAACCCATTAACCGAAAAACCTAGGTGTTTGTACATTGGAGAATAAAGTATATTGGTGCAAGAACATTTAAAAACAAAATCAGAAAAGTCATGTTTATCAATTACAAGGACAATTTTTGTCTTTCTACAATGTTTAGCTAGTTTCCATTTTGTAAATCAATTTGTAAACATTTTCTGCGGTGAGTGGACGCCAGGTGCAATGTACATTTTGTTTTCCACTCGGACACCACATAAAAAATAAATCTCATTCATTGATAAAACAGAGCATAAAGTGTTGGTTATAATACTCATCCTTGTTTTTCACCAGAGCTCACACTAAACCATTCAGTGAAGCAATAACCATAATGTATAGCAATGAGAAAAAATGTAAGATATCCTAAATATAATGTTCGCTTGTCGTTTGGCGGAGCACTCAGCAATACATTACGATAGTCTGCATATAATCAAGTCTGGACCAGACAATCCAGTGATCGATATCATGAGCATCGTTCTACGCTATTGGGATACGGCAAGCATGTGTTACTGAGGACTAATACACACCCGGATCTTCCTAGCTCTTTTGCCTTGTAAACTTCCTCATAAATAGAAATTTGCACAATGTGCCAAAGAATATTTCAGCTCTCTGATGATTTGGAATGAGTGATAGGTTGTGCTTTAAATACTTTTCATAAAAATACTCAAGGAATATGTCCTGGTAATGATTGGATGATGTATACCTGTTTCCTGTTATATGCCTGTCAAACTGAAAGTCTGCTCTTTTAGTAATAACCTTATTCCCCACTGAGAAACACCTGCTATTTCTTTGTTCTTTTGAAGAAGTAGGAATATAATGGATGAAGGATGACACACAATCAGCCAAGTGACACATTATTATCACCCGATAGCTATTAGCAGGCACAGAAGACTATTCTAGTCTCCCAAAGGTGTGTGTGTGCGTGTTGTGTACGTTTTGTGTGTGTGTGTGTGTTGTGTGTGTTGTGTCTTGTGTGTGTGTTGTGTTTGTGAGTGCATGTTGTGTGTGTGTGAGTGTATGTTGTGTGTGTGTGTGTGTGTGAGAGGGAGAGAGAAAGTGTGTGTGTGTGTGTGTGTGTGTGTGTGTGTGTGTGTGTGTGTGTGTGTGTGTGTGTGTGTGTGTGTGTGTGTGTGTGTGTGTGTGTGTGTGTGTGAAAGTGTGTGAAAGTGTGTGTCGGGGGGGGAGGGGGGTCATACATATTTACATGTTTTTGTATCATCTCATCTTCATCGTGCTAAAGAATTCCAGTCATCACGGAAGCTTTATTGTGATGATTATAAGCAACACAAGCCTCATGTTCAACACTTTGTTTCATTGATACTATAATAATGTATGTATTCTACTCCATCATCTGAGTTAAAACCTGATGCAAGGTGGTAGGCTGGGGCCACGGCTGTACAAGCTGAAGTGCTTGTTCTTAGGAAACAAACGATTATTATTGTGCAGGTGTGTTCACTTTGCCCATTATCTTCATTGAAGAGGCGTGTTCCTTGAGTCATATAGTCACATTCTGTACACCTTCACACAGGTGATGGCTTAAGTAATGTAATTGCATAAAAACTCATTTCGTTCACTGAACTCACAAATCATCGTCTACATTTAAAATAGATTATTTGATTCATCAAGTTATCTGTTTAATTTGTTGACGGGTGGTATCGGTCGCCTTCTGTTATGCCTATCAAGATGACCTCCACAAATGTTCAATGGGGTTCATGCCACGAGAACACGAAGACCATGGCAATACAGGCATGTTCATATTGTTGATCAGGAAGTTCTGCCTCGGCCTTGCAGTATGTCGTCTACCGTTAAACAATAAAACAACTTACAATCAACACACGGCAAGTTTTGTTTGCCGACATTCTGATTCCCACTTGCACTGGGAGAAGTCATCGCAACAGACATAGTTGTGTCAGTAATATATACTCCTCAAAACAAGTAAGGGATCATAAAATGTAAATGTTAGGATCGTTCGTCAGAATAAAGATCAGCTTGGACTTGGCTGATGCATATCATCGTATCCCCATTGCGTCGGTCTATGGGCATGACATGATGTTAATCCAGTGAACTGACTGGTTCCAATTACGATAATTTACAGACTTCCGTTCTAAAACTAGAGTGAATGAGTGAGTTGGGTTTAACGCCGCTTTAACAGTCTGTAACTAGAATGTTGCTAAGAGCGGCGTTAAACAACAAACAACAAACAAGCAAACCTTTCTGAGGTGGTTTTTATGCCCCGCCTCGAAGTGGAGCGGGGGGTGTAGGAACAGAGTTCTCCCGTCCTTCCGTCCGTCCATCTGGTTATTAATTGGGACAAGTTTTAAAAGTTGAGAAATTAAGTGAGTGAGTATGGGTTTGCGCCTCTTTAGCAATATTCCAGCAGGGGGACACCAGAAATGGTCATCACATATTGTACCCATGTGGGGAATCGAAATCGGGTCTTCGACATGACGGTCAAATACTATAAAACAGACTCCTATATATCCTAAAGAAGAAACAGGCACGGGGGTGGCTTCAAGTCATGAGAAAATCTGAAAATCTGTCTTTAGACTATTACAAGTAATCACACACGCACGTGCATGCACGTCACTATATAAGTGGAATAATCTTGTACGCGACATTAAACCAAAAATACTGTGGAATAGCCCTGGAACAGAAGGATATCAGCTGACGTCACGAGAGTTTTATCGAAGACAAACATCAAATGACAAAATCATTACGTCTCTGGAGTTTTATAGTGAGTGAGTATGGTTTTACGCCGCCTTTAGCAATATTCCAGCAATATCACGGCGGGGGACACCAGAAATGGGCTTCACTCATTGTATCCATGTCGGGAATCGAACCCGGGTCTTCGGCGTGACGAGCGAACGCTTTAACCGGTTCACTCCCAAAACTTCTACATGCCAAAACGTCTACATGCCAAAACATCTACAGAGAGTTGTCATGGCTGATTGAGTTTACCTATTGTTATAATGGTATAGTCCTCCTGTAATTAAGAAGACTCATTAGCTTCTTTACGATGTTGTTTTAGAATGACAAGGAAGGGTACTTTGGGAAGATTAAATAGTTGCAGATGTACCTAATGAAAACAACTTATTTGGAGATAAAGAAGATTATCAAGGCTAGGCTACCCGACCGTCCCGGAGGTTTATAAGCAAGTTGCTAAGAATGACATAACATTTTAATAACGTCAAGTCCAATAGGGATTGTGGATGTACTCTCAGATTTATATAAAACGTACATGTACCTCATTAGATTCCATTTCCTCTTGTACCAACCGTGGTTTGAAAGTTCTAGGAAACTGTAAGTACGTATGTCTGTGAGACTAGTTATGACGTCATCGGCCAATCAAGTATGAGTTTTTATATCCGCTTGCGTTCTATGAGAGCCCTGAGGCAAATGAGGAAAGGGATGTCGACAAACAATGTTTTTGATGGAAGATCCGGGTCACTGCGCGTTCCAGGTCAAAGGTATAATTTAGCCATAGGAAAAAGTTATTTTGTTTATATAACAATTGCGAAATCTTCCAAATATTTTATTTGTTCATTTATCGTCTGTTCCAAATGTATGATTATATAGAACTAAAATGTATGACGTTTGGCTCAGGTGTATTTGTTTATTTAAGGATTGCCACAGTCAATGCTTATAATTAAATTCGACAACGAAAACATGAAACCTAAAGCCTGCATCTGTAATCTGGCCGAGTAGCCCCGCACCTATAGCCTGTACCTGTAACCGGGCACATGTAACCTCGCACCTATAGCCTGCATCTGTAACCGGGCACATGAAACCCCGCACCTGTAGCCTCCATCTGTAACCGGGCACATGTAACCCCGCACCTGAAGCCTGCATCTGTAACCGGGCACATGTAGCCCCGCATCTGTAGCCTTCATCTGTAACCTGGCACATGTAGCACCGCATCTGTAGCCTGCATCTGTAACCGGGCACATGTAGCCCCGCACCTGTAACCTGCATCTGTAACCGGGCACATGTAGCCCCGCATCTGTAGCCTGCATCTGTAACCGGGCACATATAACCCCGCATCTGTAGCCTGCATCTGTAACCGGGCACATGTAGCCCCGCATCTGTAGCCTTCATCTGTAACCGGGCACATGTAGCCCCGCATCTGTAGCCTGCATCTGTAACCGGGCACATATAACCCCGCACCTGTAGCCTGCATCTGTAACTGGGCACATGCAACCCCGCACCTGTAGCCTGCATCTGTAACCGGGCACATTTAACCCCGCATCTGTAGACTGCATCTGTAACCAGGCACATGTAACCCCGCATCTGTAGACTGCATCTGTAACCGGGCACATGTAGCACCGCATCTGTAGACTGCATCTGTAACCGGGTACATGTAATCCTGCATCTGTACTCTGGCACCTTTAACCCCGCACCTGTAGCCTGCATCTGTAACTAGGCACATGTAATCCTGCATCTGAAGCCTGCATCTGTAACCTGGCACATGTAAATAATCGCGTCTGGACCAGATAAACCCGGGCCACACCCATCCGTTAAGGGAAGACGGACCACCCAAGTCACAGAGTCTGACCACATATCCATTAAGTAGTCATTTACTGCCAGCATTGGTCACACTGTATCTCCTCTCACCCAGATGGTATTTTATATAGCCTCAGTAAGTCATGTTTATATTTCGAGGGTAATTAAACTTGATTAAAAATAATAAGTATTGATTATGAAGGAATAACTATTGTCGCACACATTAGAACAAGCTGCTACCTGGGTTTATGTCAAAAGTCATAATGTTCAAGGTGCATGTCTACATGAAATGACAGACGCGGGGTTATCGGTGTTTGGTAACAGATGCAGACTACAGTTTCACAGGTACAGGCTACAGGTGCGGGACTACACGTCCAATGTTACATATACAGGCTAAAGAGCGGGACTACATGTGCTGGGTTACAGATGCAGGCTTCAGGTGTGGGGTTACATGTGCCAGGTTACAGATGCAGGCTACTGGTGCGGGGCTACACGTGCCAGGTTACAGATGCAGGCTTCAGGTGTGGGGTTACATCTGTCCGGTTACAGGTACAGGCTTCAGGTGCAGGGTTACATGTGCCCGGTTACAGATGCAGGCTTCAGGTGTGGGGTTACATGTGCCCGGTTACAGATGCAGGCTACTGGTGCGGGGCTACACGTGCCAGGTTACAGATGCAGGCTTCAGGTGTGGGGTTACATGTGCCAGGTTACAGATGCAGGCTACAGGTGCGGGGTTACATGTGCCAGGTTACAGATGCAGGCTTCAGGTGTGGGGTTACATGTGCCAGGTTACAGGTGCAGGCTACTGGTGCGGGGTTACATGTGCTGGGTTACAGATGCAGGCTATAGATGCGGGGTTACATGTGCCAGGTTACAGATGCAGGCTTCAGGTGTGGGGTTACATGTGCCAGGTTACAGATGCAGGCTTCAGGTGTGGGGTTACATCTGTCCGGTTACAGGTACAGGCTATAGGTGCAGGGTTACATGTGACAGGTTACAGATGCAGGCTATAGATGCGGGGTTACATGTGCCAGGTTACAGATGCAGGCTACAGGTGAGGGGTTACATGTGCCCGGTTACAGGTACAGGCTATAGGTGCGGGGCTACTCGGCCAGATTACAGATGCAGGCTACAGGTGCGGGGTTACATGTGCCAGGTTACATGTACAGGCTATAGGTGCGGGGTTACATGTGCCAGGTTACAGATGCAGGCTACAGGTGCGGGGTTACATGTGCCCGGTTACAGATGCAGGCTTCAGGTGCGGGGTTACATGTGCCAGGTTACAGATGCAGGCTTCAGGTGAGGGGTTACATGTGCCCAGTTACAGATGCAGGCTACAGGTGCGAGGTTACATGTACCCAGTTACAGATGCAGGCTACAGGTGCGGGGTTACATGTGCCAGGTTACAGATGCAGGCTTCAGGTGTGGGGTTACATGTGCCCGGTTACAGATGCAGGCTACAGGTGCGGGGTTACATGTGCCCGGTTACAGATGCAGGCTTCAGGTGCGGGGTTACATGTGCCCAGTTACAGATGCAGGCTACAGGTGCGGGGTTACATGTGCCAGGCTACAGGTACAGGCTTCAGGTGCGGGGTTACATGTGCCAGGTTACAGATGCAGGCTACAGGTACGGGGTTACATGTGCCAGGTTACAGATGCAGGCTTCAGGTACGGGGTTACATGTGCCAGGTTACAGATGCAGGCTTCAGGTGCGGGGTTACATGTGCCCGGTTACAGATGCAGGCTTCAGGTGCGGGGTTACATGTGCCCGGTTACAGGTACAGGCTTCAGGTGCGGGACTACATGTGCCTAGTTACAGGCACAGACTACAAGTGCCGGGCTATATGCGCCAGGTTACAGATGCAGGCTACAGGTGTGGGGCTACACGTCCAAGGTTACAGCCACAGGCTACAGGTGTGGGGCTACATGTGCCTAGTTACAGGCACAGGCTACAGGTGTGGGGCTACATGTGCCTAGTTACAGGCAGAGGCTACATGTGTGGGGCTACACGTCCAAGGTTACAGGTACAGGCTACAGGTGTGGGGCTACATGTGCCTAGTTACAGGCACAGGCTACAGGTGTGGGGCTACACGTCCAAGGTTACAGGTACAGGCTACAGGTGCGGGACTACATGTGCAGGGTTTAAGATACAGGGATGTTGATGTAAGGCTACAGATAAGAAACTCAAGTTTGAGAGGTGAAATGCTTGGTACGGGCGCGGCAGTCAGGATGATGGTTACAGGTGAGACCATGGATCACGACAGGCTAGGCTGTTTGTTTACGTCGCAGTTCTAGATCTAGGTAATGTTTGACTGAGGTATACATCACTTGATTTGCCGATGCGACGTTTTCTGTGTCAGATCCGGGAGTGAGTGTATAAAGCAGCTGGCTGCGCCTAAGTGGCAAGCTGTTGCTAGCGACAGTCATAGCGCTCGTGTCAACAATGAAAGGTCTGATCTGTCTACTGGCAGCCATCGTAAGTTTTTCAGTTGATTTACAAAACGCCAGTGTGTGTGTATGTATTATAATAGGTTGAAGACATGTGTTGTAGTGATTTTATTATTTCTAATAGAAGTGGCCATGTCAGTTATAAAAAGAAATATGGTGGAGGGTGTAGTTCTATCAAGCAGTATGGTGGAGGGTGTAGTTCTATCAAGCAGTATGGTGGAGGGTGTAATTCTATCAAGCAGTATGGTGGAGGGTGTAGTTCTATCAAGCAGTATGGTGGAGGGTGTAATTCTATCAAGCAGTATGGTGGAGGTTGTAATTCTATTAAGCAGTATGGTGGAGGGTGTAATTCTATCAAGCAGTATGGTGGAGGGTGTAGTTCTATCAAGCAGTATGGTGGAGGTTGTAATTCTATTAAGCAGTATGAGTGGAGGTTGTAATTCTATCAAGCAGTATGGTGGAGGGTGTAATTCTATCAAGCAGTTTGGTGGAGGTTGTAATTCTATCAAGCAGCATGGTGGAGGTTGTAATTCTATCAAGCAGTATGGTGGAGGTTGTAATTCTATCAAGCAGTATGAGTGGAGGTTGTAATTCTATCAAGCAGTATGGTGGAGGTTGTAATTCTATCAAGCAGTATGGTGGAGGCTGTAATTCTATCAAGCAGTATGGTGGAGGGTGTAGTTCTATCAAGCAGTATGGTAGAGGTTGTAATTCTATCAAGCAGTATGGTGGAGGTTGTAATTCTATCAAGCAGCATGGTGGAGGCTGTAATTCTATCAAGCAGTATGGTGGAGGTTGTAATTCTATCAAGAAGTATGGTGGGGGTTGTAATTCTATCAAGCAGTATGGTGGAGGTTGTAATTTTATTAAGCAGTATGAGTGGAGGTTGTAATTCTATTAAGCAGTATGGTGGAGGTTGTAATTCTATTAAGCAGTATGGTGGAGGTTGTAATTCTATCAAGCAGTATGGTGGAGGTTGTAATTCTATCAAGCAGTATGGTGGAGGTTGTAATTCTATCAAGCAGTATGGTGGATGTTGTAATTCTATCAAGCAGTATGGGTGGAGGTTGTAATTCTATCAAGCAGTATGGTGGGGGTTGTAATTTTATCAAGCAGTATGGTGGAGGTTGTAATTCTATCAAGCAGTATGGTGGAGGTTGTAATTCTATCAAGCAGTATGGTGGAGGCTGTAATTCTATCAAGCAGTATGGTGGAGGTTGTAATTCTATCAAGCAGTATGGTGGAGGCTGTAATTCTATCAAGCAGTATGGTGGATGTTGTAATTCTCTCAAGCAGTATGGTGGATGTTGTAATTCTATCAAGCAGTATGGTGGGGGTTGTAATTTTATCAAGCAGTATGGTGGAGGTTGTAATTCTATCAAGCAGTATGGTGGGGGTTGTAATTCTATCAAGCAGTATGGTGGCGGATGTAATTCTATCAAGCAGTATGGTGGGGGTTGTGATTCTATCAAACAGTATGGTGGAGGTTGTAATTCTATCAAGCAGTATGGTTGGGTTTGTAATTCTATTAAGCAGTATGGTGGAGGTTGTAATTCTATTAAGCAGTATGGTGGGGGTTGTGATTCTATCAAACAGTATGGTGGAGGTTGTAATTCTATTAAGCAGTATGAGTGGAGGTTGTAATTCTATTAAGCAGTATGGTGGAGGTTGTAATTCTATTAAGCAGTATGGTGGAGGTTGTAATTCTATCAAGCAGTATGGTGGAGGTTGTAATTCTATCAAGCAGTATGGTGGAGGTTGTAATTCTATCAAGCAGTATGGTGGAGGTTGTAATTCTATCAAGCAGTATGGGTGGAGGTTGTAATTCTATCAAGCAGTATGGTGGAGGTTGTAATTCTATCAAGCAGTTAGTGTGGGTTGTAATTCTATCAAACAGTATTGGAGGGGGTTGTAATTCTATCAAGCAGTATGGTGGGGGTTGTAATTCTATCAAACAGTATAGTGGAGGTTGTAATTCTATCAAGCAGTATGGTTGGGGTTGTAATTCTATCAAGCAGTATGGTGGGGGTTGTAATTCTATCAAGCAGTATGGGAGGTGGTTGTAATTCTATCAAGCAGTATGGGACGGTGATGTAAATCTATCAAGCAGTATGGTGGATGTTGTAATTATATCAAGTGGTATGGGAGGGGGTTGTAATTCTATCAAGCAGTATGGGCGGTGGCTGTAATTCTATCAAGCAGTATGGGCGGTGGTTGTAATTCTATCAAGCAGTATGGGAGGGGGTTGTAATTCTATCAAGCAGTATGGGCGGTGGCTGTAATTCTATCAAGCAGTATGGGCGGTGGTTGTAATTCTCGTAATCAGTGTGGCGGTGGTTGTAAATCTATCAAGCAGTATGGGCGGTGGTTGTAAATCTATCAAGCAGTATGGTTGGGGTTGTAATTCTATCAAGCAGTATGGATATTGGTTGTAATTCTATCAAGCAGTATGGTGGATGTTGTAATTATACCAAGTGGTATGGGAGGGGCTTGTAATTCTATCAAGCAGTATGGGAGAGTTGTAATTCTCGCATTTATATGGTGGAGGTTGTAATTCTCAAGCAGTGTAGGCGGTGGTCGTAATTCTATCAAGTCGTATTGGTGGTGTTTGTCTTTGGGGTGTCAATAGTAGTAGCAGTCGTAGAAGTAGTAGTGGTAGTATAAATAGTAATAGTAATAGTAATAGTAGTAGTTGTTGTTGTAGTAGTGGTTGTATAAAAAGTAGTAGTAGTAGTAGTAGTAGTAGTAGTAGTTTTAGAAGTAGTAGTAGTAGTAGTAGTAGTAGTAGTAGTAGTAGTAGTAGTAGTAGTAGTATAAATAGTAGAAGAAGTGGTAGTAGTAACAGGACATTTTATTATCATTATCCATCGTTGCATCGGTCCTGTGAGATACAAATAGGGGCCTCAATATAAACAACACATGTAAGATGTAAGTCTGGAATAGGTAGGGCACAGCCATAGGCTGATGTTCCTGTCGATTCCATGCAGTTCAGCATTACCAATACATGCGTCAACTCTATGTGAATCAGGTAGTTAAATTACATAGATTACTCCTTGGTTTACACACTAAACTGGTAATGTAGCCGAGGAGCTGTGCGAGTTACGTGACCCGCGTCAGCTGTCACCTATTGTTGTTTGTGCCTTGGGTTACTGTACAGCATTGAAGGGAGAGAAGGACGTATATTTACTCGCGTGAGTAAAGTAAATGTTCAAGGCAAACACTGGTGTCATAGTGGTAATTGTAACACCTGAGGGGGGATATGTCATACGTTAGTATTACGGAGGGCCGATTGCATTCGTCACCACTCGCCCCTTCCCGTAACCTGCGAGAAAACGCTATTCGGCTTGTCCCGGAATAACACGATTTGGTCACGAATGATTCCGGGGCAGGTCAAATGCAGTTTACGGAAAGGGGCGAGTGGTGACGAATGAAGCCGAATGGCAACTGATGCCTCTCCTGAAAGATTCCATATGGGCGTATGAACAGAACTACATGTATTTCAATCACGAACGATAACTCGCTTTCCGTTGGCGTTCAGTGGTATTGCGTATGCGAAACAGTGAGACTCGCGTATTGCAGTTGTAAAATTAATCCTCTTCGCAAAATAAAACGGTTATAAAAATTATTCTGTTTGCAATGTAATCTGACTTATTATTTTCAGTTGTTGGTCGTTTGTTTCCAAATTTATATTTCCAACATATGATTCAGTTAGATGAAAAAAAAGGTTGGTTGGTTGGTTGTTTAACGCCAGCTCTCAGCAATATTCCTGATATATGACGGCTGTCTGTAAATAATCGAGTATGGACCAGACAATCCAGTGATTAATATCATGAGCATCGATCCACGCAATTGGGATCGATGACATGCATCAACAAAAGGAGCAAGTTATGTGCGTATCCTCCTATTAACTATACATGAACGGTTTAAGAATCGCAGTCGTGATATTGATGCTTAGCTGTACAAGGAAAACAGTATATGTTTATTTCAGCTGCAATAAGCCCGAATAAAGCCATATCTATTTGTCAATACACATAATATTTGATATATGGTATCGAGTTTTGATAGTTCAATCTCTTTAAATGGTTACATTCAGTTTCAATTAAATATATGCCAGCGCTTATTGCTTATTTTAATAACATTGCTACATTAAAATACGTTTTGAATTTTTAAACTTCGGAATAATTGGGCTTGTGTGTCGTGTTTTTTCGAAAATGATTTAAAGTTTAACACTATTAATTTTGAGTTTTTATCGTGTTATTTGGAAGAATAGTTTATTGTTTAACAATGATTGTAACTCTGTTACATTGTTTGGGATGAGAATCGGTAGACGCTCACATTGTATTTGGGCGGTGATTAGTCGTCAGGAATGCTGTGCCATATAATCCCTGATTCCTAGCCTTGCCCATCACTGAAGCTTGATAACTGTCGCCACTGGGTGGCTATATATTTTTCACTGATTTTTTGCTATCACCGCTGTATTTTTGTATTTGATACTGACCACTACCATCATATTATATACTGCCATTGAATATTGTACAACCACTTCGTTGTGTACTGAGAGGCGGTCGGGTAGCCTAGTGGTTAAAGTGTTCGCTCGTCACGCCGAAGACCCGGGTTCGATTCCCGACATGGGTACAGTGTGTGAAGCCCATTTCTGGTGTCCCCCGCTGTGATATTGCGGGAATGTTGCTAAAAGCGGCGTAAAACCATACACACTCACTCATGATCACTCACTCATTGTGTACTGTCATTGTAGTTGATGTGAAATAATTTGTATTGATTTGTAGACTTGGTACATTTTGATATATGTTTGTTAATTGTATACCATTTGTTGGTTGTTTGTTAGTTTCAAACTAAATTCTTTTACTTACAGATGGATTAACATATTGTTTCTACAATCGAGAGAAAAATATAATTAACCTGCAAAATTTCCATGAGTCATCTGCTATCAATAAATTAAAGTATCTACGTGCACCAGGACTCTGACATTAGACATGTAACAGAGTTGGACCACAATGATAAGAGCCGTTACGTGTGTAGGATACATTTAACCAACGTCTTGCGTTTAATAGTTATTTACCAGAAACAAATACAGATTTCCAAAATAGTCTGGTAATAGTGTACCATAACAGTGAGTGAGTGGGTTTGGTTTAACGCCGCTTTTAACAGTATTCAAGTTACATCACGGCGTGTCAGCTTTATGTGGGAGGAAAGCCCGAAGTGATGCAGGTCTCAGACGTTTACCACTTTGGTGAAACCCACGAGCACGGGTATGGTGCTGACAAACCTAGAAACATAATCGGGGCGAACCGGTACCGTTGTTGTAAACACAAGCACTTCAGAGGGGAGGTTGGGTAGCCTGGTGGTAAATGTGTTCGAATCGCTGCATGAAAACGATATTTCCAGCCCACGCTCGTTACGTCCAATCCTGATATTCCTAGAATATTGATGATATTGATGCTGATTTTATATATTAAATATGAATTTTAATCACCAGGTGGCTGCCGAGAGTGTAAGGCTATACCCACGTGAAACTACGTGCAGTACGTCACGTTACTGTAGTTCCGGCACATGCTGCAGAGACGCCAACAACAAACTCCTGGACACTGCGTGGAGCTTCCAAAGTACGTGTTGCCTGTATTCCTTGAGGTGATACTTCTCTGAAAATAAACACGAGTATATTGTTACTTCCAAAGTAAATCCTATTGTGTCTACGTGGTATTCATCTCGTTGAATATGTTCTAAGCAGGGACGTTCTACAAAATATCCCCCTGTACATGTCCCTGGGATGTTCTGTATAACGTTCCCCTGCCCCCTGGATATTTTATAGGAAGTCCCTCTGTCCCAAACGACCCCCCCCCCCCCCCCCCCCCCCCCGTTTAACGCCGCTTTTAACAGTATTCCAGATTTATCACGACGTGTCAGCTTAATGTGGGAGGAAAGCCCGAAGTGATGCAGGTCTCAGACGTTTATCATTTCAATGAAACCCACGAGCACGGGTATGGTGCTGACAAGCCTAGAAACGTAATCGGGGCGAACCGGGTTCGAACCCGCAATCATAGGTTTCTGGCTTGCCCAAGGGACGCAACTCTGCACAGCCAATCGCAGTGTATTAAACGATGGGCCACCCGTGCTCCTGACTCTGGAGTCATATGACCCCCCAAGACAGGCTCATAACCCCCCCCCCCCCCCCCCCCCCTCTAGGCCCAGCTTACTGCCCGACTATAAGTCCCCCTTTATTGAATAGAATGTCTCTCGCAAGGAATGTATTTTACTCTTGAGTGAGTGAGTGAGTTTTTAACAGTATTCCAGTTATATCACGGCGTGTCAGCTTAATGTGGGAGGAAAGCCCGATTTTACTCTTGAACACAATCTACATAACACACATTGCAAAGAAAATGTAGAAAATGTAAAGTCAAACGGCAAATGTAACTTGTATTTAAATGAGATCAAACCTTAGTATTTGTAGCCAAGTGAGTGAGTCACCACGGGCGCTGATAAACGAGAAGGCTTACAAGAATCTCTTTTTGAAGTTCATGTTTACCAGCGAGAGATATTTTACGTCCGTTTTCTAAAGTTTATAAAACGTGGGTTTCAGATCCCGGTTTATAAGACAGGTAAAGCACTATTCCCCGGAATAGGTGAGTGAGTGAGTTAAAGTTTAACGTCACATCGGCAATATTTCAGCCATATCGTGACGAAACAAAATTTGACATTAACAATATATATTACACTGTATAAAATTCTGCCGACGAAGAGCAGTGTAATAACTAGAATATCACATATTTTCGTAAAACTAGTTTGAGAACATGTAAAAATAGATAACTAACTAATAATTCATCAAACATTATAAAAACGGGCTATAGATCGCCACCAACTGAAGGTTGATCACCATGCTAAGGTCCATGGGGACTTACAGTACCTTTGCTACCTGCAAGGTCCCTAGCCGGATTTACACCGCCCCCTCAGCTGTTGGCGATTATTGAAACATTTAGCCAAGGTTAAACGAACAAATATACTACAAATAAAAACGTGGCAGAAATAAATATACTTTGAAAGACGTGGTCTTACATACCCTCTCAGGGGGACATCGGGATAGTTTAACAATGAAGTCAAGACAAGCCCACGGCATCAGGGCCGCCGGGGTTGTCCCTCTCCCTCATGTTTGGATTGTCAACCAAATCCTCAGGAGCGTTTTTTTATCCTTGACTTTGCATCTTCTGTTTGCATTGTCTGGAACGGCGCTGAAGTATAATGTTTCAAAAGACGTGTTACGTGGAGATGCGAAATGAGATGTATTTGTCTGCCCTCCTCACTGACTTCTCTACAGTACAAACTTAAGACCAACCTCGAGTGGCGTGTTTGTGTGTATGATTAATTAATTTTCGTATGTGATGGAACTTTGTGTATTTGTCTGCCCTCCTCACTAACTTCTCTACAGTACAAACTTAAGACCAACCTCGAGTGGCGTGTTTGTGTGTATGATTAAATAATTTTCGTATGTGATGGAACTTTGTGTGTGAGATGAAAGCTTAACTGTTCTTGCAGATGATCTCCTCCTTGGTCAAACAGCTGCAGGCAATGGTAGGTGTCAGCCAGGCCCAGCCCAGCTGAAGGAAGTGTGCAGCGGAGGCTGCCCGTGTGCTCCAGGTGAGTCAGTGTGAGTCTTGTGAGTGAATTATGGCGACCAGTCACAGCTGTACCATGGTGACCTGTACCCAGCAATATCACAGCTGTGTCACGGCGACCTGTACCCAGCAATATCACAGCTGTACCTCGGCGACCTGTAGTCAGCAATATCACAGCTGTACCTCGGCGACCTGAAGATAGCAATATCACAGCTGTACCACGGCGACCTGTACTCAGCGATATCACAGCTGTACCGGGGCGGCCTGCAATGAGCAATATTCCAGAAGTATCATGCCGACTTGTATTTGGCAATACTACCAGCTGTAGCACTTCGAAAAAAAAATTCCGGAGTGACATGTCATAGGAAAGATTATCAATGTTCAATGAGTTTCGAAGGTTTTTGTGATTTTGCTCCAAAAAAAATGTTTGTTCTTTGAAACATTGGCCATCAAAGCGGTTGTTTCCTGAGACGTAATACAGATTGAGTATTCCAGTTATATCGCGGCGTGTCAGCTTAATGTGGGAGGAAAGCCCGAAGTGATGCAGGTCTCAGACGTTTACCACTTCGTTGAAACCCACGAGCACGGGTATTGTGCTGACAAACCTAGAAATATAATCGGGGCGAACGGGGATTCAAACCACAATCAAAGGTTTCTGTCGTGTCCAAGGGACGCAACTCCGCACCGCGAATCGCGGCGCCTTAGACGACTTGGCCACCCGTGCCCCCTATAACAGATTGAAACTATATATATATATGATGCTGGTTTATTGTGTTCACGCCTCTGTTCTGTGTTTGCAGGGTTAGCCTGTTACAGACCACTCACCGGCGTCTGTTGTCCCGCCAGCCGCTGTGAGACACAGGAATATGTCGACAAGATGAACGAGTACTGGAACAACTGCCACCCACCCAAGTGTTTTCTTCCAGTTCGGAAATAAATTAAAAAATAAGGATATTCTGGTGTTCTGCATTTATTTGCTTTTACGTGTATTTTATCGTTGTTTATAGTTTGGTGGTGGCGACATGACAAGGCATGGAGGGTAAAGAAGATATTTCACACCATCCGTAAGAGAGCATAAATACGACCTTGACCTAAAAGGATGTTTCATGGCAACTTCCGGTAGTACAGAGCAACAGGAAGTGAATACTAGTTTCTTGTCGTAAAGGGAAATAGGAAACTGATTAACGGTTATTAATTTTCGGTTGTGCTCAGCAACAGAAACTATACCCTAGTTTCCGGTGGTGTTTGTCAACCGGAAATGATCACGAAATTTCATAGTGCATGACAATATAATGATTATTATTATAATACATTCATTGCTTCTTTCCTAACGTGTGTGACAAAAGAAAATGATCGCAGAGCGTGAAAATGACCTTGACCTTGAAGAATGTTTCCTGGGCATTTTCGTCGTGCACGACAACAGTATGTAAGTACCACTTTTCGGTAGTGCAGGGCAACAGGACATGATCCCTAGTTACTGGCCGTGCAGGACCAGAGTTAATGGTCATTAGTTTCTAGTCGTGGGGGGCAAAATGAACACCAGTTTCCGGTTGTTCAGGGCAACAGGAAATCATAATACATTCTTGTGGTCGTGCAATTCAAAAGGAAATGATCACTAGTTTCCGGTAGTCCAGGGGCAATATGACTACTAGTTTCTGGTCATGCAGGTCAACAGAAAAATATCATTGAGTTTAGGTTCCGGATCGTGCAAGTCACGAGGGAATATAAGCTAGTTTCCGGTCGCGTAGGCCAACAGGAAAAGATCACTCACTTAATTATGCCCCCATTTCACTACACCACAAATATCCCGAATCACCCCGAATCGGAAATTTGTCATGTTCTTAAATAAATCTCAATCATTTCTTGAAGTTCTTAAATGAATCTTTTTCTTCATTCCCAAACATTCGTACAGTTCGCGGGAGTTCGGCGAGAAAGGTTTTGTTTGTGGAAGGGTCCCCGAATTGCAATTTCGTGGCTGTATTGTAATCCATTCGTAATTAATTCTTATGTTCCGTAACAGCTTCCCAATCGATTCTTATGCATTCTTGGCTATTATGTACAGTGAGATAATCAACCAACAGGATCACTGATGAGGAGGGTTGTGGAAACAGAAATAGGTGTGTATGATTGTCCTTATTCAAAATAATATTATGATTCTCATTTAATTCCTTACCAAATGAACATTTCAATAGTGTGGCCATGTTCTGATGAGGTTGTACAGGGCTGTCCCGGGACAGTCGGTGTTGCCCATGTCGCTGTGGCCTCTGAGGATCAAGCTGCACCGAATCTTGCCCATGTTGACGCCGCAAGCAATGAGGTCCTTGAGGGTGTTGAGGGCCGCACTGTTGGGGACGTGCGTCGTGAAGTTACCAATCATGCAGAAACCTGGAGAAAAATGTAGGGAATATCCTGTTTCAGATTCGGGAATCATACCAATATTTCATCAGCAGATGTTGAAGGCTGCGGCCATATATGTTCATAATAAGCTACATTTAATCCACTTGGACACATGAAAGATGGCTCAAACTTGGTTCTCAAAACAATGCTTATGTTGACGTCACTGCAGTGGTAAAAGCTTTGTGAATGTTATGGGAAATGATTTACCCCTATCCAGTTCAGTCACTCCCTGTCCCTGACCAACACTGTTGTAGCCCCGCGTTTGAGCCTCTGTCCCTTCAGTGACACGCAGACAAACACTAGTGTAGCCATTGGTGTGAACCCCTGTCCTATCATTGATTTAACCAGACCAACACTGTTGTAGCCCCGAGTTTGAGCCTGTGTCCCTTCAGTGACACGCAGACAAACGCTAGTGTAGCCATTGGTGTGAATCCCTGTCCTATCATTGATTTAACCAGACCAACACTGTTGCTGCCCCGAGTTTGAACCTGTGTCCTTTCAGTGACACACGCAGACCAACACTGTTGTAGACATTGGCGTGAGCCCTTGTCCTATCATTGATTTAACCAGACCAACACTGTTGCTGCCCCGAGTTTGAGCCTCTGTCCCTTCAGTGGCCCACGCAGACAAACACTAGTATAGCCATTGATGTGAACCCCTGTCCTATTATTGATTTAACCAGGCCATCACTCATGTAGGCCTTGCTGTGAGCCTTTCCCATCACTGACCTACCCAGACCAACATTGTTGTAGCCCTGGGTGTGAGCCCGTCCCATCACTGAGGTAACCAGACCAACATTGTTGTAGCCCTGGGTGTGAGCCCGTCCCATCACTGAGGTAACCAGACCAACACTGTTGTAGCCCAGGGTGTGAACCCCTCTCATCACTGAGTTAACCAGACCAACACTGTTGTAGCCCAGGGTGTGAACCCCTCCCATCACTGAGTTAACCAGGCCAACATTGTTGTAGCCCTGGGCGTGAGCCCGTCACATCACTGAGTTAACCAGACCAACAATGTTGTAGCCCTCACTGTGAGCCCGTCACATCACTGAGTTAACCAGACCAACACTGTTGTAGCCCTCACTGTGAGCCCGTCCCATCACTGAGTTAACCAGACCAACATTGTTGTAGCCCTGGGTGTGAGCCCGTCCCATTAATGAGTTAACCAGACCAACACTGTTATAGCCCTGGGTGTGAACCCGTCCCATCACTGATTTAACCAGACCAACACTGTCATAGCCCTGGGTGTGAGCCCGTCCCATCACTGAGTTAACCAGACCAACACTGTCATAGCCCTGGGTGTGAGCCCGTCCCATCACTGAGTTAACCAGACCATCACTGTTGTAGCCCTCACTGTGAGCCCGTCCCACCACTGAGTTAACCAGACCAACACTGTTGTAGCCCAGGGTGTGAACCCCTCCCATCACTGAGTTAACCAGGCCAACATTGTTGTAGCCCTGGGCGTGAGCCCGTCACATCACTGAGTTAACCAGACCAACAATGTTGTAGCCCTCACTGTGAGCCCGTCACATCACTGAGTTAACCAGACCAACACTGTTGTAGCCCTCACTGTGAGCCCGTCCCATCACTGAGTTAACCAGACCAACATTGTTGTAGCCCTGGGTGTGAGCCCGTCCCATTAATGAGTTAACCAGACCAACACTGTTATAGCCCTGGGTGTGAACCCGTCCCATCACTGATTTAACCAGACCAACACTGTCATAGCCCTGGGTGTGAGCCCGTCCCATCACTGAGTTAACCAGACCAACACTGTTGTCGCCCTCACTGTGAGCCCGTCCCATCACTGAGTTAACCAGACCAACACTGTTGTCGCCCTCACTGTGAGCCCGTCCCATCACTGAGTTAACCAGACCAACACTGTTGTAGCCCTCACTGTGAGCCCGTCCCATCACTGAGTTAACCAGACCAACACTGTTGTCGCCCTCACTGTGAGCCCGTCCCATCACTGAGTTAACCAGACCAACACTGTCATAGCCCTGGATGTGAGCCCGTCCCATCACTGAGTTAACCAGACCAACACTGTTGTCGCCCTCACTGTGAGCCCGTCCCATCAGTGAGTTAACCAGACCAACACTGTCATGGCCCTGGGGGTGAGCCCGTCCCACCACTGAGTTAACCAGACCAACGCTGTTGTAGCCCTGGGTGTCAGCCCGTCCCATTACTGAGTTAACCAGATCAACACTGTTATAGCCCTGGGTGTGAGCCCGTCCCATCACTGTTGACCAGACCAGCACTGGTATAGCCTGGATGTGAGTCCCTGCCTTATCCGTGACTTACCCAAACTGACACTGTCGTATCCCCGGGTGTAAGCTGGTTCCCTGCCCCAGCCTCGACCCTCGTAGACGTTGCCGTCCTCGCCGATGAGGAAGTTGAAGCCGATGTCGGTCCAGCCTGAGGGATAATCACAGGTAGTACAGTTTGGTCATAACCGACACAGACAGTTAATCTCTGACTATACATTAATATACTTCTGAACGTTTGATTGCACCAAAAAACTCGTGACAACATAAAAAACAGTGTGTGTTTGTTGTTTAACGCATCACTCAGCAATATTCCAGCTATATTGCAGAGTGTAAATAATCGAGTCTGGACCAGAAAATCCAGTGATTAATACCATGAGCATCGATCCACGCAAACGGGAAACGGTGACATGAATCAACCAAGTCAGCGAGCCTGGCCACCCGATCCCGTTAGTCGCCTCTTACGACAAGCATAGTCACATTTTACGGCAAGCATGGGTTGCTGAAGACCTATTCTACCCAGGATCTTCACGGGTCGAAAAACAGTGAATGGGTTGATATGTACTGGTAGAGTTGTTCATGTACATATCGACCTGTGTCACTCAATCACCAACATACCCTATAACCATCACTCACTCACTCACTCACTCACTCACACACCGTGGGTGTCCATATGGTAGTTCTGATAGCTCCTGACAATGGCGGAGCAGGAGCTTTGACTGGAGCAGGGCCTACTCTCTCCATGATGGATAAATGCGTATCTTGCAGCCCCGGTATGATTGGTGATAAAACTTGGAGATCTAGCACCCCACTCTTCTCTGGTGATAATGCGGGGACAATCAAAGCTGGTACTACCTGTAAAGAGTTGACCTCTAGTTTGTATACCAGGAGGGTTGACTTAAACTTGCCAAGAGGGATGCCTTCAAATGTTCCATAAATGTCGAGCAATATTTCAGCAGCTTCCCGAGGCAAGGGAGTTAACTGACTTTAAAAGTCCAGTTTCCATCCTTGCCGAACAAGGCTGGAATTCCTGGGCTCGATCGTAGCGCCACCAGTGGCTATCACCAGTTATGTCCCTTCTAAGCCTCTCCTAAAGACCAATCAGATTCCGCCTCTCGTATCACTTGCGTTTGTTTCAAATAAGATGGCGGCGCCCAGTCAGGACGATCTGATCAATAATCAAGATCTATATTGTGATAAAACGGGTCTTAGATCGCGTGCATCAAATCACGTGAGCACCTTGATTAAAAACATGAAAAGATTTGGAAAATGTATGCAGACGAGTTGGTGGTGCACTTGCTTTGCAAATCCTGCAATCGACCGAAATCTGCACGGCAGTTTACGAACCGGATTTCGATTTCGTTGCGCGATTTTTATTGGACTATGCATAGACTCGTTAGTCCAGCCAAAATGTAACTCCATAATACCATCCTAGTTCGGCAAGGATGGAAACTTGACTTTTATAGTCAGTTAACTCTCTTGCCTCGGGAAGATGTATTTCAGCAGCTTCAGCCTTTGGTGTCTACATTTCAAAATTTTCTGCGCATGCATTTTCTTGCTGAAAAGTCACATTTCACCTGCTTTCAAACACTGGTCTATTTCGGCATGTAACGAATACTTTTGAGATGAGTTTCTACTTCATTTGCGATGTACAACCAATGACCTACGTAGATTGAGGATATATAACTGGTGACTTAAAGGAGAGACATGAAGGTTTGTGACGTGAGGTTTTACTTGTGGTGCCGGAACCATCGGACTGATAACAGCATGTGGTGATATCCACATCGAACTCCGAGACCCATGAATCTCTCTGCAACAGGTATGACATTAAATTATCTTAAAGACATAAAGTTAACTTACTCCACGAAGAATTATCTGCACATGATAAAATCTCTGACTGTTGTTGAGACAAAGGGAGAGCACCACTGAAACTTTTACATTGCAATCTTGGGCAGTCGCGGCTGTGGGTCACGGTAGTATACACAAATCTCCGCACTCAATGTCCCTGAGCGCTCTGATTGGTAAATATCCCCATGTGTGCCTGTTATGGTTTGAGTACTGACCAATCACAGCACTCGACGCCATTGAGCGCGGAGATTATTTGTTTACTTCCGTGACCCACAGCCGCGACCGAGCCAATATTTCGATAAAATCACCCGATATAGGTAATAAATTGCCAAAAATGAAGGTTTGTGGCATGCAGGTCGTACTTGGAGGGAGGTGGGGAGGTATTGTGAACATGACATGCACACATTTCCATTTGAAATTTCAACTTCGGCCAAGATGGCGAGTGACGTACCTTGTCTATTTATATATGGGTCCACTGTTTCAGTTATATCACTATCCTGCTTCAGGGGCCTGTGAATCCTCCCCAAAGGTTGCCAAGAATCGGATGCCTCCTTCCCGGACCGGTCCGGATTGGTGGAGAACTGTATCTGCTTCTTGAGCATACACACGGTGCTTCAAAATCAGTTGTTGCCTCACGAACAGATGTTGCCAAGAAGGCAAGGAAGATGAGAAGGAGCACCATATTTATTCTGGAAACCTCTCTGCAATAAAGACAGCAAATGACCACTGTGTTTCTACTTGTGATACGTAATGATTAGATGACTGCCTCTCAAGGTTGGTGGCGCCATATACACTGTACATATATGTACTGTCAGGTGATATTTATACTAGCCTACCCATTATGACAGGACAACAACGTTACGAAACAAGTCCTTTCAAACGCTTGAGGAATACTCAGCTAATAATAAATTTCAATTGAAAAAAACATCATTGTGACTCTACTAGACAATTCAACATATGTGCCCCTTGTTCCACACATGTTCATCCAATCAAATGCTTGTAATCCCAGTCCATAAGATCAAAGATAAACAAAACAATGTTTAGCTTTAGCTAAACTAGTCCTGGATAACATACTTATCAAAGAAATCCATACCATGATCGGCGTGAATATGGATTTAGTTCTCATCTTCTCTCCTACATTGATGTGAGTACGGGTACATTGTGTGAAGCCCAATTCTGGTGTGCACCACCGTGATTATTCTGAAAAGTGCTATAAACCGCGTAAGACCATACTCACTTACTCATGTCAGTGTATATATGTTGTCAGTGTATATCCAATATGACAAGGAGCACAACGAGAGTGAACAGGCAATCTTTGATTCTGCTGTTCATCATTACTGGAACTGATATGTTTGTTTCTTTGTTGTTTTACACCACACTCAGCAATATTCCAGCTATATGACAGCGATCTGTAAATAATCGAGTCTGGACCAGACAATCCAGTGATTGACATCGATCCACGCAATGGGGATCGATGACATGCATCAACCAAGTCAGCGAGCCTGACAACCCGATCTCGTTAGTCGCCTCTTACGACAAGCATGGGTTGCTGAAGACCTATTCTACCCCGAATCTTCGATATGTACACCTTCATTAGAATAGCATGTGTCCATATCAAGCTTGACTCCTGAGAGTCTAGGCCTTCGGTCCTGTCCCACAGAGAGGCACATGTGACATGTGGTGTCTCCTGAGGCATTTATTAGAATATGTCTCTGTTCACCCATCAATAAACAATGGGTACCCGATAAGATGATGCAGAACGAAAATGGTCAATTGACCAGTGTAACAATATGGTGTAGCATCTACCCAAGTCGGAAGTCGGTCGTTTTATAAACATTATGTGCTTATATTAATAATACCCACCTGTCTTCGTCATGCGATACGATGGAGTAAGCAGTGGTCCCAGTCTATACTGTGAGAGAGGACAACTCGCACACATTGTGGATTTTCACATGCCAGAGCATCAGATTGATGTGAATACTGGTGGGTCACATGGCCTATTATCTAGAAAAATGTTTGGCAAAATGACAGCAAAAGAGGTCAAGAAGCTTATTGTTATTTTCTCAGGGCCAATTGGCAATCTGAAGCACATGCGACTCCCAGATGTGGATGTTAGGTAATAATAATTAGCTCTCGTTGAGCAGAACGTGTGGATACATATTTCATGGACATCATAGACACGTGCCACTGAGAGGTATAAAGTAACATTTAGGTATTGGTATTAAAGGCCCCCCGGCCCATAGCACAGCGACTGCAAGGCATGTTATCATACAAGTAGATGTGGATATAGATGTGATGTTAATGAATTGTCCACAATACAGTGGTGATACAGGGCCAATATGGGAGTCCAGAAAGCGAATTTGAAGAGGCAGATTTGGAGAGCGCCAGAGCGTGTTTCAAGAGGACGAGTATGGTTTCGGGTAGCACCGGTGAGTTTTCTTATGAACATGGAAAGGGGTTTGTGACATTTATTGATACCATACAGTGGGGTACCAAGCCAATATGGCTTTCAAAAAAGCCAGTATGAATTTCAAGAGGGTCAATGAGTGTTTAAAGAAAGCCAATATAGTTTCGAAGAGTACCCTAGTGGTTAAAGCGTTCGCTCGTCATGCCGAAAACCCGGGTTCGATTCCCGACATGGGTACATGTGTGAAGCCTATTTCTGGTGTCCCCCGCCGTGATATTGCTGGAATATTGCTAAAGGTGGCGTGAATCCATACTCACTCACTCAATAACGGGTGGTGACCAAAACTGGTTTGACGAGTGTCAATTTTGGTATCATGTGTACCCATCCAGCAGTTAATGGTTACAATATTTTCACAAATACAATGACTACATTCTACACATTGCATTAATTACAATCAGAATCTTTACCTAGATTTATATTAATAGGCCCACGATTGCGGAACTAAGTAAACAAAAATGTCAAGTGAGATTGTGTCAGAAGAGCGGACGATGTTCGGGGATAGGTCTGTTAGCAGCGGGATCACTACAGCCGGGAGCAAAGTACCTCGATGTCTCCAGTGTCAGCAACTGCCACTAATGTGGGAGGAAAGCCCGAAGTGATGCAGGTCTCAGACGTTTACCACTTGGGTGAAACCAACGAGCACGGGTATGGTGCTGACAGACCTAGAAACATAATCGGAGCTGCCGCAAAACAAAGATATGAAGACATCCCATTTCGGGTCACTCCCGATGGTTAATTCTGACTCGATCGCCGAATGACACGCGCGACTCTATGTATGTTTGTTAACACTGAATGTAGTCCCTACTTGACCTTTGATATTACCTTACTTACTTACTTTGGGGATTTTACGTGCGCTTTCCGGCTGCAGCGTATGTCGCACACGGGTTTGATATTACACTATTTATATTCGGACGATGACATTGAAACAAATAAAACAGGGACCTTCGCATTATAATCTTGGATACGGACAATAATGATCGATAGTAATACTGTGGAATTAGTTTGTCTTATTTGACTAAATAAGTCCCCATCTAATAATGATCACGATATTTTAAAAATAAATTTCAAATGAAATTCTGTCGTTAAATTTCTTTATTCAGTTCAGCATTATGCCATGGTATTCCTTACAGAATAGACATTTCAATAGTGTGGCCACGTTCTGATGAGATTGTACAGGGCTGTTCCGGGACATTCGGTGCTGCCCATGTCGCGGTGGCCTCTGAGGGTGTAGCTGGACTGAATCTTGCCCATGCTGACGCCGCAAGCAATGAGAGCCTTGACGGTGTTGATGGCTGCACTGTTGGGGACGCGGGTCCGGAAGTCTCCAATCATGCAGAAACCTGGATAAAATTATAGATAATATCCTATCTCAGATACGATAATCACACACGTATTTGATGAGCAGAAATATGGTGTAGGCTGCGCCGAATTATGTCCATAGCCCCGGGTGTGAACTAATGCCCTGTCACTGACTTACCAGACCAACGCTGTTGTAGCCCTGTGTGTGAGCCCCTCTCCCATCACTGACTTACCAGACCAACACTGTTGTAGCCCTGTGTGTAAGCCCCTCTCCCGTCACTGACTACAAGACCAACACTGTTGTAGCCCTGTGTGTAAGCCCCTCTCCCGTCACTGACTTACAAGACAAACACTGTTGTAGCCCCGGATATGAGCCCCTCTCCCGTCACTGACTACCAGACCAACACTGTTGTAGCCCTGTGTGTAAGCCCCTCTCCCGTCACTGACTTACAAGACAAACACTGTTGTAACCCCGGATATGAGCTCCTCTCCCGTCACTGACTTACCAGACCAACACTGTTGTAGCCCTGTGTGTAAGCCCCTCTCCCGTCACTGACTTACAAGACAAACACTGTTGTAACCCCGGATATGAGCCCCTCTCCCGTCACTGACTTACCAGACCAACACTGTTGTAGACCTGTGTGTAAGCCCCTCTCCCGTCACTGACGACCAGACCAACACTGTTGTAGCCCTGTGTGTGAACACGTGTCCCGTCACTGACTACCAGACCAACAGTGTTGTAGCCCTTTGTGTAAGCCCCTCTCCCGTCACTGACGACCAGACCAACACTGTTGTAGCCCTGTGTGTGAACACGTGTCCCGTCACTGACTACCAGACCAACAGTGTTGTAGCCCTTTGTGTAAGCCCCTCTCCCGTCACTGACTACCAGACCAACACTGTTGTAGCCCTGTGTGTAAGCCCCTCTCCCGTCACTGACCACCAGACCAACAGTGTTGTAGCCCTGTGTGTAAGCCCCTCTCCCGTCACTGACGACCAGACCAACACTGTTGTAGCCCTGTGTGTAAGCCCCTCTCCCGTCACTGACTACCAGACCAACACTGTTGTAGCCCTGTGTGTAAGCCCCTCTCCCGTCACTGACTACCAGACCAACACTGTTGTAGCCCTTTGTGTGTAAGCCCCTCTCCCGTCACTGACTACCAGACCAACACTGTTGTAGCCCTGTGTGTAAGCCCCTCTCCCGTCACTGACGACCAGACCAACACTGTTGTAGCCCTGTGTGTAAGCCCCTCTCCCGTCACTGACTACCAGACCAACACTGTTGTAGCCCTGTGTGTAAGCCCCTCTCCCGTCACTGACTACCAGACCAACACTGTTGTTGCCCTGTGTGTGAGCCCCTCTCCCGTCACTGACTTACCAGACCAACACTGTTGTAGCCCTGTGTGTAAGCCCCTCTCCCGTCACTGACTACCAGACCAACACTGTTGTAGCCCTGTGTGTAAGCCCCCCTCCCGTCACTGACGACCAGACCAACAGTGTTGTAGCCCTGTGTGTAAGCCCCTCTCCCGTCACTGACAACCAGACCAACACTGTTGTAGCCCTGTGTGTAAGCCCCTGTCACCCACGCCAAAACCATTGTAGCCCCGGACATGAGCCCCTGTCCCGTCACTGACTTACCCAGACCAACACTGTTGTAACCGCGTTAGTGAGCCCGTTGTAGCCCCGGACATGAGCCCCTGTCCCGTCACTGACTTACCCAGACCAACACTGTTGTAGCCCCGCTAGTGAGCCCGTTGTAGCCCCGGACATGAGCCCCTGTCCCGTCACTGACTAACCCAGACCAACACTGTTGTAGCCCCGCTAGTGAGCCCGTTGTAGCCCCGGACATGAGTCCCTGTCCCGTCACTGACTTACCAAGACCAACACTGTTGTAGCCCTTGGTGTGAGCTCCTATCCTGTCCCAGCCACGACCCTCGTAGACGTTACCGTCCTCGCCGATGAGGAAACTGTAGCCGATGTCACTCCAGCCTGAGGGTAATCAATCACAAGAATCCCCTTCATCCCTGACTACATGTATATATACATCTGAAGGTGTGATAGAAACACTGACACATTTGCAGAAACCTATGATCATGATGATTTGGTTATAGCAGACAAATGAGATCACCAGTCAAATAATGGTTACTTAATATTCATGATGGTTTCTTTATAAGCTTTAACCAGTCTTTATGAGAAGGAACTCAGTTTAAAGCATGTTTCTAGCTTCAGGCCTATGTCTCATTTGCACCATAAGCTTGTATGAAAATATATGACATATATACTTTTACAGTTCTTAATGTACAAGGGGACACGGGTGGCCCAGTCGTCTAAGGCGCCGCGATTCGCTGTGCAGAGTAGCGTCCCTTGGGCACGCCAGAAATCTATGATTGTGGGTTCGAATCCCGGTTCGCCCCGATTATGTTTCTAGGTTTGTCAGCACCATACCCGTGCTCGTTGGTTTCACCGAAGTGGTAACCCTCTGAGACCTGCATCACTTCGGGCTTTCCTCCCAAATTAAGCTGACACGCCGTGATATAACTGGAATACTGTTAAAAGCGGCGATAAACCCAACTCACTCACTCATGTACAACGAACCCGACGACCCACTCACTCACCGCGGTTGTTCATATGGTAGTTCTGATAGCTCCTGACTCTCTCAGAGCAGGAGCTTTGACTGGAGCAGGGACTACTTAGTCCATGATGGATGAAGGCGTATCTCACAGCCCCGGCAAGATTGCTGGTAGATCGTGGAGATCTAGCACCCCACTCGGCCCTGGTGATAATGCGGGGACATTCAGAGCTGGTACTCCCTGGGAAGATATGACTACAGTTAACGTTTGTATGACTAGACGGAAAACTTTAACTTTTAATTATAATATTTAACTTCCCCTTCATGTCCATATTCCAGCAGCTCCTGTCTTGATGTCTGCATCTCACAACTTTCGTGGAAAAGAAACACACATGTACACTCTTGTTTGATCAAGATTGCAACATTCTGATGTCTGATATTTCTTATAATTATAGAAAAAATGGTGGCCTATTTTATTTACATAAATTTCACACGTGTCTGTGCCTTGTGTTTTGACTCTACTAAACGATTTGCTCTGCTAAACATCAAGATAAAATAATTCATAAAACTTCATGAGCATCACAATTGAACTCACCGCTTTAAACGCTGATTAATTTCAAATATCGCTGTGTAACGAGTAAGTGAGTGAGTGAGTTTGGTTTTACGCCGCTTTTAGCAATATTCCAGCAATATCACGGCGGGGGACACCAGAAATGGGCTTCACACATTGTACCCATGTCGGGATTCGAACCCGGGTCTTCGGCGTGACGAGCGAACGCTTTAACCACTAGGCTACCCGACCGCCCGCTGTGTAACGAACCCTCATGAAGATGAGTTTATAATGCATTTGTGATGTGACATTACTGACCTACATATATTGATGCATTAATAGTCCTTAAGAGAAACAAAAGGTGAAGCGGAGTAGGGTTTTACCTAAAGAACCGGATCTACCCGAACAACTCCGTATGTTGACGTAGCGTCCGGAGATACATCCGTTCTGTAACAGGTATGTCAATTCTTATAATTTTTTACATCACTATTTTTTACCTCAAAGGATTTAGATCTATACGCAACATTTAGTACGTGTGACTTCATGTTTACACTGACAGCCATACAACAACCAGCTGTATCGCGGAATAAAATAGTTCCTAAAAACGAGAGGTGACATGAACGTATGTATGCTCCACATGTTCCACAGGAACAACTTTTGTAATTTCTTTGCAACAAATGTATTCAAATAATATCCTCATAAGATGAGAAATGTCTGATAAGAACTACCTCAGTAAGTCAGTCACAGTGACAGCGCGTCGTAATACATTTACATCAAGTACTACCACAAGACGTCAAAATGGCCGACACGATAAACGTGTCGGGAGAGAGTTCAGAAGATGTAAAGGAACCTATGGTGGTTACATGTTTTAGTCATCATTAATCATCTGGTCGATCATTAAAAGGTGATTAAAGATGTGTTACACTAAGAAAAATTCATAGAATGCTGTAGACTGTCACTGTCAGCCTAGACACGGATTGAGTCAATCTCGTTAAAATCAGATCTAAGTACTCGCTGCCGCAAAACAAAGATCTGAGGACATCCCATTACGGGTCACGTCAGAACGACCTTTCGCGAACTTTGACCGACCACTGACATGACTCATAACAAGTCGCCATCAGCCAATTAGAAAGCAGTTTTCTCGAGCTTCACGGCAGTCGTTTCAACCAGGCGACTTCCATTTCAGACTACGCTTGACAAATATGTTAACACAGTTCTCGATTAAGATTTTGAAAACTGAACAAACAGACTTTACGGAATGTCTTCCCACATACTGTGCAACGCCTCCTTTCGAGGTTGCCTGCCTAGAAAAACACATTCCGGCTGTCACTCTCATGATCTAGTAAGCGACGCTTTGATTTGTCGGGTGTAAGGTCGTTCTGACGTGACCCGTAATGGAATGTCCTCAGATCTTTGTTTAGCGCTAGCGAGAGCTAAGATCTGATTTTAATGAGATTGGGATTGAGTCGATACTTCGACACTGTGGATGTGCATTTCTTCTTTTGTTCACTTAGGTTCGGTCGTAGAGAGGATATTCGTCAACGATCATGCAGTCAAACTCTCCTGCGTTGCTAAATGTATACTGAAACGCTGAGTTTAAGATAAAATTGAGTGAGTGATTGTGGTTTTACGCCGCTTTTAGCAATATTCTAGCAATATCACGGCGGGGGACACCAGTTATGGGCTTCACACATTGTACCCAAGTCGGGCATCGAACCCGGGTCTTCGGCGTGACGAGCGGATGCTTTACCACTAGGGTACCCGACCGCCCGCTGTGTAACGAACCCTCATGAGATGAGTTTATAATGCATTTGTGATGTGACATTACTGACCTACATATATTGATGCATTAATAGTCCTTAATGATCAGAAAGAAACGCTCCTGTATGCATTCGTGCAAAGGAATTCCCAGGGGTTCCCCTAGTAATGTGGAAGTAGTCCATCAGTGTTAACGTCATTTCAAGAACACGGTCGCGTGAAAAACGTATGATCATCAAATTATGTCGTTCATACACTTATGAACGTTTTTGTCGCGGCCATGTGACCGATCTCTCGTCCAAAGGAAAAACCGTATATCGTGTAAACTTCAAATTAAAGAATCATATTCAAATACCCACCCTGCCGTTGAAGTTGACATGTACCCAGCCGGATCTCCGATCGCCTTCAAAGGAGGTACAGCGTCCTTTTATTAGGACGCCCAGGATCGAATGCCTTGTTCCCACCCCAGAGCGGACATTAACATTTCCAGTAGCGCATGCGCACTGTGCAGCTCTAACATCACTCACAGTTGCTGCCAAGAAGGCAAGGAAGATGAGAATAAGCGCCATGTTTATTCTGGAAACCTCTCTGCAATGAAGAAAGCAAATGAACACGGTGTTTCTACTTCATGATACACCATGACCAGTTGCCTGGGTGATGGCTGATGCCTGAACTTCCCAAGTTTGGTAGAGCAATGAAAATACTTTTATCAAATTAAACAGACGCCCTGTTAAACAAAGCGCGTGGTCCAGAAAGCCATTAAGTGCACACATGTGTACGGTCAGGAGATGTGTTCTAACACTTACCAGTACTACTTTTCCACTCATCGTGACAAGACAACAAAATTACGAATAGTCTTATCTAACTGCATTTAATACTCAGTTTATAAACAACAAACAAACAATAATAAGGGCTCTGACGAGTGGCATTCGAACAATCTGATCTGGTCGTAAGAGCTAGTTGAGACACACAGAATGAATGTTTCAGCTATTTTTAACTATCTTGTGATGCTTAGCAGCTAGAGTAATACCCAAGGAAGCTGTCAGTCGCAACTACATACAATTATGAAGTAAAAATGATATTTTAATAACAAATGTATGTCATCTAATATAAACCTAAACTTGATTTGATATAGAAAATAGAAAAATACATGGAAAGATTAATTATGATATGGACCCTTTTTCGACCCAAAGAATCTGCATAATTTAAGCCATGAGCATTTTATTTACAAAGAATTATGACAGTTTTTAGATATGTATACATTGATAAGAAGGTACAGGTTTTCCTTTCAAAACTTGAATACTTTGGACCGAACTAAGTGTATAGCTTGGGCTGCGATGTGTTGTATAAGCTGATCATAGAGGTTGGTCAGGCCAGCTTGCAGCCCGCTGCAATAATCTAGTCTCGCTTACACTAGACACCTGGCTAGAACATGAGCACTTTCAGCTGGGATATATTTTCTGACGTATCTAATGGAATGGAGATGGTACTATCATGATTTGCATGTTCTGTCTACTTGTGCCACCATGGAGAGGTCCGATTCAATCCAAACACCATGGTCTTCCACAAGCCTGGCGAAGTGACTTGTGCTGAACCGATGTTAATATTACTTCTTGTATCAGTTTGGTGATGATTTATGCCAACAACAAGATCCTCGGTTTTGTCGTCTGTAAGTTTGAACATTTGTTTGTTCATCCATGTTTTTATTCCAATAGTGCATGTTCCTATCAGCTCGAGGACTGTGAAGCAGGAGAGAAAGTTTGAGAGTCATCTGCATGGGAGTAGTGGGAGACGTTAAAGTTCTCTATCATATGTGAAAGCTGATTGGTGTAGATGAGAAAACATACTGGGCCCAAGACACAACCTTGGGACAGCACATGAAAGTAAGGAACTTTATCAAAGTTTGTCTGCAGTTAATACTGGTTGACTGCTGTCTTTTAAAAATGACTGGAGCCATGACAAGGCTTCACCTTCAATTGATGTTTAAGCATGCGAAGGAATATTTCATGGTCTACAGTATCGTCGGATGCGATTATGTCCAATACAATCAAGTTTGCGGCGTCTCCATTATCGACTATCTATCGTAGATCGTTTTGTACTCAAAGCAGCAAAGTTTCAGTTGAGTGATGTGGCCAGTAAGGTGATTGAAACTTATTCAGGATGTTATTCGCATATAGGTGTTCCATGAGTCTCTTTGAAGCAGCTTATTCAATTAGCTTGGAAAGATATGGCAAGTTTGAAACAGATCGGTAGTTCTTTAAGATGGTTGAATCATGTTTCAGTTTTTTAAAATATGTGGTTTGACAGTGGCGTTTTTAAGCTCATCTGGAAATACTCCTGCTGACATGAGTTCTTGTTGATCATACCTGTTATAACTGGAAGTAAAGAGTTCATGTGATCTGCGACCAGTGAAGATTAGACCCGGGTAGAATAGGTCTTCAGCAACAATCAATCAATCAATCAATCAATCAATCAATCAATCAATCAATCAATCAATCAATCAATCAATCAATCAATCAATCAATCAATCATGTGATCTGCAGTCATCTTACTGGGGACAGGATCGCTCAAGCAAGTCGTGATATTGGATGATGTGATCAGAACAGAAGGCTCAAAATGGAATAGCTTTGTTCTGCTAAACTCAGACTTTGACTCAATTACATTCCTGCGGTCTGTGTATTACTGTTTTGAAGAAATGCTCTTTTGTCATGAATTTTCAACTCAAAAAAGGCTATTCACGTCAGCTTGTTCGTTCGTCGGAGGAAAAACACATTTTTCTTCATTCCCGAAAAGACCATTCATGAAGTTATGAAGCTGTCTTGGTTTATTTGCCATTTCTGTGATTCGTTGTTTACAAAATGTCGCTTGGAATCTTTGAACATTAATGGATAATACAGTAAACTACGGTTATAACGAACACGCTGATAACGAACTGACGGATATGACGAACTAAGTTTTTAGTCCCGACTATTTGCTGTAGTTATGCTGAATATATGCTTATAACGAACTACGGTTATAACGAACTAAAAATAGTAGTCCCTTTGAGTTCGTTATAACCGTAGTTTACTGTACTCTGAATTAGACCTTCATTGTTCTTTGAGGTGACAACCAAGTCCAGCAGCGCATATGTCCAAATTGGTGAGTTTTAGTGAGTGAGTGAGTTTGGTTTAACGCGGCTTTTAACAGTATTCCAGTTATATCGTCAGCTTAATGTTGAAGTAAAGCCCGAAGTGATGCAGGTCTCAGACGTTTACCACTTCGGTGAAAGCCACGAGCACAGGTATGGTGCTGACAAACCTAGCTACATAATCAGGGCGAACCGGGATTCAAACCCACAATCATAGGTTTCTGGCGTGCCCAAGGGACGCAACTCTGCACAACGAATCGTGGCGCCTTAGACGACTGGGTCAGGGTGAGTTTGAACACACGTTGCTTTAGGGAATAAGGGGAAGGGAAAGTTCAGTATTTTTCTTTACTTCAGGTTTGTTATATAAATAGTGTGTGTTTTTGAAGAGAAGAGGAACAACGTATACTGTATAGTGATAAGTGATATGAGTCTAGCTGTAAACAGTTTTGAAACACTTTTACGCTAATTCGAAATCAACTTTTGAGTGATGTCAGAGTGTGATTTTGACAAACGTTAATCCGATACCACGGGCTACCATTCTAACTAACACCAGTAAAAAAACTATCATGATAAAGCACAGCGTTTGCAAAAGATGTAATATATACAACAAAGACACAAGTGGTTATATACTAGTAGTTAACGTCTAAAAAGTAAGTTTAGCTAACACCTGATGGAATTAAACATTAAATATACATGAGCAATAAACATACAAGTGGGAGTTCCCCCATGCGACGTCAAAAGATGAGGTTCGTCAGGCACCCTCTTGAATACTAATTTTTCGTTATTAAGATATTTTCATAGCGAAATATGTATTTTGCTTTACATAAACTAGTCCTGGATTACAGAAAACATCAAAAAGTGTTTGCACATGGGTGAAATGTCTGAAGCCGATTTCTGATGTCCACCGCCGTGATATTGCTGGAAATTGCTAAAAGCGGCGTAAAACTATACTCACTAACGCATGTCTGTGTTTACATGTTGTTTGTGTATATCTCTTATGTCCAAGACCAAAACGAGAATAAAATAGTAATCGTCCATTCTGCTGGATATCAAATGATAACTGACTTATAATTAGTTGTGTCCTCACTACTGAAACTAAAATGCACCTAGACTAGAATAAGATGTATTACCCATAGGGTTAGACATGGCAGAGTTCAGAAAAGTCATTTCACGCGCACCAGAATATTACCTACGTCATCCGGACGGCATTTTGTCACACTAGAATGGACGTCATGGTTGAAGACTGTGGACGTCATTCGACAATTGTTGCTTTCTAAGACGCCGACCGTCTTTAGTCCACTTTTCTAAAGTGGAGCTCAAAAGAATGAAGAAATAAGGGGTATTAGAGAAGTTATTGCCCACGCATTTGTGTCATAATGATTTTGCGAAACTCTGTCATGATCACTCTCTTAGTAAAATCAGCATGACACACGTGCTGGTATAATTTGTCATGGGTTTGAGAAATTGACATGGGGGCATGCCGATGAATAGTCGTTGGAAAAATGTAACGGAATTTAACCTTTTGTCTCACATGTGTATAATGATATACGCAAATACGAAATACATAAATTATGAAAATGTTTTTGAGACATTCCTAGCTCGAAATTATCACACGAAACTTGTTTGCGTTATTCGGCAACAATCATAAGAAGGAGCTACGGTCTGTCCCAGACTGGTTTACCTGCCCTAGAGCACTTGCGCTCCTCACCCGTAGCCTCTAGGAGGCGATGGACAGGGTACCAGTCTAGCTCTGTCGGACCTATTTCTCTATACAGCATTTCGCTACGGTTAAACGTTGACCCATTTCCGGGAATCGGGTCTGTCGACAGGGGCGAAGACAGGCCTATAGCACATCGCTATGCGTGAAACGTTAACCAGTTTCCGTGTGGCGAGATATTAGCACTTTTAGACAGTGTGAATAATGGACGTGTCAGACTACAGGAGAAAACATATTACAATTAGGGAGGTAACTCATAGAGAAGTATGGTTCATGATGAAAAAGAAAAAACGCAACAGAAGCGTTTTGGGTTTCAATTTTAACAATGGCTGCAGGGCCCACTTGCACAAAGCAATCTTAGCGCTAAGATGATCGTAACTCCCACACTTTAATATAGGCTTACAATAGTCTTAGAGCTAAGATAGCTTTGTGCAAGTGGGCCCTGATCTACTTCATCATAAAATATTATAACAACAATGTAGACATTACGTTGGAAAGATTAATTGTGAAAACATATTAATACTTTTACCACTGTAGATATGTCAACAGTGTCAAGTATACCACTATAATTGTGTCAACTTAATATTGCTCCTTGAAAACAATAAGTGAGTGAGTGAGTATGGTTTTACGCCGCTTTTAGCAATATTCCAGCAATATCGCGGCGGGGGACACCAGGAATGGACTTCACACATTGTACCCATGTCGGGAATCGATAAAAACAATAAGAAATATTTCAGGAAGTCATTGTTGTGAAAACAAATCACAAGTTATGTTTTCATCATATGTTTGTTTTTTTTACTTTTATATTACATAAAAACTTAAAATGAAATGTGCCATATTCCTATTCCAGATTCTGTAGGTACAACATACAATTTACATTTTTTCTTCTTCTGGATACGCTTCATGACAGTAGGTACTTGCATCAATAGTATTCTAAAAACTTCCTTAGGCCGTGTTGATCTTCTGGATAATAGTTATCTTGTAATCTCTACGTATGATATCTAAATATCATTGGGTGAACATTGATCCCTTGACCAGGTTAAAATATAGCGCCATAGCAGCTATCTGCGTTTGAAGTCCGGCGCTTCATAATGCATTATGTGATTATATTAATAATATGCGCCATGGCAACCTACCTGTTCATGCGATACAGTGGAGGAAGCAGTGGTCCCAGCCTATACTGTGAGGGAGGACAATTCGCACACATATAACCAGTCGGATGTTTACATATTCACAGATTGTCATGAATACTGATTAGTCACGTGGCCTATTACCTGGTAAAATGATGGGCCAGGTGTTAGAAATATAGGCCAAGGAGACTGATGTTTTCCTCAGCAGTTCAGGACGTTACATGTTTCAAGCGTCGTGTGTTCCAGGCCAACGGGAATCTGAAGCACAGGCGTGACCACCAAATGTTGACGTTAGATAATTACAATTGGGGCTCGTTGTATGGATGACGTGCAGAGACATAGTTCAGGGATATCATATACTCGTGCCACTGACAACTATATAGTGTATTTGTATTTAAAGGCCCCCCAGCCTATAGTACAGCGACTGCAAGTTGTTATCATACAGGTAGATATAGGATTCTCATACAGGTAGATATAGGATTAAGATACATTATTAATGAAGTGTCCCTAACATGCCCAAATCGGCTTGAACCATGCAGTTGTGATGCAGGGTCAATACGGATTTCAAGAGGGCCAATACGAATTTGAAGAGGGTCAACTGAGAGTCGAAGAGAGCGCCAATACCTGTTTCAAGTGGGCTAATACTATATGAAGACGGCTTATATGCTTTGATGAGGAGCAATAGCTTTTGGCAGAAAGCTTATACGCATTTGAAAAGGGATGTTATACAAGAAAACGCATCCCAAAAACCTTTGAAAATTATAACAAATTCAACATTTAAAATGGTGGCTACGGTAGCGACAGATTCAGTGCTTGGTTATTTTGAAAAAAAATCAGAGAAACAGAAAGTCTCGGAGTTAAGGGAATCAATAGAGGGATTATGTTACCCCGTTAAATTCGGGAGTGCCTCGATCCTGTCATTGACATCTAATCAATGAGCAGGGTCAGAAAATATAAATAATGAGAAACCAAACACTGTTACGACAGAAAATTAATAGAGATTTGATTTACTGGAAGGTGGTTCACGGTATTTTTCCATTCACGACAGAAATATCAGTTCATGATCTGATGTTTAACAAATAAAAACGATGTATCAGGACATATGACAGAAGAAGGTCAGGCTCCAACATATCACAATGAAACCGTCAACATTAGTAGTGTAGTTAGGGTTTGATAGTTGTCGGACCGAGTTGATTCTCGGTCGTTCCAGTCATCCACTCTGTGAGGAGCCTGTCCCGTCTTGTTCTGTCCAACAAATATGGGTACAAGACATTTAGGGAAGAAGTGTAGCCATTCCCATGGGAACCAATTCTGCTCCCCTTCTTGTGGATCTGTTTACTTATGCATATTAATCAGAATGTTTGTTCATATTGGCAAAGTCAAAACCCACTTGAACTAGAAATAAAGCAAACCAATAATACCGCCTCGTCTGTTTCATATTGAGTGAGTCGGGTTAAACGCCGCTTTTAACAGTATTCCAGTTATATTGCGGCGTGTCAGCTTAATGTGGGAGGAAAGCCCGAAGTGATGCAGGTCTTAGACGTTTACCACTTCGGTGAAACCCACGAGCACGGGTATGGTGCTGACAAACCTAGAAACATAATCGGGGCGAACCGGGATTCGAACTCACAATCATAGGTTTCCGGCGTGCCCAAGGGACGCAACTCTGCACAGCGAATCGCGGCGCCTTAGACGACTGGACCACCCGTGCCCCCTGTTTCATATTGAGATCTATGCATTAGTGACAAAACAGTTCCAACAAGTCAATTTCTGACAAGGTTGCATTGATGCAATCAATAATGACAACTGAAGAATCGCAATATATGAGTTTGGTTGAACCACTCAATCTTAGTCGTACTGGACCCGTGAAGATTCCGGGGTAGAATAGGTCTTCAGCAGCTCGTGCTTGCCGTAAAAGGTGACTATGCTTGTCGTAAAAGGCGACTAACGGGATCGGCTGGTCAGGCTCGCTGACCTGGTTGATGCAGGTCATCCATCCCAATTGCGTGGATCGATGATCATGATATCAATCTCTGGATTGTCTGGTCCAGACTTGATTATTTACAGACCGCCGTCGTATAGCTGGAATATTGCTGAGTGCGGCGTTAAACAACAAACCAACAACAACTTAGTCCTACTGTCTTTTCTTCCTGACAGTGAATTCTAGATTAGAGTCTCAGATATCTAGATCTTCAAATTGTAAACCTGTGAGGAATTATTTCTGGATGCAATAGATTGTCTGTTTGTTTATTGTGAAATTTTGGAATACGACATTTAGAAAAGAAGTAGGCATGCACAGGCCCATGGACACCAAATGTGCTCCCCTCTTTGATGATCTGTGTCTTTGTGCATACGAGCCTGATTGGAAAATTCAATACAAAGTAATTTGGCCGGGAAGTTTAAGTAAGGGCTCAGTCACACATTCAGGATTTTCACTGCCGTCCTTGATAGGACCATTCCCAATTAAAATTTGTCAAAAGTTTGATCACGATCCTGTGATTCGTGGCGGGAAATTTACAAACAATAAGATAATGGTCAGGAAACGTCACGATTCAGCCGTTTCCGCCCGAATTCGTCCCGATTCTCCCGTTCTCAATCTGACTCTCATCCGATTGGTATCTTCCGCATGGTTAAAAATGACCCAATCTGCCCCGATAGCGTCCCGATTCTCCTAAATGCGATCCGACAGAAGTCAGACAGTGAGCGGACAGTGAACAGACAAAGACGGTTCACATTCGGCAAGATATAGACGCAATCTGGACTCAATCGACAAGAAACGGCAATCAACAATTCATGCCCGTTCATCACGACAGCGTCCCGATCCACAGGACACCGTCCAGACAACACAGGACATTGTAACGATTTTGATCCGATACAGCAGAATCTGTCACGACATAGTCACGATTGTAATCCGACTAGACAAAATCGGTTGAGTTTCCCGAATGTTACGGGATGCACCATACTGTCGTGAATGCTTGGCCGACCTCTCTGGACCTTTCCCGATCCGTAGAACGTATACGACGGCGTTCAGACCATGATAGGATATTCCAGATCATTGAGGATAGTAATCCGACTTTTTCACTTTTCGTGTCGTAGCGCTGTCTGATCTCAAACGGGAGCCATAACCTGCACTGTGTGAACCGGCCCTAAAGCATCAGGTATATAGCTGATCTGATATCGTTCACTAATAAAATAACCAATTTCCTTCAACTGATTTACCCAGTGCGAGAAAGACTGTACAAGTGACACTGCCTCCATTGTTGTAGTATTTAGATCTATACATGAAGAATCCGAGTTCCAAAACACATTCGACAAGACTGTATGACACGATTCAGTTATTATCCACAAGACTGTATGACACGATTCAGTTATTATCCTCAAGACTGTATGGCACGATTCAGTTATTATCCACAAGACTGTATGACACGATTCAGTTATCATCCACAAGACTGTATGACACGATTCAGTTATTATCCACAAGACTGTATGACACGATTCAGTTATTATCCACAAGACTGTATGACACGATTCAGTTATTATCCACAAGACTGTATGACACGATTCAGTTATTATCCACAAGACTGTATGGCACGATTCAGTTATTATCCACAAGACTGTATGACACGATTCAGTTATTATCCACAAGACTGTATGACACGATTCAGTTATTATCCACGAGACTGTATGACACGATTCAGTTATTATCCACAAGACTGTATGACACGATTCAGTTATTATCCACAAGACTGTATGGCACGATTCAGTTATTATCCACAAGACTGTATGACACGATTCAGTTATTATCCACAAGACTGTATGACACGATTCAGTTATTTTCCACAAGACTGTATGACACGATTCAGTTATTATCCACAAGACTGTATGACACGATTCAGTTATTATCCTCAAGACTGTATGACACGATTCAGTTATTATCCTCAAGACTGTATGACACGATTCAGTTATTATCCACAAGACTGTATGACACGATTCAGTTATTATCCACAAGACTGTATCGCACGATTCAGTTATTATCCACAAGACTGTATGACACGATTCAGTTATTATCCTCAAGACTGTATGACACGATTCAGTTATTATCCACGAGACTGTATGGCACGATTCAGTTATTATCCACAAGACTGTATGACACGATTCAGTTATTATCCACAAGACTGTATGACACGATTCAGTTATTATCCACAAGACTGTATGACACGATTCAGTTATTATCCACAAGACTGTATGGCACGATTCAGTTATTATCCACAAGACTGTATGACACGATTCAGTTATTATCCTCAAGACTGTATGACACGATTCAGTTATTATCCTCAAGACTGTATGGCACGATTCAGTTATTATCCACAAGACTGTATGACACGATTCAGTTATTATCCACAAGACTGTATGACACGATTCAGTTATTTTCCACAAGACTGTATGACACGATTCAGTTATTATCCACAAGACTGTATGACACGATTCAGTTATTATCCTCAAGACTGTATGACACGATTCAGTTATTATCCTCAAGACTGTATGACACGATTCAGTTATTATCCACAAGACTGTATGACACGATTCAGTTATTATCCACAAGACTGTATCGCACGATTCAGTTATTATCCACAAGACTGTATGACACGATTCAGTTATTATCCTCAAGACTGTATGACACGATTCAGTTATTATCCACAAGACTGTATCGCACGATTCAGTTATTATCCACAAGACTGTATGACACGATTCAGTTATTATCCTCAAGACTGTATGACACGATTCAGTTATTATCCTCAAGACTGTATGACACAATTCAGTTATTATCCTCAAGACTGTATGACACGATTCAGTTATTATCCTCAAGACTGTATGGCACGATTCAGTTATTATCCTCAAGACTGTATGACACGATTCAGTTATTATCCACAAGACTGTATCGCGCGATTCAGTTATTATCCACAAGACTGTATGGCACGATTCAGTTATTATCCACAAGACTGTATCGCACGATTCAGTTATTATCCACAAGACTGTATGACACGATTCAGTTATTATCCTCAAGACTGTATGACACGATTCAGTTATTATCCTCAAGACTGTATGACACGATTCAGTTATTATCCTCAAGACTGTATGACACGATTCAGTTATTATCCTCAAGACTGTATGGCACGATTCAGTTATTATCCTCAAGACTGTATGACACGATTCAGTTATTATCCACAAGACTGTATCGCGCGATTCAGTTATTATCCACAAGACTGTATGGCACGATTCAGTTATTAGGGAGTTGCGTCCCTTGGACGTGCCAGAAACCTATGGTGTTGGGCTCAGATGAAAATCTATTAATTTATTTTGTATGGCCTAAAGTAGCGAATGTGGTGTCGTAAAAAACATCTGACAATCTCGATCATTTTAGCCGAATGCTACAAATTGAACTGTGAGAATTTTATTTTAATGAATATTCTAGCCGTGTATAATATTGAGTTGGGTTTAACGCCGATTTTAAAATTAGTCCAGTTAAATCACGGCGTATCAGTTTAATGTGGGAGGAAAGCCCGAAGTGATGCAGGTCTCAGACGTTTACCACTTCGGTGAAACCCACGAGCACGGGTATGGTGCTGACAAACCTAGAAACATAAACGGTGTGTACCAGCTCGTAACAATAAAACTGAACTTTTACCACGTTTCTAAGTATTACTTTATTCTTGTTTAATGACATCCTGACATCAGGAGCACATATCCGTGACACTAGCCATGTTACAAAAAGCCTAGCTGCTGTTATCTGATTTATATTACTGCACTGTGATCATGTACATTTATTTATTTATTTATTTATTTATTTATTTATTTATTTACTCATACAGACACATATATACAACTTGTCTAGACCCACTGGTCCAAACCCATTTCCCACAAAACTGCCTGCAATTCGGATTTCTTTACCCACCCAAGGAACGCAACTCTGAACAGCAGAATTGCAACGCCCAAGGCGACTCGACAGACGAGTTTTATTTGAACAACGTGAACAATCTCTATTCTATTATTCATGAGAATTACGACATTGCCACCCGTGTTTCATGTTTTAGAGAGGCACAGCTAGGTACATGTGAAGCACCTGTGAAGATCTGGGTGGGTCTTCACCAACCCATGCTTGCAGTAGAAGGTGACGATGCTTGTCGTAAGAGGCGACGAAAGAGATCAGGGTGGCGAGGCTCGCTGACTTGGTTGATGCATGTCATCGTAGCCCAATTGCTTATGTCAATCACTCGGCTGGAGGTGAGGTGAGGTGAAATGGTGTTTAACGTCGCGTCCAAGATTATTGCACTTATATAGCGACGTGCATGCACGTGTATGTGTATGTGTGGCTGCTTGTACTAGTCCGGACTGATGCCGATTTATAGTACTGAGATACCATGTCGCAGTTTAACATGAATACCCAACTCAGACACAGTATACTGACTCCGAGCCGACCAGTCCTTGTTTTAGCCCCTTAATGCCGAGCGTCAGACAAGGTAACAACAAGTACCATCTTTTAACGTCTTTTGGTATGACGCGGCCGGGGATCGAACCCCGGACCTTCCGCTCTCCGGGCGGACGCTCTACCACTAGACCACGGAGGCGTTATATAACAAACAAATATCAAACACTAAAGCCTCAAGCCAGGACCTGTATTGATGTAAGACTGCCACTATCATATATGTATTTAGCTAAACACAAATACGGGGCGGTCGGGTAGCCTGGTGGTTAAAGCGTTCGCTCGTCACGCCCAGGGTTCGAATCCCGACATGGGTACAATGTGTGAAGCCCATTTCTGGTGTCCCCCGCCGTGATATTGCTGGAATATTGCTTAAAGCGGCGTAAAACCATACTCACTCATTCACTCACCAAACACAAATACAGCCGCCCTTAGTAACGGCTAATGTAAATCAGTTCTTCCTCCACATCATGTTCAAATAACTAGTATGTTATTGCCAACAACCCATGTTTGGTGTCTCTCTACGTATTATACAGCATACTGAACAAAAAGGTACGGGCTCATGATTATTGGGGGCATATGTTTTATGTCTTCACTACAAAAATATATCCCCCAAAATATAATATCTGACATTTGTTCAGAATAGAATAAAATAGGGGCGGTCGGGTAGCCTAGTGGTTAAAGCGTTCGCTCGTCACGCTGAAGACCCGGGTTCGATTCCCGACATGGGTACAATGTGTGAAACCCATTTCTGGTGTCCCCCGCCGTGATATTTCTTGAATATTGCTAAAAGCGGCGTAAAACCATACACACTCACTCAGAATAAAATATATGAAATTTACCTTTCTCTGCTATCATATCACCGATGTTGCTACCTGCATGTCCAGGTGTTTGTATAACACAATACATGAATATGAGAGGGAAGACGCACGTAACTGAGTAGGAAGAGCACACGTAATGTGATGCTACACTTCGCGACATTCTATCCGCCTGTCATCTGCCGTACACCTCATGGCGATACTATCAGGTACATGTGCTCTTCATGATCACACAACACTTTTACCGATCAATATACTGCATGGGCGGATACAGCTTTTTGAAAAGGGGTGGGGTGGGGTGCACAATTAAGATCTATTTATTGTCTTTGGTGGTAATTTATACAGAAATAAGATTTTTTTCGAAATAAAAGGGGGGGGGGGGGGTGCAAGTGTTTATAACAAACAACTTCAGTTACTCATAAACAGAAATTGTTTCAATTTTCAAACTGAAAATCGGGATGCAGCCACCAAGTTCTGAAGCCTGACATCTGTGAGTACTTCCGATTACTCAAACCAGACGTTATTACGTGGCGCACGAGACAGATGTCACGTGCTGTTTCGATCGTGCAAATAATGACAACCTCAGACGGAGAGACCCGTGAAAGCCACATGTTACAGCCAGTCTCAACTTGTTCAGCTCGTTGTCTGACGAGAGTAAGTACTTAGATAAACACAACAAAAACAATATAACACTCCAACCTAATTACTAACTTATAAATAACCCTTAAAAGAATAGTAGTAACTATTTCTTTTTACTGTGAAACAATACTACATGTATAAATATTAATACAATGTATACAGACTGTACAAAACATTTTCGGGGGCACGGGTGGCCCAGTCGTCTCAGGCGCCGCGATTCGCTGTGCAGAGTTGCGTCCCTTGGGCACGCCAGAAACCAATGATTGTGGGTTCGAATCCCGGTTCGGGCTCTCCTCCCACATTAAGCTGACACGCCGTGAAATAACTGGAATACTGTTAAAAGCGGCGTTAAACCCGACTCACTCACTCTAGAGAGAGAGAGATGGGGGGAGAGAGAGATGGGGAGTGAGAGACAGAGAGACAGAGAGAGTTACAATTAGCTCGATTATGTTTCTAGGTTTGTCAGCACCATACCCGTGCTCGTGGGTTTCACCGAAGTGGTAAACGTCTGAAACCTGTATCACTTCGGGCTTTCCTCCAACATTAAGCTGACACGCAGCGATATAACTGAAATATTGTTAAAAGCGGCGTTAAACCCAACTCACTAACTCCCTTTTAGAAATATATAAAATATTTCCCCATATTATCCAGGCGGTTCCAGTGTGTAGCGACCACCTACAACTTTGAACGTCTACTTCGGAAGCTGCATCTGCCACACGCCAACGTATGTTGATACAGATTGTAATTTATTCCACAGAAATGTGACATTTACTATTCAAGATAATAACACGTACGTTCCTAAACATGAGCACCGTGGCAATATTTCAGAACGTTATTAAAAGCTGTAAATATTGTTTAAATATCGGGTGTTTCCAGATCGTGTGGAGCAGTAGTGGTCAAGACATTCCACAAGCATCCTGTGCTACCCAATTCTACTGGAGAGGTAAATAGAACTTTCCACGTTATATGCATATCTTAACGTGAATCTGATATGCATGCCTTGGTGATATATGTTCTGTAGTTTACATAAAATACATTGGTGTGTGATTATCATAAATTTAAAATAATGTCATTTGAACTTATGTGATACATTTTGCAGCTCATGCATTTCCCCTCAACTAAACCAACTTGGCTTAAATGTCTTTACAGCTTCACCATCATTAGACAACCTTGATGCACAGCAGTCCAGCAACAATAACCAAGAGCTAATAATAGAGTTATACCGTTTTAAGCCAAATTCGTGCACATTTAACACTTGGCTTAATATTTTATCAGGTAAGGCAAGCATGGGTTGCTGAAGACCTATTCTACCCCGGAATTTTCACGGGTCTGGGAGTCTTAGACTGTGGCACGTATTGATCTTAAGTAAGATATAGCCAATGAAGCTAGGCGCGCATGTGGATGTGCAGTTATTAAGTTTAATGATTACAATAACGACTTGGTTCACAGTGGAGTGAATTAGTTGGGGTTAATGGTACTTGACAGGACATTTCATAAATATGAGTGAGGTAGTATGGTTTTACAATATTCCAGCACTTTCATGGCTGGAGACACTAAAAATAAGCTGTACCCATGTGGAAAATCGAACCCGGGTCTTCGACGTGACGACCGAACGCCTTAACCACTAGGCTATCCCACAGCCCCTCATTAAAATGATGACAGTAGACTAATATAGGAGAAGAGCTTATCGTTAAATCTGCGAGAGCACGTATCATGTGATGGACGAGAATCATGTTCCAGGCGTAAACTCGGGGTTAACCCTCGACCACCAGATCCTGATACGGAGAGGTGCGTGGTCTTAGACCACAGGGCCACCAGAGCCCCTAATGCATAGAAGTTTAAAACATTAATTAATATCCAATCACATATAACACTACAGAGTGAAATGATTACACCTTACCAAGTGTCTCTTCGTGTGCCTGTTGTCGAGTTCTGGCTTCGCGCTCTCAGTATAAACAAACAGGCGTTGCAACGTTCCTTGACAAAAACATACTTTTGCATTCATTGCTGTAATACTCTGTTGATGTATGGAAATAGAATCTGTCGCATTACCATTCACGGCCTGACAGGTGCCCTTTTCGATGTTATTTTGCTTAAGGCACGAAAGTGTCGGCCTTTGCCGGCTGTTGAGAATGCTTGAACAAACACAAGCATTTGCACAATTGTTGTATTACGTGCATTCAGGTGATTGTCAGGTAGTTGGGTATGTGTCCACCTTTGCATTTTTATCCAATTATCTACCCAATTATGTACCGGCACGTACCTATAGTATATTTTTTCACAGAAAACAATACTAAGGAATCACCTGATAATGAGGTGTCGCGACACAAGTGAGGTTCTGACCTCCATCTACTGTGCTTGAAGGTCAAGGTCGTTATACAGTGGGTACACGAAGACGTGTTGAGGTCGAGAATATGGAAATGTCTGGTCAGTGTTCTGACCTAACCGTTCGACGCGTTACTTATTAAAGAGAAACATAAAATTATCAACATTATAATAATAGTCATCACTACATTTACAGTGATTTGGGAGTATATGTTCGGGTGTCTGAAATACAACAACAACTTGACCTGGGGTAGGATGTTTGTTTGTTTATTTGTTTATTTATTTGTTGTTTAACGCCGCACTCAGCAATATTCCAGCTATATGACGGTGGTCTGTAAATAATCGAGTCTGGACCAGACAATCCAGTGATTGACATCATTAGCATCGGGATAGGATGACATGCATCAACCAAGTCAGCGAGCCTGACCATCCGATCCCGTTGGTCGCCTCTTACGACAAGCATAGTAGCCTTTTAGGGCAAGCATTGGTTGCTGAAGACCTTTACCACCCCGGATGTTCATAGGTCTGGGGTAGGATGACACCTCTTTCGATATCCAGGGACATACATGACTCAGTGAGAGTCATTCCCTCATACATATATACATTATACTACGGTTATAACGAACACGCTTATAATGAACTGACGCATATAACGAACTTACTTTATGGTCCCGAGTATTTGCTGTAGTTATGCTGTATAGATGCTTATAATGAACTACGGTTATAACGAACTAAAATTAGTAGTCCCGTTGAGTTCGATATAACCGTAGTTTACTGTAAAAGGGTCAGATCAGCTGAATTGGTCACGTGTTATTGCCTTCATTTCCCAGTGAATGTAAAAACGTAAGCCACGCCCACCGAAGCGGACTACTTTTATTACTACGGAATGTCGGGGAATCCGAATATTACATGCGAGGGAATTCCCTTTCTGCTCACGTGTATCGCCATGCACTGGGCATTTAGCGAAATCCATGCATATTCCTTGTCCATACAACCCTTGAGTCCGAAGGCCGAGAAGGAATGAAACAGCATATATGCAGACTCGCTTGTCTGTTTTTGTCCCGATCGCGGATTCATACAGTTTGCACATCGGTTTTCGATTCATACCTCAATGAACCGAAAAAATACACAGTCAATCCTTAAATATATCAAATACATTTTGCCCAGAAAGTACTTTGGCATTGGCTAAAATATTTTAGCGTACGCGTCTGCTGAACATCACCTAAGGCGCCGGAATTTCCTGTGCAGAGTTACGTCCCTTTACCTTAACCTGTGGTGGGAGGTTCGAATCCATTATCGCCATATGATTCTCGGTTTGTCAGCAAAATACCCGTGCAAGGTTTTAAATGTCTCAGACCTGGATCACGTTGTGTTTGCGTCCCGTTTCAAGCTGACATGTAGTGATATAATTTCAATACTGTCCAAAGATTCTTAAACCCAACTCGACCGCCTCCGTGGTCTAGTGGTAGAGCGTCCGCCCGGAGAGCGGAAGGTCCGGGGTTCGATCCCCGACCGCGTCATACCAAAAGACGTTAAAAGATGGTACTTGTTGTTACCCTGTCTGGCGCTCGACATTAAGGGGCTAAAACAAGGACTGGTCGGCTCGGAGTCAGTATACTGTGCCTGAGTGGGGTATTCATGTTCAACTGCGGCATGGTATCTCAGTGAGCTAGCACTATGAATCGGCATCAGTCCGGACTAGCACAAGCAGCCACACAAACACACACACGTACATGCACGTCGTTATATAAGTGCAATAATCTTGGACGCGACGTTAAACCCCATTTCACCTCGCCTTAAACCCAACTCACTTACTCATTCTAAGGCATACAGTCCCCAGTGACTATTTAGTATATGTAGAGTGCGTAGAATGTGTGGAGCACATTTCTGGTGTGCCCTGCCGTGATATTGCTCGAATAGTATTAAAAGTGGCGTAAAACTATACTCACTCACCCACCTACATATTAACTATATGGGGCAAACCATCTGGATTGACGATTCATGGACATCTACAGACTTTGTAGCAATTTAACTCAAGTGAAAATCTGCCTTGTCTTGTTGAGTGCTGATCAATTAATAATTAAAAAATATTGATATGTCGTGTTAATTTCTCTCTGTAATTATATTTATTATGACGAAATTATTGTTTTAATAGTGTGGCCACGTTCTGATGAGGTTGTAGAGTGCCGTCCCGGGACAGTCGGTGCTGCCCATGTCGCGGTGGCCTCTGTGGGTGTAGCTGGACCATGCTGACGCCGCAAGCAATGAGAGCCTTGACGGTGTTGAGGGCCGCACTGTTGGGGACGTGCGTCATGAAGTTACCAATCATGCAGAAACATCGACAGAGGAAAGACAATATAATGTGTAAAAAGTATACAGGGACCACGTTACCTTTATTCGACTTAGAAAAGCATGCTGTGCAATCAACCGACAATAACATACTCACAGAGACAATCGACTCGGCCCTCTGTAACCAGCCTTCTCTCTCTCATGTGTTACCCCAAACAAACTGTCCTATCACGTCACATAATTATCTCACAATCTCATAGAATCTATATTCATGCTCAACATAGAACGTAACGAAATGTAAGGATACCAACAATACTTGAGCGTCAAAACGGAAGTGATTGTGTGTGGAATGCAAAGGGAGACAAGTCCGTAATGGCTTAACGTATAGGCCGTCGTGTCATCGTGCCATCGTATCGTGACGTCGTGTCATCGTGCCATCGTATCGTGCCGTCGTGTCATCGTGCCATCGTATCGTGCCGTCATGTCATCGTGCCATCGTATCGTACCGTCGTGTCATCGCATTTTGCCGTCGTGTCATCGTGCCATCGCATCGTGCCTCGTGTCATCGTGCCATCGTATCGTACCGTCGTGTCATCGCATTTTGCCGTCGTGTCATCGTGCCATCGCATCGTGCCGTCGTGTCATCGTGCCATCATATCGTGCCGTCGTGTCATCGCATTTTGCCGTCGTGCCATCGTATCGTGCCGTCATGTCATCGTGCCATCGTGCCATCGTATCGTACCGTCGTGTCAACGCATTTTGCCGTCGTGCCATAGTGCCATCGCATCGTGACGTCGTGCCATCGTGCCATCGTATCGTACCGTCGTGGCATCGCTTTTTGCCGTCGTGTCATCGTGCCATCGTATCGTGCCATTGCATTTTGCCGTCGTGTCATCGTGCCATCGTATCGTGCCGTCATGTCATCGTGCCATCGTATCGTGCCGTCGTGTCATCGTGCCATCGTATCGTACCATCATGTCATCGTGCCATCGTATCGTACCGTCGTGTCATCGCATTTTGCCGTCGTGCCATCGTGCCATCGCATCGTGCCGTCGTGCCATCGTGCCATCGTATCGTACCGTCGTGGCATCGCTTTTTGCCGTCGTGTCATCGTGCCATCGTATCGTGCCATCGCATTTTCCGTCGTGTCATCGTGCCATCGTATCGTGCCGTCGTGTCATCGTGCCATCGTATCGTAACGTCGTGTCATCGCATTTTGTCGTCGTGTCATCGTGCCATCGTATCGTTCCGTCGTGTCATCGCATTTTGCCGTCGTGTCATCGTATCGTGCCGTCGTGTCATCGTGCCATCGTATCGTACCGTCGTGTCATCTCATTTTGCCGTCGTGTCATCGAACCGTGCCGTCGTGTCATCGCATTTTGCCGTCGTGTCATCGTGCCATCGTATCTTGCCGTCGTGTCATCGTGTCATCGTATCGTGCCGTCGTGTCATTGCATTTTGCCGTCGTGTCATCGTGCCATCGTAACTTGCCGTCGTGTCATCGTGCCATCGTATCGTACCGTCGTGTCATCGTGCCATCGTATCGTGCCGTCGTGTCATCGTGCCATCGTATCGTGCCGTCGTGTCATCGTGCCATCGTATCTTGCCGTCGTGTCATCGTGTCATCGTATCGTGCCGTCGTGTCATTGCATTTTGCCTTCGTGTCATCGTATCTTGCCGTCGAGTTATCGTGCCATCGTATCGTGCCGTCGTGTCATCGTGCCATCGTATCGTACCGTCGTGTCATCATGCCATTGCATCGTGCCGTCGTGTCATCGTGCCATCTTATTGTGCCGTCGTGTCATCGTGCCATCGTATCGTGGCGTCGTGTTATCGTGCCATCGTATCGTGCCGTCGTGTCATCGTGCCATCGCTACCTTCTGCAGGCGTCACACGAGATGGCCATACGAATATGGGATTTTGAATTTCGCGCGAAGATGGCCCCGAACTTGGTCAACATCCAATCAACAGGCGAAGCAAGTACGATGCCTACAGAATGTCACACGATGACTCCCGAACCACACACGAAGGCAACACGAAGATGTGAATTTTTATAGTAGTTTATACCCGCAGGACACACGAAGGCCACGCGATGCCTACACGACGTCGTATTGAGAGTACGATACGTGCGAACTAGGTCACGAAGGCGTCACGTGACCTCCCGAGGGTATAAAACCTTCGGCCGACCGTGGGAAATTCAATTGCTGATTCAACTTGAACATGCCACCCAAGGCAGGGAGAGGCAAAGGGAAGAAGCGGGCTGTTAAATACAGGACTCAGGAGAGGAAAGCAGAGGAGACTGATGATTTAGATGTCCAAGAAGACACCACTGAGTCTCCAACCAGAGAGAGAAGGGGGAGGAAATCCAAGATCGCTAGAGAGAGCCAGCCAGCACTTCTACTCAGGGCTACGTACCCAAAATGCCTGGGATTTTCAACCGGGCAGCCCAAGTCAAAATTGTTCAGTATACATCAGGGAACTCAAAAACACTTTCAAACCTTTGTTTCCATGATTTGGTCACGGGACCTACAGGTTGGTCTTCTAGTATTTATTTTATTAATAAGTGAAAAAAAGTACAAGTATTTTCAATCAAAATTTCAAAAACAAATTTATTACTCCATACACATTTTGCTTTAAATTACAATGCAATATGTGAAAATAATTTGTTCATCATCACAATGTTAGTGTCTCTGTATTCATTTTACTGTCACTGCTTTGTGGGAATAATTACATGATCATCTTGTCCTGCAAGGCACCGAACCAGCCTATGAGGTAAAGTAGTGGCCCAGGTATCTTCTAATTTGCCTCCCCTCCTGTGTTCCAGTGTTCCTTGCCCTCTCATGGTAAACATCCAGAAGTACTTTGTAATTTCTCCATTCCCATGCCTCTGGCCTCTGGTTCATGGTCCTCAGCAAAACTCGGAACTTGTGTGCCAGAATGCCAAAGGCATTCTCCACTACACGCCTGGCTCTGGAGAGTATGTAGTTAAATATTCTCTCATGGTGCTCCATGTTTCTGATTGAAAACGGGTTCATCGGGCGCTTGTTGATCCCAAAAGCATCGTCCGCTACTATACATGTAGCATGGGACAGGAACGTCATCACCAGGTAGAGACTTCTCTTCAGGGAGATTGAATATGTTGTTCGGACTCTCCAGGCCTTCTTTCAGTTCTGACCCATTGTAGATACTGGCATCGTTGCTGGAACCATCAGAGCCGACATCAATCCAGAGAAACTTGTAGTGTGCATCGACCAGGGCCATGAGGACAATGGAGAAGAAGCCCTTGTAGTTTCTGAACACAGAGCCAGTATTCCAAGGACAGGTGACCGCCACATGCTTGCCATCCAGAGCACCACAGCAGTGTGGAAATTGCCATCTCTTCTCAAACTGCTCAGCAATGGCGATCCACTCTTCAGTTGTAGTAGGACACTGGATCACCTCAGCAGCAAACTAGGATTTGATGGCATCGCAGACTTCATTAATGATGAGGGAGATGGTGTTTAGAGCAACTCTGAAGTTGTAGCACAGGCTTGGATAATTGTCACCGCAGGCCAAGTGTCGTAGAGTGATGGACAGCTTGAGACCAGGAGGGAGAGACTTTCTGTACCATGTGTGCTTCTTCTCTATTCTGCCTTCTACCCTTCGCAGCACCTCATCGTAGAGGCCTCTGGGAAATCTTGTGTTGTTGTAGTAGGCCTTCTCATCTTCTGTCTTCAGCTCATTTAGTAGAGAGCTATAGTGGCCATAGCGTTCTCTTCTTTTGTCAGACAGCCCTTTCCTGACCCACATAGACCTCAGTTTCCTCCTTCGCCTCGGTTTGTCCCTGCCCTGGAAAATATAAAGCAAAACATGATAAGTACATTGTCGAATGCTAGAAAAGCAAATAGCAAGAGGTGAGGTGAGGTGAAATGGGGTTTAACGTCGCGTACAAGATTATTGCACTTATATAGCGACGTGCATGTACGTGTGTGTGTGTGTGGCTGCTTGTACTAGTCTGGACTGATACCAATTTATAGTGCTAGCTCACTGAGATACCATGCCGCAGTTTAACATGAATACCCCACTCAGACACAGTATACTGACTCTGAGCTGACCAGTTCTTGTTTTATCCCCTTAATGCCGAGCGCCAGACAGGGTAACAACAAGTACCATATTATTAACGTCTTTTAGTATGAAGCGGTCGGGGATCGAACCCCAAACCTTCCGCTCTCCGGGCGGACGCTCTACCACTAGACCACGGAGTCGCTGCAAATAGCAAGAAATGACAAAGTGAAATAAGACAATTTTTACCCTTCAGAGGAGGTGCTGGGCCTGTAAGAGCTGCTTATCACGTTCTCTGAGGTGCATCAAAAGAAGCAATGCTGCTGCCTTCTTTTTCCTGGTTGTCTCATCATCCAAGTATGCCATTCTGCAGGAACTGAATTGTGATTAATTGTGATTGAAGCTTTTGGAGTCACACACGCCTCTGCTCTGTAGAGTTGCTCAGGACTGACTGAGGAAGATGCTCTGAGGCTGGCCTTTTACATGTCCACGTTACCATGACACATGGGAAACGCTTGAGCTACTCAAATTCGGCTATCTTCGACGACACCCTTGTCCAATCTCGATGTCATCGTACTCTAATACAATGGCTACACGACGTCATTGCGAGGGCTTCACGTAGTCGTGTTGCCTTCCTAAGACAATCGGGCAGCTTCTTGGTTCCTTCGTATTGACTTCTTCGGCGAGAAATGCCCGAAGGCACCGATAATCACACGAAGTAAAGACGAAGATGATACGATTTGACAAGATGCCCTCACGATGGCCTTACAAAGGGCAAAATGGACACACGAATTCAAAACGAAAATGAACCTTTCGGCAATTTTTGGGCATGCCAAAGATTTTGCCACTGCTCACGAAGTTGCTGCCGGAGCCCGAGAAACTCCACCGGCGATCATACGATGGCTTAAGGTGCCCTCACGAATGGCCCGATGTCTTTACGATCAGAGCCGAAGTTGAACATTTCCTTTATCGTGTGTCCATCTGGTGTCAATTTCGTGACAGTGTGACGCCTGCATAAATAATTACCTTCCACAGTGTATACTGTGCGAAAGCAGTCTAAAACCTGTACTCTTTTTCTTAGAAACAGATGTACCAAGATACATGTATTTTTTTATAAACTTGGGGAAAGTCTGTTTTCAATTTGTTCAACATTTTAAAGAAAGTCTCACTTTACTTTTACTTAAAGCGTGAACTAAGAAAGTTATATTTCATATGTATATTGCACAAATTGAGAAATTTGAAAGAAAATTTGATTTAAAGCAGTAAAGTGCTTGTGATATTCTTTGTGGCTGCCCATGTATTGCAGGAGTACTATTGTGGGGCATCAGACAACGAATACTTATTGTGTGTCGAGAGTTACCGGTGGGGCTAGACATGCTTACCCTTTCCGCAAAAGCCTCGTACCATCACTGGTATTCGGTGATCCATTCACATAATCTTCACCGCTATATTGCCTTTTAATGGCCAGTGGAATACGTTCTGGGTGATAATAGAGACTGGTGAGAGAGTGTGAGTGAGTTTGGTTTTACGCCGCTTTTAGCAATATTCCAGCAATATCACGGCGAAAATGGGCTTCACACATTGTACCCATGTCGGGAATCGAACCCGGGTCTTCGGCGTGACGAGCGAACGCTTTAACCACTAGGCTACCCAACCGCCCCTTCGAGACTGGTTATTCCTTTGCGTTGACATTTTATGTTTAAATAATTATGTCGACCTTTGTTTTCTGAATCACAATTTTCCATTCGTCCTTTGGCCACACCCCGTTCTTCTGTGCGTTACTGTTGCTCCTCCTCCAGTCCCACCTCTTGACTGAAGTGTTCCAGTTCTGGCCGTAGTAGGCAGTGATGTAGGGCAGAGTAGGGCAGGGGACGCGCACTCGGCAACCCTTGAAGTCAGTCCAGCAAGTGTCAAACTTCGGAAGAATGTACCTGGAAAAATATTCCAAGAATATTTATCTTGTTATCCTTATTCATGACTACCAAGAGTAAAAGCTGTTCAAATACCACCCATACAAATAACCCGAATAACTAAACTGGGCGGCAAAAGAAAGTATAGGTCGAGTTCCATGATCGATAAAAAAATAACAAGAAGAGGTTTTGTTGTGAATTATAATATAATCTAGGGAGGGGTCACAAATGATTGATCAACCACAGTTTGAATGAAATTGTGCAATCACAGGTAATGTAAGCCCAATGGCGGTGTAAGAAGTTTCATTTTCAAAAGTTGTCAAACACACTACAAGTTCATTGTCGACACAGTTGCCTTCAATAGCGTGTATGACCTCCAGCTGCCGCAATGCATGCTGTGATACGCCGCCTCATCGATGACGTCAGTCTTCTGATGACGTGGACTGGAATCCGTTGCCACTCGTCTCTCAGGGCCTGCTGCAATTCTTGTCTGTTGACGAGAGGCTGATGGCAGCGTGCACTAATCTGTCTGTCAAGATGGTCCCACAGATGTTCAATAGGATTCATATCGGGTGAGAGGGCAGGCAAGGGCAAAACGTCAACGTTCTGCTGGTTTAGAAAGTTCCGAGTCAGTCTTGCAGTATGGGGCCTGGTTTTGTCCTGTTGAAACAATGTCCCCTGCTGTTGGTTTTGTAAGAGTTATTGAGTGAGTTTGATTTTACGCCGCTTTTAGCAATATTCCAGCAATATCACGGCGGGGTTTTTGTAAGAACGGAAGCACAACTGGCTGCAACACTTGGTCTCTGTACTGTACAGCGTTCAGGTTTCCCTGTATAATCACCAAATCAGCCTTCTGGTCTCCACAAATACCGCCCCACACCATGACACCTCCTCCGCCGAATGGATGGACCTCTCGAATACACGCCGTAGCCAAACGTTCCCCTCTGCGTCGATAAACTCGTTCTCTGCCGTCATTTCGAAACAAGTTAAACCGACTTTCATCAGTAAACAGCACTCGATGCCAATCTCTCACTTGCCAGCGTCGAACCTGCCTCGCCCATCGCAGTCTCAGGCGTCGATGTTGAGCAGTCAGTACCATTCCTCGGTAAGGACGATACGCTCGGATTCCAGCAGCACGAAGTCGTCGTAGTACTGTACGTTGGCTAATGGGATGTCCCTATGCTGTTGCTGCCCACGCTGTCGCCGTTACGAATCTGTTTCACAGGTGAATGAGCCGTATCTGAGCGTCTTTCAGTAGTGTTGTCACTCGGGGTCGTCCGTTCTAGGTCTGTCCTGTGTCCTCCCTGTCTGCCTGTACTGTTGAATCACCCTGGCTACTGTCAATGGTGTACAACCAAACTTTCTGGCAAGTTGGACCTGTGTTGCCCCATTTCGGCCATACTGATGGCTCTCTCTCTATGCTCCTGTGACAGTCGTGGCATTTCTTTATGTGCTTTCATCACGTATGGTTATACCCTGCAGACGAACGCATCTATACAGCTAACATGCACGTGCAGTTTATGCCATAGACGGGAAACCTGTTTCAATATTTTTTTGTCACCGCACGAGCGCCGTCAAGGGTGGTGCGTTCGGGTGAGGTGGTTTTTGGTACCTGTTCCTGGGCAGCCATATTCCCAATACCCACTTTCCACTAGTTATCGCTGTTTTAAAGAAAATTACAAATTGCCAACCTATACGTTCTTTTGCCGCTTAGTTTATAAGAACTATAGACCAACAGCAACCAAAGCAGGGCCACCTGATCACAATGGCACTCTGCTTCATGCATGCGGACCCAGCAGGATCCAGTCATTCCGCACCCAGATGCCAATGGCAAGCAGCGTGAGTGAGTTAGTGAGTTAAAAAGATAAACAGAACATCGGCATTGTCTCAGCCATAAGTGATGCCAGCAAATTGTACATCTTTGAAATTATACCAGTGAAGGCCAGTAAAACAAAGGGCCTTGTACATGTAACCAGATTCAACTTTATATAAATCAACTGCAAGTGATTCAATGGCATTCGATAGGAACCAAACAGTTTTTGTGTTTTATGTATGCATAAACCTGAAAACATAGGCCACGCCCACTAGCGGACAAATGTTTCATGACTGGCTGATAACAGAGTGGGCGAAGCTTGTGTTGCATTATTGCACTTTTCGTTGTTATTTTGTGTTCGTTGAGGTATAAGCATAAAACACGATGTACACAAGCTGATTAACATGGTACAAATACACACGCAAAATATACTCTTCAAAAAAAGAAACGCAAATAAAAAGCAAAATAAGCGGACCAAGAGGTGCAAAATGTGTGAGTGAGTTGTGTTTAACGTCGCTTTTAACAGTATTCCAGTCATATTGCGGCGTGTCAACTTAATGTGGGAGGAAAGTGATGCAGGTCTTAGACGTTTACCAGTTCGGTGAAACCCACGAGCACGGGTATGGTGCTGACAAACCTAGAAACATAATCGGGGCGAACCGGGATTCGAACCCACAATCATAGGTTTCTGGCGTGTCCAAGGGACGCAACTCTGCACAGCGAATCGCGGCGCTTTAGACGACTGGGCCACCCGTGTCCCCAGGTGCAAAATGAAGAGGTTTAATGTGTTATAGTGTCTGTGACAAATTTCCCGGATCGAACAAGGATCACAACAAGGACATACGCGTTATTTAGGTAGCTGACCTTAACCTTGGACTTTTCCTATGTACCGATAACTGAGATGACTTCAATCGCAAGGTGTTCTCTCCACAATATTTTGGGTCATTATCTTGTACGGTTCCTCGTATAAATGTACTTTCCTACCTCGCACAAATCTGGCTTTGTGTTTTTTATTTTGAAGTTAATTCCTTTAATAGATAGGGGCACGGGTGGCCCAGTCGTCTAAAGAGCCGCGATTCGCTGTGCAGAGTTGCGTCCCTTGGACACGATAGAAACCTATGATCGTGGGTTCGAATCCCGGTCCGCCCCAATTATGTTTCTAGGTTTGTTAGCGCCATACCCGTGCTCGTGGGTCTCACCGAAGTGTCTGAGACCTGCATCACTTCGGGTTTTCCTCCCCCATCAAGCTGACACGCCGTGATATAACTGGAATCCTGTTAAAAGCGGCGTTAAACCAAACTCACTCACTCACTCACTCACTCACTTTAATAGATAGGCTAGAAGCTAGTCCTACTGAAAAAGAAACGCGTTTGGCAAAGGCATATATGGGATATGTTTGGATGGGGTAAAACATTGCATTATAAACACTCACTTGTACTTCTTGCCATTGGTAGAGTCGGTGGTTCCAACCCATCTGTGCGTCTTCTCTTCATAGATGAAATACACATCGATCTTGATATTGTTAGCAATAACGGCTATTTGGTGACTATCAGACCTCTGCAATGGAGTGAGAGAAGCATATTGCTCATATAGAATACTAAACGAGCTCCAATTTTATGAAACGAGTGAATAGTTGTGGTATGTGACGAGCGAAAGCGAGTCAGATACCACAACTATTCACGAGTTTCATAAAATTGGTTTTACACGGGAGCGAGTTTAGTATTTTATTTATTACTTGCCATTTATAACTTTTTGGAGTGTGAATAAGCTGACACCTACACGATCCACGGCATTATTACTTGCCCGTGAAGAGATCACCCGTTTAATAAACATACAGCTTTATTACACATTGTGTAATACCGAAACGCGTGCTTATGTACTCTCGGAACACGTTTCACGAACAAATATTGAAAGCTCTCAACATCCCTTGGCTTATTCAACGATATTGTGTGTGGAGATGATAGATCACTGAGAGGAGCTTATGCACACTCGATGACCCCAGCAACCTTGTTGCTAGGGTGACGTCACATGGCATTGTTTCGCCGATGGGTCTTGCAACAAAATTCCACAAATTACGTCATCGGGTATTGTGACGTCATTGTAAACTTTGAGGTGCAAGGCCCCGTTCCACAAGGCCATCGTATTGTAGCGCAACGACAGTCGTCGGTCTAAGTTAAAGTATGTGAGTTGCGATAGTCTTAGCCCTACGATAATTTTGTGAATTCTAAAGGTGGACCGTAGTATGGTATTAAATTCATACCTTTCAACTTTTGACGTGTTTGAAGTATTATTCTGTTAAACTCAGTTGGACTTTGCCGTGGATCGTGTAGGTGTCAGCTAGCCTATTCATACTCAACAGTATAATTCTAAAAACGTTGTTAATGGCAAGTAATAAATAAAATACTAAACTCGCTCCCGTGTAAAACCAATTTTATGAAACTCGTGAATAGTTGTGGTATCTGACGAGCGAAAGCGAGTCAGATACCACAACTATTCACGAGTTTCATAAAATTGGTATTACACGGGAGCGAGTTTAGTATTCTATATTTATAATACTTTGTCTAACATAATCCTAACAATAACATTTCACTAAATCTTGTATGACGATAATTGTCAGGGAACTTTGGAACATATGAGGAACTGATATGCGTTCAGATTTTACAGTCAAATCAAAAGTGGATAGTACTATTTTACGAGCCATACCCTGGAAAAAGGAAGGGTTATCTTACCCTTTAGACTTTCTTTGTTAATGTTTGCATTACTACTGGCAAACGCGATGTCAAAGCAAACCCAGGCCTATTGACAAAGACGATCAACTTCATCAGCGTAAATACACCAATACCAATCTCATGAATGCTCTATTGGATTTCAAATCTGATCTGAGCAAGTTATGATACCTATGTACTGCAAAGAGTGAGTGAGTGAGTGAGTGAGGTTTAACGCCGCTTTTAACAGTATTCCAGTTATATCACGGCGTGTCAGCTTAATGTGGGAGGAAAGCCCGAAGTGATGCAGGTCTCAGACAATTACCACAAGAAACCCACGAGCACGGGTATGTTGTGACAAACCTAGAAACATAATTGGGGCGAACCGGGATTCGAACCCACAATCATAGGTTTCTGGCGTGCCCAAGGGACGCAAATCTGCACAGCGAATCGCGGCGCCTTTGACACGTGGGCGACCCGTGCCCCCTGTACTGTAAAGAAGAGTTAAAACCCGAATATCGTAAAGAAGCGTTAAAACCTGGATTCCATGAAAAGAGTTGTCTGTAAAACCATATATTCTTACCTTCCCTTTCACGTGGACGAGTTTAAACCCTGCTTTCAAAAACGCCGGCACGATGTTTGCACTGTAGTGCTGAATGGGAATCTCTACGTCTATATCATTGGTATAGGGGATCAAACCACACTGGCGATACCAACCTGATAAACGAAAAACATTATGTTTGGAGAAATCAAAATGAAGTAATAGTGTGGCACAATGTCAGCCACCGGCCAATTCTGAACCTTTGCATGTTCAACATCTCTTATGCATATATGCATGAATCAGGTCCAGCAAGCGCCACTTTGGTGTATGATCCCAAACTGGCCTCCACAGGAGATATCGGCCCCCAGCGTGAGATACAGAGTATACTACACTCATTCTCTTTTCATTCAGTTTCGTAAAAAAATGGTATCTAACGAGATTGAGTGTGGTATTATATTTATTACCCAAGTTAAATTTAAGTGTATTATGCCCATATGCATTGATAAAATGTCCATGCATACGCATTAACAACATGTTCCTACTCTCGTATGTGTACAGAATTTTAAGAATTTCTTCAGCTTATGGTAAATCAAGCGCATTTGCATCAGTACGCAGGGCAACTGTAAGAAAATGTCAATAAGTGCGGAATTGCACCGTCTCCATGACGTCACAATCAAATGACGTCACAAATCTGCTGCTGAAAGGGGTTTTCTACCCTTTTTACACTCAAGACACCGCTTATTATTGTTTACCAACTGAAACAGTTTGAAGAATTTTGTTGAATGATAAATAGAATCTCACTCTCGTGAGTGTTGATATTAAATTCATGAACACGATTAAAGTTCAAAACCTCCTCGGCAAGCCTCCGAGTTGTAAACTTTTATCAACTCGTATAGATGTAATAGTATTTGATATTGTAGCGGCCCGGACCTGGACTTCCGATAAGCCTTCATCGTCTGGATGCCACTCGTGAATAAATGGCTTTATATTCAACCAGGTGTAACAATATTTCACACAATGCTTACTCATAAGTAGATACCTCTGAGGTTTAAGGTTTATTACACATGGATCAGTGTCAAGACACATTAATTATTACTTTAATGGTTACTTTAATGGTGGTTTATATATATACTCTCTCACTCTCTCTCTCTCTCTCTCTCTCTCTCTCTCTCTCTCTCTCTCTATACATATATATACTGAATAGCTTGACAATTACTTAGATATCAATTATTTTACGTTTCACTGTATTCTATGGAGCTGTATCAATACTGCATGCCATGATCCTATGCGAGATTTCTTACCAAAACGAATTTCATAACCTTGAATTACGTGAAAACGAGGTTGTCATTAATATACTGGTATATACTGCAAAACTAGTTACAGTTTACAGGACAGATATGATATATTTCGCTCACTGTCATATAACCATTAGAATACAACACTGTCAGTCAAATATTTAGGGAATATTTCTTTCTTTTAATTATTCACAAGCTGTCATAAATTTTACAATTAACAATTCCCCACATGGGTGACATGTTTGAAGCCGAATCGGATTTTGTGGTTTGTCTTGTTTCCTATTTAGATGGGTGCACGTGTTTATTTCTTTTTGAACTCTCTCATTAGAGAGTGACACACTAGAAGTGGTTTTAGAGATTGTACCGATGATTGGTGAATCAAGGCCTAAACACATACAAAGGAAAGGAAAACATGAATATGTGTTTGAGAAATCAGGTTCAAAACGCATTATTTGTATCGTTCTCAGAAGAGCCTGGTCACAGCTTGATTAGATATATTTCTATTTCTAATAATCTGACGATCCCATAAACGGATTGATCCCACCCAATCTAGTTAGGACAGGAGAGTGGACGTCCTTCCCTGTCTCACAAGATAGCCAAAAGGATACTGTTTCAACATGACAATGTCAGCCCCATACTGTTCGAGGACATCAATAACGTACCCGTGTTGGGCTAGCTGTAACGCTCATAAAACCTGTCACTGATAGAACATCTCTGGGATAATCTAGGGCGACGGATAAGACAACGTCCAAACTTGCAACAGCAGCTGGAACGTGAGTTATTGGGGCAGTGGGATCGCATTTCCAATGACGTCATCGATGAAGCTTCGTGTCCAAGCCTGTCTGGACGCCCGCGCGGGTCACACAAGATAATGATGCCAGCACGATGTTGCTATGGAAGCGTTCAGAGGCTTTGTTGCCCGACGTTCATCTGTTTAGTTTGGTGAAAAGTGACAGTTAGGGCCCCCGATGTGTTTCATGGCTTCTTGGTTAATTGTCTTTGGGCGTGTTGTATCAAAATCATTGAACATACAAATGAATTTGAACATGTTGAATGTTCTAAAAAAAACAATGAGTGGGAGAGTATGATTTTACGCCGTTTTAGCAATATTCAAGTAAACACCAGAAAATGGCTTCACACATTGAGCCCATGTCGGGAATGGAACGCGGGTCTTCGGTGTGACGAGCGAACGCTTTAACCGCTCGGCTACCCGACCGGCCTTCTACGCGTGCCAAAAGCTAATTCTTCTCCTATCAGAGAAAAACATGCGTGTTTTAAAGGTTGACTGAAACAAAATTCACACGCACGCACGCACGCTAACTCACTCACTCACTCACTCACCAAGAAACTGTGGAGGGTTACGTTATATAATGCCGTAAAAGATGATCTCACCGAGACATGTGCCGCCACTGATCCAGAACAGGACGCCAAGGTGATCCAGAACCCTTTTCGCTTGGCACAGGACTTGTGCCCCATTTCGTGTCAGGTAACTTCCTTCCGGATGGGTTTGACCGAGATATGCTTGAGCCCCTTGATAGTCACACTCAGTGAACTTGGCCTTCAGCACCTGGGCCAGGAACTGTTCTACTGGGTGCGGGAGGTAGATCCAAATGCCGTCCACCATCGTGAGTCGCACATCGAATCTAAACAGTACAGAATGGACATCCTTCTACTATACTGTCACACGAGTACTGCACGACACACCTGTCTCAATCTTGACACATACTATCAACGCCAACGCATTAATGGTCTGATATTTTCATTAAAAACTCTCCATGAAAACAAATTTTACCGTGAAACAAAATGGACCCCACTCCATCACAATTGAAAAGGAGATGTTATTTTAATAGATTTAAAGTTTGAATCAAACTTAAATCTCAACCCATAATCCTTAAAAAAGTATAAAGTATTGTTACATTAATTATAAGCTCATCTTTCCGAGGCAAGAGAGTTAACTGACTATAAAAGTCAAGTTTCCACACTTGCCGAACTAGGGTGGTATTATGGAGTTACATTTTGGCTGGACTAACGAGTCTATGCATGGTCCAATGAAATTCGCGCAACGAAATCGAAATCCGGTTCGTAAACTGTCATGCAGATTTCGATCGATTGCAGGATTTGCAAAACATGTGCACCGCCAACTCGTTGTCAACAGATATTTTCCAAATCTTTTCCTGTTTTTAATCAAGGTGCATTTGATGCATTTCGCAATGTAAGACCCGTTTTATCACAATATAGATCTTGATTATCGATCAGATGGTCCTGAATGGGCGCCGCCATTTTATTTGAAGCAAATGCATGTGATACGAGAGGTGGAATCTGATTAGTCAATAGGAGAGGCTTAGAAGGGACATAACTCGTAATAGCCACTGGTGGCGCTACGATTCAAGCCTCGTTCGGCTAGGGTGGAAACTGGACTTTTAAAGTAAAAACTCTCTTGCCTCGGGAAGATGTTATAAGCTGTGCTCAGGGATAGAGTATTATGTTGATCTTAAACTGCTCTTTTGTCTTCAGCAATTATTTCATAGCTGTCAATTGAACACCCAAAGCAAAACAGAAGTCCAAGAAATTACAAAATTAATAGTTGTAAAAGGACAAATAATCAAGTCGCATAGGCCACTATTTTACAAACATGTTCGTAGTGAAGACGGTTCCTGAAAATATATTTCCTCGTTTTAGTTAGGCTGTAGAAAGTATATGATCACAAACACGTTCAAAAATGAGGCTATATCAGAAAAGAATATAAAAGTGTGTCCGATGTAATTCCCTATTTTGACTTGTACCATAATTCCCGTGCTTTTTCATGTGAACAATTGACTTGACTTTGCATGTGTTTGTGCCGGGTGTCACCGGTGGGGCAGGATACGCTCACCTTTTCGCGAACACCTGGTATCATTACTATTTGATAGTGATTCATAAATGCATGCTCATGATATAGTCGAAAGATTTCTAGTGGACATGGAAAGGGTTCTGTCGCTTTATTTATTTGAAATCGAAAAAACATGATTTTTTCACCTTTCATCAGGAAAAGTCGACTTAACTGTCTTTTGGAGACAGGGAGAGAGAGAGCAAGAGAGAGAGAGAGAGAGAGAGAGAGAGAGAGAGAGAGAGAGAGAGAGAGACGTTGAATGTGCCTCTTCATTAGAGGACAATAAATGTAAAATAATTCAGAGTATTATTTTTATAAAATACTCGGCTACAAATAAAACGCAAATGTCAATAATTCTGCAGATATATGTTGATACATGTGTTGTTTCTAATTCTATCAGTTCGAGTTTGCAAAATCAAATTGTCCATAGCTTCAATTTGTTTGCACATCTTCAAAAGTCCCAGTGCACGGCATGGTCTTGAAAGCAATGACTTTCCCTTTATGTCAGCAATATTCTAGCAGCAAAATAACCTATACCACTCAGATAACTTAAGGCTGTAATGGATAGGTGCTTGAGCATAATTGTCCTTTATAAACTGAGGAGCACAGGAAATTATACCTCTCAGTTGATTTTATCATTTGGATGGTTTTTATTTGAAAATGTTTTAAGTTAGCAATATTGTCAGAACCATACCCTGCTCGTCGGTTTCCCCGAATTGGTAAACATCTAAGACTTGCATCACTTTACTCCCACATCCATCCGACACGCCGGGTGATTGGAATAGTGTTCAAAGCGGCGTTAAACCAAACTCACTCACTCATTCAAAATAGAATACTTTGAAATGTGTTTGTACCACGCGTCATACTATAAATACAACACATGGGTTGACAGATGCCATGAGTCAAAGTGAGTGAGTGAGTGAGTATGGTTTTACGCCGCTTATAGCAATATTCCAGCAATATCATGGCGGGGGACACCAGAAATGGGCTTCACGCATTGTACCCATGTCGGGAATCGAACCCGGGTCTTCGGCGTGACGAGCGAACGCTTTAACCACTAGGCTACCCGACTGCCCCCATGAGTCAAAGAGGTTAAGGTCACATCTTATACCTGTCATATGCTCCTGCGCTGTTTCCAAATGTAGGGTTGAATCCTTTGAAGATCTGTCTGTTCGTGGTACTCGATGGTTCAAGCCCACTGTGCCACCTGTAGTCATCGTCCCGTTCGTAGAACACCACTGATGCAGAACCAGGCTTCCCGCCTGGCGGATGAAGTAATGTGTAGGGATACTGGGGACAGTGAGCCGCTCCAAGGACAGCAGACGGGGATCAGGAGAGGCCAACTCATGCAGCACAATACCATGGTCATTGAGATCTTGATGGAGAGACCCCTGAAACAAAACTTCCGATTCAAATGTTCAGCTTTACAGGTTAGCCCACGAGGACGTAGTGTCTAATCGCGGTTTAATCAACCATTGCAACGATTAGACACTGGGGTCCGAGTGGTCTATTATACTTAAACCATGTCCAACATTTATAGCACCGAAAATGCTTTAAAAAATCGTTTTGCTAAAGGTATTTTGAAAGATATTCTGGAACACTGTGCTCAACCGTGAGAACACTGAAGCACGTGCAGCTCGCACGTTGCCGATTTTGGTTATAAAATGCATATCCCGGGGCAAGTATACTATTCATTTTGGACCAACTCGAGCACTTTTATCAACAAATTATGAACAAACATAGCACTGATCAAGATAATAGTAATTTCGTTGCCATCTGTTCGTTTCGTTTGACGAAAAGCTTCCCAATTACAAGTACTGCACAAATACTAGACTTCATAGAGTAACATACTGTATTGAAAAACGCATAAAACGTATTTCGCAGTTCATAAATAGATGAGCCAGTTGTCATGACGTGAGTTATTTATTTCAGACAATTTTTCCCATGTGGCCGTGGCAGAAGACAACATTCGTAAGCCTTCCGTGAGGGCTTCGTGGGTTCGAATTCCGCTGGCGACAAACGCTTTTCATGAAACTTTCTATCATCAAGATAAATGATCGGGGGAAAAAAGAAGTTCCGTCATTGCCAAGTGGTGTTTAACCAGCAATTCAGTTAGTTAGATGAAAATCATATGAATGGATCACTGAAAATCTATGGTGACACCAGGTGTTTGCGAGAAAGGTACGAGGGGCGTTCAATACGTTTTGCAACTTGGGCATTTGTGTTTACACAAACAATGTCAACTTATGGCAGGTGTGACACTAGTCATAACATCAGGTTGACACGTGTCATAACAAGTTCCAGACACAACAATAAGTTAGAAGTGCACGTGATGGCTTCATTCACCTAAGGGGCGGTCGGGTAGCCTAGTGGTTAAAGCGTTCGCTCGTCACGCCGAAGACCCGGTCTCGATTACCGACACGGGCACAATGTGTGAAGCCCATTTCCGGTGTCCCCCGCCATGATGTTGCTGGAATATTGCTAAAAGCGGCGTAAAACCATACTCACTCACTCACTCACTCATTCATATAAGGGTGGTCACAATCATGGATTCTCGCAAACATGAACAACGCGCTGTAATAAAGTTCCTAATAGCTCCGGCTCACAAGTCGAGAATTGCACAGGCCGTTATATGTGAATGAGGATTCGAACAGTTAATTCACCCACCCTACAGCCCAGGCTTAGCCCCTAGTGACTATTTCCTGTTCCGGCAAATGAGATTTGCCCTACGTGGAAGACGCTTGCAGGATGACGAGGACATGAAGGCTGCCACAGAGGCGTGGTTTGAGGGCCAATCTGCGGATTTCTATAAAAGTGGTATTAAAAGCTTGAAGGACAAACGAAATAAGTGTATTGAGGTGAATGGAGATCATATTGTAAAATGAAAGTGCAAAAGATATTCTGCGACTTGGTCTTATGTTGAAGTTGCAAAACTTACTGAACGCCCCTCGTAATATAAGCATGTGCCGCTCCGCTCCTCACACACGTTCATCGAACCTCACAGTTGCTGTGTCACGCAAACGTGCTGCGCAACACAAACTGTACACGGAGTTTATCAGCATTTGTGGATTATGCGAATTGTTGCATTTTTTATATTCAAAATTATATCTAAAAAGAATAAATACATGTAGAAGTATTCTATGAGTTCTGAATAGACACCAGTACAGTTCATGTTATGGATAAAATAACGGTAAATTAGAGTTATGTTTCCTTTTGCCCCTCATCATATAAAGAACAATTAACTCCCAGCACCTAGTTCATTACAAGAGTCTGTAAAACCAAAATTTACTGGACCATTTTTCGACCTTAGTTTTGACAAGTATTTCTTGCAACTTCAGCAGTTTCTGAGAAAACCTGTCCCCATTGCACACACTATGCACATACTATGCACATACTATGCACACACTATGCACATACTATGCACACACTATGCACATACTATGCAAGCTGCAAGGGCCATAACTCGGCTGGCGAAATTGTCAGAGAAAGTTGTCTTTACCTTGGATTATTTGTGGAATGTGTTATGGTGTGTTTGACCTACCCTTTTGTCCCAGTCTGCTCCAAAGACCCCGAGTGAGATGACATCTCCGCCCGAACACAGGATACAGGGCGGCTCCGACTCATTGGCAGACAACAGGCGCTGCAGTACGGCCGGTTCGATGACAAATATGGGGATACCTCGATGTAGGCACTTGCTGGTGAATGTGTTGAGCAGTTCCTGTTTTAATGAAATGATGAAAATCAATTACAGGCTAGGTTAAGAAAGAAACGTTTCAAACATTGTCTCGTTTAGTCTCCAAGTTACATCCTAAAGCAATAGAATTATTGACTTTCTCCTTTCTTTCTCTACTTCAGTAGGGGGACACGGGTGGTCCGGTCGTCTAAGGCGCCGCGATTTGCTGTGCAGAGTTGCGTCCCTTAGGCACGCCAGAAATCTACTCGCCCCGAGTATGTTTCTAGATTTGTCAGCACCAGACCCGTGTTCGTGGGTTTCACCGAACTGGTAAACGTCTGAGACCTGCATCACTTCTGGATTTCCTCCCACATTAAGCTGATATGCCGCGATATAACTGGAATAATGTTAAAAGCGGCGTTAAATCCAACTCACTCACTCACTCCTTGTCGAACTGGAATTCCGCAGTTACATTGTGGCTGGACTAACGAGTCTGTGCATAGTCAAATCAAAATTTCACAACGAACTAGACATCCAGTTGTAAAACTCAGTCGACTGCAGGATTGGCAAAGCATGTGTACCGCCAACTGGGCGTCGACATATATTTCGCTAATCTTTTCAGGTTTTTAATCAAGGTGCTCAAGTAAGTTGATGCACTTCGTGAGGTAAGACCCGTTTTAATACAAAATAGATCTTGATTATCGATTAGATCGTCTTGACTAGGCACCGTCATTATGTTTGAAGCATATGCAAGTGATACGAGAGGTGGAATCGGATTAATCAAAAGTAGGGACATTGAAGGGACATAATTCGTAATAGCCACTTGTGTCGCTACGATTGAGCCTGGAAATTCCTGGTTCGGCAAGGGTGGAAGGATAAGATATACTGAACAAAATTAAAAACTTCACAATCCTAAAATTTTAATGTTTTGACCAGATATCATTGTGTATTTAAACAGTAATGGCTACGTATTGTCTTCAGATAACACCCGTTTTTGTGCAGGTGAATCGATCAAAATCATCTGCACAGCACTATAGTGGCAAAAGTGGTTTTTCACGTGCAACTGGTCACGTGGCCAAAATACCGCATATGTTTTCAGCCATACTTGTTAGCAGTCATTAACAAAAAAAAAGAAAATCAGAAGAAAACAAAAGTCTTTATGGCCATTTGTCATGCCACGCCTTTCAAATGTGCAACGTGAAGGTGCCATCAGCATGTTGCAGACGGGAACGTCCGTAGCTGAAGTCGCAAGGACGATGGGTTGTAGTCGACGGACTGTTTATGATCGACCAGGTCGGCCAGGTCGACCACGAGTGACGTCACATGCAGAGGATCGTCAGATTGTCTTACGTCACTTCCGTAACCGATTTTTGACGGCTACATCAACCAGAAATGAACTGTTTAGGTGTAGACTGAGTGCGCAAACTGTTCGAAACCGCCTGAGAACTGCTCACCTTCAAGAACGACGGCCATACTGCGGGCCGATTCTGGCTCAATTACACAGACGTCAACGTCCATTGTGGGCACAGCGACACTTACGATGGACTCAGTGGAATTGGAATCAAGTCATCTTCAGTGGTGAATCCCGATTTAATCTTCGATTTGCTGATGGTAGGGGGAGGGCGTGGAGGCGCCGTCATGAACGTTACGCCCAGTGTTGTGTACAGGAAGTTGACAGATTTCGAGGCGGAAATGTCATGGTGTGGGGTCCTTTCTGTGGCAATGCACGTTCCAGGCTCCTTGTCATCCGTGGCAACCTCAACGCTGCTGCTTACCGCGACCAGGTACTGGCACCAGAACTTCTGCCTTTTATGGCAGCACATGGACCCGGTTTGATCTTCCAACACGACAATGCCAGACCCCACACAGCAATTTTGACAAGGAATTTCCTTCAGAATGCGGGAGTCAACGTCATGGACTGGCCGTCAAGGTCTCCCGACCTCAATCCCATCGAACACGTTTGGGATGCTCTTGGCAGAAGTCTGCGCACTCTCCAGAACCAACCACAGAACTTGCAAGATCTTGGCACCATTTTGCAGCAACAATGGCGTCGTCTTCCCAATCATGTGTTTAAAAGCATCACAAGGTCCATGCGGAGGCGTTGTGTGGCAGTTGGCAACGCACATGGTGTCCATACACGCTACTGAACTTGTGTGCCATCAGATACTCGTGCTTGGGACTTATGATTTAAACAGTTGATGTTATTACCGAATACCGTAGGTGCTGGGAACAAATTATGGTTACCACCGTTAATTAAAATCCTTCTTTGGACACTAATGATTAAAAATTACCTTCTCTGATACATTTGTCCGTTGTATTTCATATATGGGATTACTTTTAAAAATGTGAAGTTTTTAATTTGACTCAGTATATATGGATGAACAACTTCTTTCTTAGTATTAGGAGCGACGTTTCGGTGTAGGTTCTAACATGGTTATAGAGCAACTGATGACGGTGTTAGAACGTACACTGAAACGTCGCTCCTAATTGTAATACTGAAATTGTTCATCCGTATATCTTATCCTTACTTAGTACTCCAACTTCTAAATGCCTCTCAAAGAAGTGGACTTTTATAGTCTGTTAACTCCCTTGCCTCGGAAAGATGATCATCATCCAGCTGATAGTGACAAGCGTGGTCTGCTATCCCTCTGTAATAATGACATGCTGCTCTTTCCACTCCATCACATGAGACAATGATCATAAGGCAACGGATTAAGAATGCTTCCCATTTGGATCGGTCGTAAAATCGATTTGGATTGTAAACTCAAACGATGTGTATCAGTTCGGAAACTGTGGTTAGTGACCTTGATTGAAATACATGTACGTGTACAGTTCCATAAATGAAAAATGGAGCTGTTAAATTCTCCTACGAACAGAATGTAGACCCACACTGGAATTTTAGAATGAAGTCGAACTAAACTAGGGGCACCTGGAGCAGATGACACATCCTCCCGATCTGATGCAACAATAAATAAAATAACATCCCAAATCATTTAATGGTACCCGTTCAACACTTGACTAATCTGTATAGCAAGTTTCATAAAAAGCATATTCAACGTTAAAAAATCTAGATCATCAAAAGGTACCAGTTCACCACCAGACTGATCTGTATAACAAGTTTCAACAAGAAATATACAATGGATATGGAGTTCTGGACAGACATGCTGGTATTAAATACCCTAAACAGCAAAAGAAATAAGCTATGAGGGTTAATTTTGGGATAAAAGTATTAAAACTCAGTGTTCACTATGCAAGTGCTCTAAATGTTATGAACAATTAAATGTTTCTAAAAGAAATAAAAAGGTCCTTGATGAACGGATTCTATGTCTTACCTGTATTGGATGTTTTCTAAACGTGAAGTGAAGAATAAACCATCCAAAGCCAAGCAACAGCAGAGAACAGATGATGCATGATATACGATTCCAGTGGCGTATGTACAACCGACGCATTCTAGAATTTAAAAACTGTAGCGTTTTAGTATCATATAACCAGTCACTCGCTTTATCCATACGATGTCTCTATATAAATGAGTGCGCACGTGTAACAGCGCCGGAAGTGTGTATTGAGCGCTAGCAGACCACATGGCTGCCGACTACACTTGACTGAGTGTATTGACATGTAATGAGAGAATACAACCTTTCCCTGGAAAGCCGAGTGTTTGTTGTAGCTGCCAAAGTCATCACATAAATTGGCGACGAGGTAAAACTGGATGTCTTAGCGTTTTTGTGGACATTTTGTGTGATTAACGTCCGTCGTGTTTCACTCACTCCATAAACATGGCGTTGTCTACCTCCGGGAAGATCGACGAATTTAATACAGAGACTGACAGCTGGGACATTTATTGTGAGAGGTTAGACTTGTACTTTACGGCTAGAGGTGTTGATGACGAGGATGATGAGATGAAACGGGCTATTCTGCTTAGTGAAATGGGTAAGACAGCCTACACACTTCTCCGGAATTTGTGCGCTCCTACGAAACCTAAGGAAATGAGGTTTGCTGAGATAGTGAAAGTCATGCGCGATCATCAACACCCAACACCGTCAGTGATAGTTGAAAGACTTAAATTTCACAAGAGGGATAGAAAGTCTCAAGAGAGTGTTGCAGCGTATGCTTCCGAGTTGCGCAAGTTGGCAAGTACATGTGACTTTGGTACTACTCTTGATGATTCACTTAGAGACAGACTAGTTTGTGGCATTAATAATGATGCAATACAGAGGAGATTATTAGCAGAGAAAGCTCTGGATTACAATAAGGCTTATACACTAGCACAGTCAATGGAATTGGCAGCAAAGAATGTAGAAGATATTAAAGTTGGTGCTTCAAGTGTTTCAGCATTTACAGGGGGTAACATGCACAAGATGTCATCATCTCAACATGCTCCTGTCTACCCGCCATGTGACAGATGTGGTTTACGAAATCACAAATCTCCGGACTGTCATTTTCGTACCTCAAAGTGTTACAATTGTGGTAAGATTGGCCACATTGGGAAGGTATGTCGTCAGTCACAGAATAGTAAAGGTTATCGTTGTGGACGTGGCTCGTATCGATCTAGAGGTCAAGGTCGAAGTCGGGGTCAGCACAAGCGTTCAGCGACAAATCAGGTCACTCCGGATAACTATGATGATGTTGAAAGTGAAATATATGACATTTACAAGATGGAGACTAGCTCTACACCTTTTGTTGGGAGGAGAGAGAAGGAACCACCAATGTTTATTGATTTAGCACTTAATGGTCAGCCATTAAGCATGGAGCTGGATACAGGTGCAACATTTTCAGTGATTAATGAGGACACTTACAGATCGTTAGGGAAAGATCCACCCAAACTAGGACCTCCTCATACCTTGTTACGTACTTACCTAGGTGAGAAGATACCTCTGCTTGGTTCATGCTCAGTGAAAGTGAACTACGGCAAACAGTCAGCAGAACTGCCAGTGATTGTAGTGAAAGGGAGAAGAGCTAATCTCTTTGGTCGCGACTGGCTGCGACATGTTCGTCTAGACTGGGGAACAATCCTCAGAGTTGATTGTGATGATGTGCAAAGTATCCTTAACTCACATTCTGATGTCTTCAAGGAGGAACTTGGTGAGTTGAAAGATACAAAAGTGAAGATTAACATATCTATTCCTTCACAACCACGCTTCTACAAGCACAGGAACATGGCCTATGCCTTGAGGGACAAGGTTGAGAATGAACTTGAACGATTAGAGCAGCAGGGTGTCATAAAACCAGTGCAGTACTCAGAGTGGGCAGCACCCATCGTACCAGTGTTGAAGTCGGATCAGTCTTCAGTGCGCCTATGTGGAGATTACAAACTAACAGTCAACCAGGTAGCTAAACCAGATTGTTACCCAATACCCAGGATTGAGGACTTATTTGCATCACTCTCAGGTGGTCGCAAGTTTACGAAATTGGACATGAGTAATGCCTACCAGCAGTTAGTGTTGGATGATGATTCCAAGAAACTCACCACAATTAACACCCATAAAGGTCTATACGAGTACCAACGATTACCTTTTGGGGTGTCGGCAGCTCCTGCTATCTTCCAGCGGACAATTGAATGTCTTCTCAGCGACTTGCCACATGTGTGCGTCTACCTCGATGATATTCTCGTCACAGGTGTTGATGATGCAGAACACAACAAGAATCTGAATGAAGTCCTTGACAGATTGCAGAAAGCAGGTTTGCGTCTAAACGCTTCAAAGTGTCACATCAAGAAAGACTCAGTCACTTACCTGGGACACCGGATTGACGAACAGGGACTGCATCCATTAGAGGAGAAGGTAAACGCTATTGTGTCCGCACCAGCTCCTCAGAATGTGACAGAGTTAAAGTCATTCCTTGGGATGGTACAGTACTACCAGAGATTCCTGCCAAATCTCTCCACGACGTTAGTGCCACTACATGGGTTACTACAAAAGGACGCTCCATGGTCATGGACCAAGAAGCATGATACAGTATTTCTAAAGGTGAAATCTCACTTGTCTTCATGTAAGGTCTTGACTCACTACAATCCAGACCTTCCTCTCAACTTAGCAGCTGATGCTTCTCCATATGGAGTAGGTGCCGTCCTGTCACACATCATGCCAGATGGTACTGAGAAGCCTGTGGCGTTTGCGTCACGTTCCTTGTCACCTGCAGAAAAGAACTATTCACAGCTTGATAAAGAAGCACTGGCAATAGTGTTTGGCATAAAGAAATTCCACCAGTATTTGTTCGGACGGAAATTTCAGCTGTTATCAGATCACAAACCCCTCATGGGTCTACTTGATGCAGAGAAAGGCATTCCAGTGATAACGTCAGCTAGACTCCAGAGATGGGCCTTGATGCTGGCAGCGTATGATTACAGTATTGTGTATAAACCAGGCTCAAAGTTAGCAAACGCAGATTGTTTGAGCAGATTGCCTCTGCAAACCCCTGTGTCTGTGCCGCCTGTTCCAGGAGACACAATAATGCTCCTCGAGAACATGGCAGAATTCCCAGTGAATGTGCGACAAATTCAGTTTTGGACAAGGAAGGATCCCTTGTTAGCTAGAGTGAAGAAGTTAGTGGAATGTGGTTTTCCAGAAAACCTGAAGCCAGATACAGAGCTAAAGCCATATATTCAGAAGAAAACTGAGCTAAGTGTTCAGGATGGTGTGATTCTGTGGGGTAACAGAGTAGTGGTTCCACCTCAGGGTAGGAAACAGTGTGTAGATGTGTTGCATGAAGCTCACCCTGGAATAGCGAGGATGAAAGCTATTGCCAGAGGTCTTGTATGGTGGCCGTGCATTGATTCAGAGCTGGAGAACAAGGTCAGGACTTGTTCCATATGTCAGGAGAGTTGTTCTTCACCCTGCGAAGCAAAGTTACATCCGTGGGACTGGCCGTCCAAACCATGGTCACGTCTGCACATTGATTATGCAGGTCCCTTACAAGGTCAAATGTTCCTCATCATCGTAGACTCTCACTCTAAGTGGATGGATGTTTTCCCTGTCAACAGTGCAACTACGAGTGCCACTCTTGAGTGTCTTCGGAGAACATTTTCCATTCATGGTCTACCTGAGACAATAGTGTCTGATAATGGGACATGTTTCACAAGTGATGAATTTGCTATATTCATCAAGAGAAATGGTATTCAACACATCTGTACATCCCCTTACCATCCAGCGTCCAATGGACTGGCAGAGAGGAGTGTCCGGACGTTCAAACAGGGATTTAAGAAGCTCAGCGGCGGTTCCATCAACACCAGGGTGTCAAGATTCCTGTTCAGGTATCGTAACACACCACAGACTACGACAGGGTCATCTCCAGCGCAGTTACTACTGGGAAGACGTCCACGTTCCCATCTTGACTTGCTTCACCCTGACATCGGTGTTAAAGTTCAACATAAACAAGAGAAGCAGGCAAACTACCACAATAGACATACAAAGTCACGAGAGTTCGCTGTCGGTGATCTTGTTTACGTCAGGAACTTTCTTGGTAAGCCTAAATGGTTACCAGGGGAGATAATCCAGTGTACAGGTCCTATCTCCTTCAGAGTCAGCTTGGAAAATAACAAAATTGCGAGGCGACATGTAGATCACCTCATCAAGCGTTATGTGGACCCCGATGCTGTGAAACCAGAATCCCCAGAATTGTTGGAAGAAAGTGAAGTGTCAAAGTCTGTCATCACTTTCTCACCAGAGCTCCCAGAGCCTAGTTCTGTACCAGTATCACCCGCAGACACGCCATTTCCGCGTACCAGGTTACCTACATGTGACACTAGTCCAGAACTGTCCTCATCTGTTGAGTTGAGAAGATCGACTCGTGAGCGTCGAGCTCCAGATAGACTGAATCTGTAAACTACTGTATTTCATTGTTAAGTGTTCTTATTTAGATTGAACTTTAAGGTGCATGCTCAATTCATTTATTTCAGAAACCAAGTGAATGAACATTAAGTTTTTGAATTTCAGTGTTCAAGAATACTCCAGTGAACTTTATGGGAAAATTTCCATGGAACTCTTTGAGTTGATCACTATTTCTTTCTCAGTGACTGACGAGTTAGTAACATTGTTCACTAATTGCTTAAACAACAAGTTGTTAACTAAAGGGGGAGGAATGTAGCGTTTTAGTATCATATAACCAGTCACTCGCTTTATCCATACGATGTCTCTATATAAATGAGTGCGCACGTGTAACAGCGCCGGAAGTGTGTATTGAGCGCTAGCAGACCACATGGCTGCCGACTACACTTGACAGAGTGTATTGACATGTAATGAGAGAATACAACCTTTCCCTGGAAAGCCGAGTGTTTGTTGTAGCTGCCAAAGTCATCACAAAAACACACCCTTCAGACAAAAACCTCTCCTTACAATGTCATGATGAAAGCGTAAATAGCTCCGATAAAGCTGATCGGTTCTACGTGTCTGCGGAAATGTACAGAAATTAGATGTAAACTCAAAACGACATATTCCAGCTATATGACATCTGTATGTAAATGATCGAGTCTAAACCAGACAATCCAGTGATTGACGCATTTGAGACACGATGACAAGCATGAGCGAGCCCGACCACCCGATCCCATTGGTCGCCTCTTACGTCTTCAGCAACCCATTCTTGCTGTAAAAGGCGACTATGCTTGTCGTAAAAGGCGACTAACGGGATCGGGTGGTCAGGCTTGGTTGATGCATGTCATCGATCCCAGTTGCGTGGATCGATGATCATGATATTAATCACTGGATTGTCTGGTCCAGACTCGATTATTTACAGACCGCCGTCATAAAGCTGCAATGTTGCTTAGTGCGGCGTTAAACAACAAACCAACCAACCAACCAACATAATGCTGTTATATTTAAGAAATAAACGACTCGTGGTCGTTGTTTATCGTTCAAGAAAAACGTGCAGGGAGAATAAACCATGAGGGACGCACGAGTCGTTTATTTCTCATATGAGATTTCAACATCATGTACAGTCTCAATTACGAAAGTACAAGCTTTAAAAACATTTACCAATATATGAATAGAATCCGACCTCGGCAAAGTCAGACAAGTCCATTTATGAACAGATGGGTTAACCCTCATGGTGCCTGACCATCAGCTGGCTTTGTACACCGCTCAGTGCCGCACTGTGATGACAGCGCGGTTTCGTATACATTGTATCAAACGTATTACTTCGTTCATATTTTTACACAATGTAACCGAATTGTATAACATTCAACTAGAGTTGATTGTCTTTCCAACAGTATTTTATTAGACCGATCCTGTCTGTCAATCAAATCAAGCGCATGCGTGAGTTTGATCCAATCAGAAGGCATGGCGCGCTTTGCGGATTTGTCAGACTTACTTCCGGGGTAAAACGATGCCCGAGAAGCGACATGCCTACGGTTTCACTATTTTCACTCATTACATATCGCTGGGATTAGATGTATACCCTTACCCTAACCCATACCCTAAGGTTCGGAATAAAATGTTTGAGGCAGATCATTATTATTTTTATTCATTAAAAAGACCCTCAAACTCTATGCCTTTTGGGTCATATTGGTTTTACTTAGAGCACCAGATATAAAACACGGGCAATGTAACTGTTGACAATCTATTTTTAGATATCCACATGATTGGCAACTTGTGCTTGTGTTTACGGTTTCAAATACTTTCCATACAATTACGATAGTGAGTAAAAACAAAATGTAGTTACCCCGGATGAATAATATATTATATTATTGACATGCTATATATTGACAAGATAATATACACTGCCTGATATGAGTGCTTCTAAGTAGTGCACGCTTCTAACTTTCAGCCATGGTGACTTCCTCATTGATCCATACCATTGCATGGACGTATGAATCATTTTCACTCCCCATATATAATTTGACAACTAGATATAACCCCAAACAGATTATACATAACCCTCCGCTTTGATATTTTTGACACACGACTGGTACGACTGGTACCAAAATATTCTGAGCCAAAATCAAGTTTCTCTATCTGTGAACTCATCCCCAATAGACAGTGGTTGTCCCACTCCCCCCCCCCCCCCCCCCCCCCCCCCCCCCTAACGCCTAAAGCGAGGACGGGGCTTATCGATCGGGACTGGATAGTATGTTTTTTACATTAACTGTTGAACTATTGAACTATTGAAGCACACGAATGTGGTAAGTAAAGTGCTTGAAATCTGGATCTTCAATCATTCATATCATTATAAAGTACATATCCTAACAAAGATAGACATATGACATTTATGTTAAAGTATGTATTCATTGAGAATTGTCCGTGAGTTTAATTTACCGACGAAAAAAACATTGTTCAAAATTGTCGAAAGTGGTAGTGATGTGTTCATGAGCGGACTGTTTCAAAGATTATGTTACCATCCGAATGACAGTTGGAATTATATATCTTGAAGAATTCCCGGTTAGGTCTATTTATGTTTCAGTGTCATTGGTCTTTCATTAGTGATAAAAACAACTTGACATCGGACTTTTTCAAGGAACAAAATATAAAAGGTGGCTGAACAGCTCAAACAATCCTCAAATTTACATCCCTCAATATCGGACATGATTATTATTTCTTAATAATCTAGAAGACTATACCAACGTACCGTCACACAGAGTAAGTATACGAAGATTTAATCAAAATCGTTGAAACTTTTTCATTGGCAGCAAACTATTTAACAAACCTAGCTATGTTCGACCACTCGTAACTCGGTCGCCATGTCATACAACCATCGATTCGTTGTGCAAACACGCAGACTGCGTATTTATACTTCGAGTGTTATGATGTGTTGTTAATGGTTTAAATGAATGCAAATCTTGAATGTTGGACAATTCTAACCCTTGAATTTGAAAGTTCAAGAAGTGTGGAGTTGGTTTTATTTAATACAAGGACACGATAGGCTAACCTTCACAGTTGAAAGAAGGAAATATTATTGTTTTTACAGTACAGTTATAAGTAATATCTAGATTAAGTGAAAGAGAAAATTACGAGAAGAATAAAATTATTGATAAAAAATAATTTTTTTAAATTCATATACTCTTCAAAAAATGAAACGCAATACGAATATTTTTGGCCATTAAAGCAAAATTAGTGGACCAATAGGTGCAAAATGAAGAGGTTGAATGTGTTATAGTGTCAGTGATAAATTTCCTGGATCAAAATGATCACAACAAGGACATGCAAACCTTTAGTTGGGACACCGTACGATTCGGAAAAACGCAGCCAGTGCATTGACACAATAAAAGGGTCATGGAGCTGCACGTACTGCACGTGCAGCAGCACTATGAACGGTATTAAAGAGCAGGGTTTTTGATTGCCTGGCATCTTCGTCAATCGAACAGTGGCAGTTTAACAACATGCCAAGATTAACAGGAGTGCAAAGAAACAACGTTATAAGCTGCTTGCAGGCAGGGGAATCCCGACCAGCTGTACATAGCCAGGGTTTTCAATGTAGCGCACCCCACCATCACAAGGCTATGGGATCGGTTACAACAGCATGGGTCAAAACGTGATCGGCCAAGGTCGGGACGACAAAGAGTAACCACCCCCGTCCAGGATGGCTACATCCAACCACCTGAACTGCATCCCAAATACCCGGACTGCGCAGAATCTCCGACCAGACCGTACGAAACCGTTTAAGAGCAGCAGGTCTACGAGGAAGACGTCCTGTTTGACGCGTCATATTGAGTCGACAACATCGTCAACAACGACTGCATTGGTGTCGTCAATACAGGGCATGGCCTCGACTGCGATAGAGAGATGTCTGGTTCAGCGACGAATCAAGATTTCTCCTCAGTCGAGGGGATGGAAGAGCACGGGTCTACAGACGTCAGGGAGAACGTTACGCCGGAAACTGCGTACAGGAAGTGGACAGGTTTTGTGGGGGTAGCGTTATGATGAGCACGGATGGATATCTCTCATTATGGCAAACCAGGTTTGGTTCATATCCAGTGCAATCTTACGGCTCAACGATACATCAATGAAATTCTCCTACAACACGTCCTCCCAATTGCAGCCAACGGCAAGAATTGGATTCCAAGCAGGACAACGCTCGGCCACATACAGCACGGATCACAAGAGCCTGCCTACATAACAACAATGTTGATGTTCTCCCCTGGCCCTCCAGATCACCGGATTTGAACCCGAAAGAGCACCTGTGGGATGAATTGGATAGACGGCTACGCCTACGTCAACCACAACCCCTGACGTCCGCAGATTGGCGCTCTAACCACACCTCTGTGGCAGCCTTTATGTCCTCGTCATCCTGGAAGCGTCTTCCACGAAGGACAGTTTTCATTTGCCGAAACAGGAAATAGTCACTGGGGGCTAAGTCTGGGCTGTAGGGTGGGTAATTTCCGTCCGATGACAACGTGACTATATGTCTGATTCTTGAAGCACAAGACTATATCATGCAGGACAAGCTGTTGTATCATCTATATTACCCACGCGGTAAAGGTGACAAAACGCTTGATCAAACAGCTTTTCGTACCAAAATCAATGCGTTATGACGATTTGATTGGCTCACACAATTCACTAATGGAAGGACATCAGGGTGTAGAACGCACATACAAACTAATTTGGTATCGCTACTAGTTCGGTATGTACAATGATATAAAAATATAAGTTAAAACTTGCACCACGTGTCAAACGTCAAAGCGAATACAGACAAAAGTTAAAGTTTCTCTACATCCGCTCGCGATTGGCAGTCTGTTCTCATGGTTGCAAGGGCGGTGGGGCAGCCTATGGGTTTAAGCGTTCGCTCGTCACGTCGAAGACCCGGGTTCGATTCCCGACATGGGTACAATGTGTGAAGCCCATTCCTGGTGTCCCCCGCTGTGATATTGCTTGAATATTGCTAAAAGCGGCGTAAAACCATACTCACTCACTCTCACGGTTGCACATTGATATCGTCGGCCCTCTCAAGAAATCATCAGATGCATTTCAGTACAAAGTGGGGTTAACTCAAGTCAAGGTAAGCTATTGAAGTCGAAAGATCTTGTACAATGTAGTATTGTGATATGGCTTGCCTCGCGAACTTCTCACTAAAGATTTGCTTCCACATCGCGTGTGCGTACCATGTTACACCCGCCGGCAGATCAACACAGTCCATACTATCTGAAGAATTCACCTAACCAATCCATACGGCTTACACTCCAGGCAACACACTGTATGACACATATCAACAACATCTGGACACACTATTCCATTACTTAGATGTCTCACGTAAAGTAGCCAAACAGAATATCCAGCAGGCTCAGCAAGTCTACAATGATTATTACGACAAAAATTACTCCGACACAGTGTTTGATTTAGGACAGGTCTTGTTTCATGACCTGAAAGTACCATTTGGCAAAAACTTCCAAAACTTCACAGGAAATACAAAGATCTCATCGGGGTCCAAATGACACTTGCTTAATGACATTGTGAAACTAACAAACTTCAGAAATCACCAATCCACGCAAAATTAGTGGACCAATAGGTGCAAAATGAAGAGGCTGAATGTGTTATAGTGTCGGTGAAAAATTTCCTGGATCAAAATGATCACAACAAGGACATGCAAACCTTTAGTTGGGACACCGTACGACTCGGAAAAATGCAGCCAGTGCATTGACACAATTAAAGGCCAATGGAGCTGCACGTACTGCACGTGCAGCAGCACTATGAACGGTATTAAAGTGCAGGGTGTTTGATTGCCTGGCATCTTCGTCAATCGAAAAGTGGCAGTTCAACAACATGCCAAGATTAACAGGATTGCAAAGAAACAACGTGATAAGCTGCTTGCAGGCAGGGGAATCCCGATCAGCTGTAGCCAGGGTTTTCAAAGTCCAAAACTTCACAGGAAATTCAAAGGTCTTTATCACTCATCGGGGTCCAAATGACACTTGCTTATTGACATTGTGAAACTAACAAACTTCAGAAATAACCAGCCCACGCCAACCGGCTGCGCCTATACAATTATCGATCAGTGCGTCCAACTAACCTACTAAGGATTGACCGGTAACCATACAGCCGTGTCCGATTCCTGACTGCGCCGTACAACCCGGTCTCAGTTGGCTGATCAGACCAGGTCATCTAGTGAAACTGAACCTAAAGATGATCCCACCAATGAAGTGGCGAAACTACTCGCTTCTCGAACACTATAAACGGACGAAAATATCATAGGGTTAAGTTGAACAAATATCCAACTAGAGAGTCTACCTGGGAGCCACGAACTGATTTGTCAGCAGAATTAGTGCCATGTTCATATTGACAATACAATGTCGGACAGGGCGAGAAAGAAACGACGTCAACAAGTTATCTTGTATGATAACGTCGATACACAGAACGTTTGAAATGTTAGGTGTTTTGCAACCCAAGAACTGGCCAGGGGCAATATACTTGAAAATCATTAATCGCAGGTGCTTTTTATTCATTTGACAAAAAGGTCCTTCTTGCATGGCATAAACCTACGTTCTTCATTATGTGTCGGAAACATAAATATCGAGTTCGGTTAGTACATTTTACTCTCTACTTGTAGGTATGGATCATAGCTATTTTCACTGTCTGTACTCATGCATATCTACAGTGTTTAAAATTTAACCACTGCCATTGTTATATAATTTCTTTCGCCTAGGACAATTGAGATCTTTGGTCAATCATACTTCTTCATTATCCATGTTAATCGATATTCTTTCTGGGGACCACAGAACTATTCATGGACTCCAAAAAGGAGTCAACCTGAGGACACTCAAGGAACCGTGTGTCATTCGCATGGTCTGTGTAATAACAGTTGCTGATGTGTGGTTCAAGCGTTCGCTCGTCACGCTGTGTGAAGCCCATTTCTTTTGTCCCCCGCCGTGATATTGCTTGAATATTGCTAAAACCATATACTCACAACTGAGGTGTATAAAAATGTCTGTCAGCTGATGTGTGTATCGTGCCCACACGCGCGTGTCGTACTGGGCGCAAGTATCTCTTAGATAGACATGCAAACTTTCATTCGTGCAACCTCAGTAGTTTCTGAGAAAACCCATTTCACGCAGTACGCACTCAGTTGTAAAGTAAAGTTAAAAAATAATTTACGACATCACCTTTCGTAATCATTTGGGATCGTGACCAGTAACATCAATGTGTAAAATGTGATTTCTCAAACTCAAATACTTTTAGAGAATATTTGTCCCCTATTGAGAAGTGAACACACGGACAAAACTCCGTCCCTATATCCTTCTCTCAACTGTTTAAAACATCAAAAACAAAATCACTAAAGGATTGACTGTGTATTTTTTTCGGTTAATTGAGGTATGAATCGAAAAACTGATGAGCAAAATGTATGAATCGTCGCGTATCCATTAGAGGTTAACCCAAATGCAAGAAGATATTGATGTCATCATTTTAGAATCATTTATTTCTGAACTGAACTGAACTTTATTACACTAGATGTACAGCATTGATCAGCATATACATCACTATACACAAATATACAATATATATCAACAGATTTACCGAGCGGTGGCTTCAGTAAATAAAGATACAGGATAGGGTTCAGTTACGAGAAATATTGATAGGACTAAATAGCAGCATTATAATTTTACAAAATTCGGATAATTTTCTACGTGTTCCTAATAGTTTACTATTAAATAGTAAATTCATTTTATACATGTTTAGTGAAAAATATTTTCTAACTAGCTGTTTTCTCTTAGTTTGAAATATTGGACAGATAAATAGATAGTGGAACTCACCACCTAAATCAAATGATTTACTAAATGGACATTTCAGTTAAAGGTATTTTGTTCCATATTCCAGTTTCAATTGGGAGATTGTGATTGGAGGTTCTAAATTTTAAGTCTCGCCAAATACTTACTTTCATATTAATATAATCTTCGAAAATCAGGGATTCGTTTTTAACTACGGTACACATGGCTCCTTTGGAAGATTTATCTCGTGTCGTTTTCCAGAATTGTAAATTGATATCATTTAATTTGTTCTTAATCATATTTCTAAGGCGATTTTGACTTTGAAAACTTTGTGATTGCCTAATGAAACTGAGCCCGAGGTCGTCGAAGATTTGTTTTACAAAGGTTATCCATTTATGTTTGTGTTTTTCAAAGAGGTGATCATTATATAATAGCTTGTAGATAAGTAAAGATATTTTGATGATTTTCCGGATAAGAGTTTTGCCTCAAAATAAACCATTCTGATCTTATCTACATTTATTACAGAAGATCTCCAAGTTCGCCATGAACCGTATAATTTGGGGTACTAGTCCGAAGTGATGTTAAATGTTTTAGAACACGTAACTGGACACGTTCTATATATATAAGATAAAGTTTCGAACCCCCACACTTCACATCCATATAGAATAATTGGTAAGACTATACTATCGGCAACAGACTGATAGATAAAATGTACGTCCTTGGGCCAAAACATAATACATTAATTTCGTTGCTTGCTCTACCAGATTTTGTTTTGTAATAGTGAATTTAGAATAATTAGAATTGTTCTTCTGCAGGGTGACGCTTGGATAGGTCTCAACACTTTCCGAAATATTTTGCCCAATTTTAAAAGTATGGTTGTAATCACGTTTTGACCCTCCAAAAATCATAACTTTTGTTTTCGAAACATTAACCTTTTCCCTGCACCATCGACAGAACCTGTGATCGGAGTACAACATGTGAAACCGACCTCGACACAATTTGTTTTCAACTCACGTTTCGATGGTGTGGCCACACGTTTGAAATCTCCAGTTTTTTGTCGAAACGGGCGAGGATGTAGGACAACTGGCAGCCAAATATCGCTTCACAGCTATAATGCAAACGTGTGTAGAGCTCTTAAACCTACAGTGGTCTAAAGTGTACAAAATTCATGAGTGGGCGGAGCTTATGTGACCACGTGACACTTGTTGCGTACGCACTGCATCTCACCTGAACACGGAATACAGCATACACAGGCAACGCAGCATACATCGTATGCCGGCACTCCATTGTTTGTGGCATAATCAATATTTCTTTGTTTAAATAGCAATCGATCATATCAATGAATCCCCGTGAGACGAACAAGGCGAACTTCATAGTGCAAAATGATGTGTATTCTTTTACACAAGGATGTTATAGTAGGACATTTAATCTCTTTGATTGTGACCTTTCTTTTTGTCATTTGGTCCTGGAAAATAAATACTGGAATCATGTGCTGATTAAATGAAAAATTATAAAATATATTAAATTAAATTTTCCTTTATTTTTTCACACAAGTAAGTCACAGCAACACTTTTGCTAAGGTCCTGTATGTTGAAGCACCTTTCGAAAACGAGGTGAGGTGAAATTGGGTTTAACGTCGCGTCCAAGATTATTGCACTTATATAGCGACGTGCATGCACGTGTATGTGTGTGTGGCTGCTTGTATTAGTCCGGACTTATGCCGATTTATAGTGCTAGCACACTGAGAAACCATGCCGCAGTTTAACATGAATACCCCACTCAGACACAGTATACTGACTCCGAGCCGACCAGTCCTTGTTTTAGCCCCTTTATGCCGAGCGTCAGGCAGGGTAACAACAAGTACCATCTTTTAACGTCTTTTGGTATGACGCGGCTGGGGATCGAACCCCTGACCTTCCGCTCTCCGGGCGGACGCTCTACCACTAGACCATGGAGGCGGTCCGGGAGGGAGAGTAAATGAAATGATTAAGTCTAGATGGGGCTGTGCGTAGTCAAAGGGCCCATAAGGCACTTTAGACACTTCCGTTACTAGAGTTATTGGGGGTGGTTTGGAGACATGTGAAATATCCTGAAATGCACAATATACGAGTTTCAAATATGATTGTAATGTAATCATCATTGATTGTAATAGTATATCTGGTTGAATGTGTGATCGTCTTAATTCATCAAGTTTGATAAGGGTCTGTGCTGTGACTTCAGTGATGTCGGGATATGGTTTTCGTGGCCTTTCGAAGAGTGTAGTGTTTTCTGATGGACTTTCAAATCCACACACACACACACACACACACACACACACACACACCCACCCCTGCCAAATCCTTACGTAGGTGGTTGACGGAGATGGCAATGGATATCGATCACACACTCTTTTATAATGTTGCATTTTACTTTCATTGGCGGTAAATGAAGTCTGTTCGCCATCAACCATGTCCCAAACAGTTTTATATAAAGTATTTCATTTGTATGCAAAAGATATGACTTTGTAAAGTTTTGTAATTTTATTATCGAAGTAGTAAGGGTGATGGCCTAGAACATCATATCGTCGCCTAAAAGATCTGATATCAAACTGTCGTATTTCTTTTATTAGACGCTGGGCCGTCTATTAATTTCTCGAGGGCCGTTGACCCGGCATGTATTAGAGACGTGGCTTGTATAAGACACCCACAGTGTGATAGAGGAAATATCGATACGTTTTACAGTTCCTATGGGTGATGGATCGGCAGCCATTTTTTAATGAATCGATATGTAGGCTATCGATGTATTCATGCGCACGTTTTTTGTGTGAAAAGGCTTAATCTATTTAAAAGGATGTTTCGTAGCAAAAAGGAAATAAAAGGAAAACTCTTTTTAACCAATCCGAATTAAACATTCGTCAATGGCATGGTAGAATGCATTTTGGCGTCTGCTGAATATCAGCTAAGGCGCCGGAATTTGTTGTGCAGATTTACGTCCCTTAGCCGTGCGAGGATCCTGTGATCGAAGGTTCGAATCCATTTTAGACCATTTTAGACCAGGATCACGTTGTGTTTGCGTCCAGTTTTAAGTTGACATGTAGTGATGTAATTGCAATACTGTTCAATGCTTCCTTAAACCCAGCTCGCTCACTCGTTCTAAGACAGACATTCCCCAGTAAGGCGGAAAGCTGTTGATGGAGGGTTGACATCATTTCGCTCTTCAAGCATGGACTATTCAATTAAAACTTACTTGAACAATATTCGATCAGATATGGGTGTTAGCATTATGTGTTTCAGACTTGCAGGTTTTAATGAGTATGTGAGTCTGTTATGACGTCACCCTGGAAAGCGATGATATCATGATACAATGAATTGCATTGCAGAATGTGGACACAATTCAGTCGAATTTCTTCTGATTAATTAAATTTAAAATCTATTTTACGTGATAATTCTCAAAGTAGATCTTTGGATTGGGACAAACAAAATTCATAAATTATCAAGAAATGTATTCATAGACAGTGAAAATTCCAAATGGTTCTCACGACCCAATTCTCATTTAACAATGTCATTCAACGAATCCTTTTCTAGATCCCATGCATTACACGTGTTCATGCTTTCATTCAACACTTGTACAATAATGACTGAACCGATTGACCGGTTGACTGGTTGACTGGTTGACGCATCTCGTTATTGACTATTTAGCAGGGCGGTGGATTAGCAAGGTGTTAGAAGCTTCGCTCGTCACGTTCAATTAAACATAAACTTAATCGGTCAAAACCATCTGGATTGACGATTCATGGACATCTACAGACTCTGTATCACTATAAGTCAAACCGAAATCTACAATGTCTTGTTTAAGAGCTGATCAATTAATAATTTTTAAAAATTGTCAAATTCTCTCTGGAATCATGTTTATTCAACATTTCATCATGTCATGATGACTAAATTAATATTTCAATAGTGGGGCCACGTTCTTATGAGGTTGTAGAGTGCCGTCCCGGGACAGTCGGTGCTGCCCATGTCGCGGTGGCCTCTGAGGGTGTAGCTGGACTGAATCTTGCCCATGCTGACGCCGCAAGCAATGAGAGCCTTGACGGTGTTGAGGGCCGCACTGTTGGGGACGTGCGTCATGAAGTTACCAATCATGCAGAAACCTACACAGATGAAAGACCATATAATGTGTAGAAAGTATACATGAGACACGTTATCATTATTCGACTTACTTAAGCATGCAGTGCAATCAACGGATCCAACATACAATAACATACTCACACAGACAATCGGCTCAGCCCTCCGTAACACGCCATCTCTCACATCAGTTAGCCCAAACTAACTGCCCCACTACGTCACACAATTACATCACAATCTCATACAATCTATATACATACACAACATAGAACGTAACGAATGCAAGGACACCAACAAACCTCGAGCGTCATAAGAAAACGGAAGTGTGTGGAATGCGAAGGGAGATAACTCCGTAATGACATAACGTATGGGCCACTAGAAAATATGGACCGACATATAACTTTACAAATGGTTACGTTATATGGCAGTGTATTTTATTGTTTAGCAATTATAGTAACTGGGTCCGCTGTTTCTGTTGAGATTCGGTTGACGCTCATTGCATTGTGTTTGGACAGTGATCAGTCGTCAGGAAATTACTATATTTAGATGCTAGCGTGGTGTGAAAACTTCCTGTTCGGTATACCGCGGAGGGTAATGGTATGTTATAGATACATGGAGAGAGAACCCATGTTGCGAGGGCACTATGTGGAGGTTTCTAGAAGCTGGTTAGACAACATAAGGGAACAAGAGCGTGTTTATGTATCTCTCATGCATTTCATCAGATCGGAACCAGCTTTCATGTGAGGATCACACATCATCCCTGATTCACTGCCTTGCTGGGTGACAATAGATTACCATCACTTTTGCTATCACCACTGAAATTCTATAATTGATACTGACTACTGCCATCATATTATATACTGCCATTGAATATTGTACTACCACTCTATTGTTTACTGTCATTGTAATTGCTGTGCAGTGATTTGTATTGATTTGTAAACTTGAATTTTTTTTAGATATTTGTTGATTATATACCACTTGTTTGTTGTTTGTTTGTTCACACTAAGTTCTTTTACGAACAGATGTCTGGGTTAACACATTGTTTCAATTTGGGAATTGGCGCGTAACAGTTATGTCAATGTCAAATCTGCCCAAAAATCTTCACGTTTGTTCATCGACATCACTGTGGGCCAAGGTGTGAGCCCCTGTCCAAGCACTGACCTACCCAGGCCAACACTGGTGTAGCCCTGGGTGTGAGCCCGCCCCATCACTGACCTACCCATGCCAACACTGTTGTAGCCCTTGGTGTGAACCTGCCCCATAACTGACCTAACCAGGCCAACACTGTTGTAGCCCTTAGTGTGAACCTGCCCCATCACTGACTTACCCAGACCAACACTGTTGTAGTCGCGGGTGTGAACCTGCCCCATCACTGACTTACCCAGACCAACACTGGTGTAGCCCTGGGTGTGAGCCTGCCCCATCACTGACTTACCCATACCAACACTGTTGTAGCTCTTGGTGTGAACCTGCCCCATCACTGACTTACCCAGACCAACACTGTTGTAGCCCTTGGTGTGAACCTGCCCCATCACTAATTTACCCAGACCAACACTGTTGTAGTCGCGGGTGTGAACCTGCCCCATCACTGACTTACCCAGACCAACACTGTTGTAGCCCTGGGTATGAGCACCTATTCTGTCCCAGCCACGACCTTCGTAGGCGTTGCCGTCTTCGCCGACCAGGAAGCTGTAGCCAATGTCGCTCCAGCCTGTGAGAACAACAAAGAGGATATGCATCCCAATGAACGTGTTCAGCCTAACGGCAAAGTGTCTCTGCCTCGTAAAATCTAGAAAATAGGTTACTGCGTAACCGTCAATGGAATCTTTTTCTCCCTCAGTACTTCCCTCAATGAGTTACTCGCAGACTAACTAACTGATTGACTCACTCACCCACTCGATCACTCACTCACCCACTCGATCACTCACTCAGTTTGTCACGTACTTTGTCATTCATCCACTCACTCACCCACTCACCCACCCACCCACTCACTCACCTACCCACTCGATCACCCACTCACTCACCCACCCACTCGGCACCCACTCACTCACTCACCCACTCGATCCCTCACTCACTCACCGTGGGTGTCCATATGGTAGTTCTGATAGCTCCTGACAATGGCGGAGCAGGAGCTTTGACTGGAGCAAGATCCACTCTCTCCATGATGGATGAAGGCGTATCTCACAGCCCCGGCAAGGTGGCTGATGGAATGAGGTGCCCTTGCCCCCCACTGGGATCTGGTCACAATGTGAGGACACCCGGCGTGGGTGCTCGTGCCCCCTGTATTTAGAGGACTTAATATTATTTATAACCCACATGGTACTATGCAAAAAGGTATCATAAAAAACTGTTATAAAACACATGTGTCAAAACACTTGCATGGAATCCGACTGGTTGCAACGTGATGTTAAATTAACTTACTTGGAAAACTTGACATACAGCCTCCTGCACAAATTCAAGTAACATTTAAGACTTCAACTCCGTGCATAATCTGACCGTACCAAGCACCTTTCTTCCCGGGATCCTCCCTTCCCCCCATCCCGCCATCCCTCCTTCAATGTTCTACCTCCCCCCTTCCTTCACAGGTCCCGCTCTCGCATCCCCCAAGTCATCTAGACACCAGTGCGTCAACCGAGCAAACGAAACAGTCCAGCATTTGAATATCACTGTGTCTTCTAACAGTGCTAGGGGGCACGGATGGCCCAGTCGTCTAAGGCGCCGCGATTCGCTGTGCAGAGTTGCGTCCCTTGATTGTGAAACCTATGATTGTGGGTTCGAATCCGATTATGTTTCTAGGTTTGTCAGCACCATACCCGTGCTCGTGTGTTGCAACGAAGTGGTAAACGTCTGAGACCTGCATCACTCCGGGCTTTCCTCCAATATTAAGCTGACACGCCGCGATATGACTGGAATACTGTTAAAAGCGTCGTTAAACCCAACTCACTCACTCACTCACTAACAGTGCTAAACAAGATAGCGGGGATAGATATTAAGAGTTAGACGTTTACCGGAAGAACCTCCCGAGCAACTCTGAATGTTGACGTAATGTCCCGAGATCCAGCCGCTCTGTAACAAAGATGGCGCCCATTGGAACAGATCAATATCAAGAACATACTGACATAATATCCATATCGATGTTTACATACTGGTATTGGTAGAAGGACCCTAGGCAGGATAGTCTATCCCGAGGAAACCCCCAAGCGCCAACATGACAGTCCGATAACCTGTCCCAAAGCCGACAAAAAAACAAACATAAACTACATTTCATTGTCCATCATAGTCCTACGAAATCATTCAAGGAGCTCAACAACGACCATTTTTTGTAACGATCTGAATGATGACAGCACTCTAACGCCACTACTAAAAGTATGATAACAAGAAAAGTACTGGCCTTCTTCAAACCCATGCTGACCCTCTTCCTATCTTTATTGGTCCCCTTCTATCGTGTAGTGATCCTCTTGAAGCCCCTATTTGCCCTCTTAAAGCCCGTACTGGCCCTCTTCAAACCCATATTGGCCCTCTTCCAAACTATTGGTCCCCTTCAATCGTATAGTGATCCTCTTGAAGCCCCTATTTGCCCTCTTAAAGTCCATATTGGCCCTCTTCAAACCCATGCCTACCCTCTTCCTAACTTTATTGGTCCCCTTCTATCGTGTAGTGATCCTTTTGAAGCCCCTATTTGCCCTCTTAAAGTCCATATTGGCCCTCTTCAAACCCATATTGGCCCTCTTCCAAGCTATTGGTCCCCTTCTATCGTGTAGTGATCCTCTTGATCCTCCAACGGCTAATTACATTTTTGTTATTAAGCCTGAGGCTGGGGACTAACTTACAATATGACATCCAGAACCTACCTGGCCGTTGAAGTTGACATGCACCCAACCGCTGCTCTGGTCGCCTTCATAGCTGGTGCAGCTTCCCTTTATCAGCGTGCCAAGGACTGCATGGCTGGTTCCCACACCCGAACGGACGTGGACATCTCCTGTGGCGCATGCGCACTGAGCAGCACTGGCTCCACGCAGAGTCGTTGCCAAGAGACCAACGGTGATCAAACTGAGCATCATCTCGAATCTGGAGACCTGTAGAAATGATCCACAAAGACTATTGATTAATGTTTTACATGTATGTCTTCCTCGGATACTCCTCACTCAAATAGTATTTCAGCAATTGTGTTACTCTATAAATTCCATTTTATTATATCATTGTAAGCTTTACAGTGATGAAGGATGTTAGAATATCCTAGAGATTTTGTATGTATTATCACGGGGATGGTATCACTCACCCGCGGTGAGTGAGTGAGTGAGTGAGTGACCCAGTGTAAGAGTGATACCATCCCATCAACTTGCCTTAAAATATTTTCATATAGGACCAAAAAAAGGAAAAGAAATGTTGCTCATTGTGGTGCTTGTCACCTGAAACCAAGGGGGTCAGTTCTATTTTCCCCGGTTCCAAATTCAGCAATTCCTATTTTTTAGCATTTTAAATTTTAGTCTTCAATGAGAAGCATCTTTCCTTTACTGGGTCATGCTGTATACATTCAGGGCAGTCCAGGAAACGTGTAGCTTTTAATACGTCGGGTACAAGTGGTCATATTCGTAATATTTTTTCATATTATTTTTTGGTCTTGTTGATGTATCCGAGATAGCAACACTTTTGGAAAGGGGTGTGTCTTCTGTCATTCACTGTTTGAAAACAAGATCTTGCAGTAGAAAATATGGTGTGAAAAAAAACTGGTCTTCATGCGATGTTTGAAATATGGAATTAATGAGAAACACTTCTTGTATGTGGCCTTACACAAATATATCTCTAATATTCTAAACTCGGTACCAATTTTATAAATTAGTATTGGCAGTGTGTGATCGAGTTCAGCCAGAACATCAGAACATCGCCCTCACAGGGACATATATGTAGACGGGGAGGTTCACACACAGGAACAGGACTACTGAGATCTCGCTCTAAGGCCTGGGACAGGCCAGCAACCCACTAGGGGTTGCGACGAGACCGAGCGTGATTGTAGGACGCCTCGTGTAGATACGACAGATGATGCCGATAATTGTAAACTTGAGAATAGAACATTTGTTTTCTGGAATGTATCGGGACTTAATTCTAAATAAACTGATCAGGACTTTACCGATTATTTTAACTCATTTGACATCATCGGCATAACAGAAACATGGATGAAAGATATAGACATAAGTTTGATATTTCCAGGATTCAAGCTATGGATCACAGAAGCTGAAAAGATTTCCAAATTTCGTAGACTTTCAAGAGGTATTGCCATATTAGTTAGACAACATATTTTTAAGTGTGTAAAATGGTCTAAAGTTTACGACAGTTAGATAAAACCGTAATTGGATTTTAAAAAGATTTGCTATATTCATGTGTTTATGTTCACCCTGAATGTTCGACTTGGTACACAAACCCTTTGAGACAATGCAAAAATGGCATTCATATATTACAAAATGACTTACTCGATATACTAGCACATTGTGATGTTGTTTATTTGATGATTGAGGGAGACTTGAATGCCAGAACTAGCACTGAATCTGATTTTGTAGAAGATGATATCCTTGAATATCTCGAGGGACATGATACCAGTGTATGGGGATTTCTGTTTGATAATTTCAGCTTAAAAATATTTTCTGTGGATTTATCTTTGAATAATTTTGGTTAAAGTTTTCTAGATTTATGCAGTATACTAAATATGCATATTATGAATAGAAGGTGCGGGCAAGACGCGTGTGTGGGAGATTTTACTTTTATAGGAAACAAGGGTGCCAGTGTGGTGGATTATGTTATTGCCTCGTCCGAGTTGTTTGATATGTGCCATAGCTTTGACATACCGTCTCGTGCCGAGTCCTCGCACCTTCCTGTCACAACTAGTTTACGTACGCTTCTAGTAATTGATCCTACGCCACGCAATACACATAACAATGATTGTAATGATTGAAGAGAAGGCTGAACAGTTTTCAACAAAGCTGGGACTGCGCATGATTTACAGTAAACTGCGGTTATAACGAACTCAAAGGGACCATTAATTTTAGTTCGTTATAAACGTAGTTCGTTGTTGGCATATATACAGCATAACTACAGCAAATAGTCGGGACAAAAAAGTAAGTTCGCTATAACTGTCAGTTCGTTATAAGCGTGTTCGTTATAAACGTAGTTTACTGTACAGGAGAAGGCTGTTGATGTAGCATTTGTTAACGTTGACGAAAGTATTGGGCACATTACTGAAGCTGTTATCATAGCTGCATCTGATATGAAGAAAATTAATAAGGGCCATAAATATGATAAACAGAGGTTTGATAGCGAATACCAGCTACTTAAAAAAGAACGATGTAGACGTTTAAATAACTTTAAATTCTAAAATATTTTGGTCATCGTTAAAAGCCATTAAACCAAAAATGACATTGCTATTCAAGCCTGGTTTTAGCATTTCCAGGAATTGTTTTCAGTCCCATTAAGCCAATTTACTTGACATGAAATTCGACGAAGATAAAGTTGACAGCGTAACAGCTAATATTCTTGAATGTACAATATCTAAAGAGAAAGTTATTGACAGAATATCCCGGCTTAAGGAGGATAAGGCATCTGGAAATGATAATGTGATGTCAGAGTTTTTTAAACATTCCTCAGATATTTTAATACCATATTTGGAACTATTTTTTTAATATCCATTTGGAGAGATCATATTTTCCAGAGCATTGGATAATTGGCATTATTGTTCCTCTTCACAAACAGGGCGCAACCAGCGATGTTAATAATTATAGAGGCATAACTCTCCTTTGTACATTCAGTAAAATAACGTGAGTCACAAACCGGTTTTAGAAAGGGATACTCCACCACTGACAATGTTTTTATCCAATATTCCATAATACAAATATATCTATCAGTGATCGAGAGAAGCTGTCTTCGTAGATTTTGCAAAAGCATTTGACTCTGTGCAAAGGGTCAACTTGTGGTCCCTCTTTCAAAGACATGGGCTAAGTAGCAAAATTGGAAAGTTATTGTGTTCTCTATATAAAAATGTGAAGGTGTTTGTCTGGAACAATCGCGCTATATCGGATAATTTTGTAAGTAGCATGGGTGTCCGACAAAGGTGTCTATTAAGTCCCTTCTTGTTTTCCTTTTTTTATAAATGAATTAGCATATCAAATCCAAAATAATTGCACTGATGGAATGCAACTACACCCCGAAACTATTAAATTATTTCTGCTTCTTCTATAGGCATGTTCTCGAGCACAATACCTGGCTTGCAAAAGCAAAGCTTTAGAGAGTTATTGTGACGCGTCAAAACCTACTGTAAATATGGATAAAACAAAAGTTGTAGTTTTTAAAAATGTTGGTAACATAAATAAATTATCCTAAAATGAAAAATGGCTTTATAGAGGGAAGCCTGTAGAAGTTGTTCCATTTTATGAATACTTAGGCGTGTGTGTTGAAGTAGATTAACTTATCAGGGAATGTACATAACATTTCATTGCAAGCCAAGAAAGAAAGAAGGCATATTAAAAAGTCTTAAAATTCTGGACAATATTACATATGATGTTTACTTTAAAATATTTGATACAAACATAAGCCCGATTCTAGTTTATGGATCAGAAATCTGGAGCTTAGAACATTATTGATTGTTATTAGAATGTCATTGAGAAAATACATATATATGCATGTAAAACATTCTTGGGTGTAAAATCTAGCACAGAAAACGCTAGGGTATATGGTGAATGCGGATGGTTTCCCATGTATATCAATAGTTATTGAAAGGTTATTAAATACTGGGTCAAACTTTTAAATATGCCATCTTCAAGATACCCTACAAAATGTTATAATATGATGCTTCTCTACGACAGCCATGGGAAACAAAATTGGGCATAAAAAGTTGAAAACATGTCATACGAATCTTGATATGGTTATATTTGGTTACAGCAACGTGTAGATATGCCACAGCATTTCTTCGCCCGTTTGACACAGACCTTAAAAGATATGTACATACAATGTACCCAGTTGTCTAAGGCGCCGCGATTCGATGTGCAGGTTTGCGTCCCTTTAGCACGCCAGAAACCTATGATTTAGGGTTCGATTCCCGGTTCGCCCCGATTATGTTTCTAGGTTTAATTTTTTTTGTCAGCACCATACCCGTGCGTGTTGGTTTCACCGATGTGGTAAACGTCTGAGACCTGCAACACTTCGGTCTTTCCTCCCACTTTAAGCTGACACGCAACGATATAACTGGAATACTGTTAAACGGCGTTAAACCCAACTCACTCACTCATAGTTATGTACCACTGACACGCAAGTATTATATAGAAGTGCATGCGAAGTGTCATCTGATTCTGAAATTAATTATATATGTTATTTAAACTATAACCCTGGTGAGATATTTTTTCTGTCTAATGTCATAAATCTAAATAAAGCGACAAAACCCTTTCCATATCCAATAGATATCTCTGCATTAAGCAGAGTCGATTGCACAATTCCGACTATATGATGAGCATGTGTTTATGAATCACCATCAAATAGTAATGATACCAGATGGTCGCGAAAAGGTGAGCGTATCTGCCCCATCGGTGACACCCGTCACAAACACATGCAAAGGCAAGTCAACTGTTCACACGAAAAAACACGGGAACACATGGTACAAGTCAAAAAAGGGAATTGCATCGGACATCACATTTGTCACTGATATATCATATTTGAAAATGTCCTCCACGTGTCTACCATAACACTTTTTCAAAGCTTTACTGACGTCTTGAATGTTGTAACCTTAACTACTTCTGAGCAAGAATCGTATGACGCTCTTTGAAATCTTGGGAGAAAGAGCATTCTCGATTGTATCTCAAAAGTTTCGAAATGTAAACACCAAAGGCTGGAGCTGCTAGAATATTGCTCGACATGGAGGGGGAGTTGACTGTTGGAAAGTCATCCCTCTTGGCATACAAGTGTCATACAGTCTTGTGGAGTGTGAAGGAAAAGCCAATTGTTTCAACATAAAACAGACCAAAACAAGAACATAACTTCTAGCGCCATGCTAACCTACCTTCCTTCGTCGTCGAAGTCAGCGGAACAGGTATTTGGTCTTATCTACATTGCTATGGAAAGCCGCTTTGGTCACATGTCTAGAATAACTTACGAAGTAGGAGGGATTAAGTGAGTGAGTGAGCATGGTTTTACGCCGCTTTTAGCAATATTCCAGCAATATCACGGCGGGGGACACCAGAAATGGGCTTCACACATTGTACCCATGTCGGGAATCGAACCCGGGTCTTTGGCGAGACGAGCGAACTCTTTAACCACAAGGCTACCCGACCGCCCAAGGAGGGATTAAGGATTTCCTGTCACGAGATATATATATATATATATAAACTGGTGTAAGCTCGAGACTCCGGAAACTTGAAGAATTCCTCCACGAGGGGCAGATACTCTGTAATTCCCAGTTTCGAGTAGTTTATTTTAGACATTACTCAGTGTCATTTTAAGAGAGAAAATGAGGTTAAAAATGTATAAAATGTGGTGTTTCCATAACAATGGCTAACTGGATGTGTTCTTATCAAGTAAGCGATGTGACGTTATGTCGTTTTAATCAGCACTGAGAATTGTTAAAATGGACATATATAACGGGACCGGATGGTCAGGCTCGCTGACTTGGTTGATGCATGTCATCGATCCCAATTGCGTGGATCGATGCTCATGATGTCAATCACTGGATTGTTTGGTCCAGACACGATTATTTACCCCCGTCATATAGCTGGAATATTGCTGAGTTTGGCGTTAAACAACAAATAAACAAACACCAAACATGCACAAAAAAACAAATCTTTTACACGCCATCCTACTGTCGTTATAGGAAATATTTTATTTAGTCATACCATATTTTAAAATATTACGATTGACATTAATTAATGATATAAACAAACAAAAGTCAGGTATTCAATGGATCCCCACATATATATATGGGCATCTATCCTGTGGCGTACTATATACGAGGAGTGGCTGAAATGCTAGCATAACCATGGGAGTGGGTCATTGCTCCTCTAACGATTCTGGAGTGCCTGGAGTGGAGACGGCTCCCCCTGGTGGTGGACCTCCACAGTAAAGGAAATCTGACGGTGCCACAGTTGGTGATTACGGGGGTTGTTTAATTCCTTCAGTTCTGCCTTGTAGTTGTAAGAGTGAATGACGTCTCGCGCTTTTTTTATGAATTAAAAAAAGTAGTTCCGGTGTGACAAAGGTCACGGTTATCCAATCAAAACGAGAGCAACCTTGTACGACACACGTGTGACGTACGGATTTAGTATCTTACAATCTGTCTCTTCACCACATGGGTAATAATTCAGACTTACCATCCACTTAAATATATCACGCCATGATATAACTGAAATACTTTTCAAATCAGCGTTGAAAACAATTCACTCACTATGTCACACAACGATGCATTTAGAAATTAATCGGCAAAAATTCGGCACACAGACGCAAGCTACATGTAGTCAGTTTTGACCTCCCATATTTTTATATATCGTGTAAATAATTCTTATCAACAAAACGTGGGACGAAATTAAAGCACGCACCAACATGGAATCCATGGCCAAGGTGAGGTGAGGTTAAATGGGGTTTAACGTCGTGTACAAGATTATTGCACTAATATAGCGACGTGCATGCACATGTGTGTGTGGCTGCTTGTACTAGACCGGACTGATGCCGATTTTATAGTTCTAGCCCACTGAGATACCATGCCGCAGTTTAACATGAATACCCCACTCAGACACAGTATACTGACTCCGAGCCGACCAGTCCTTGTTTTAGCCCCTTAATGCCGAGCGCCATACAGGGTAACAACAAGTACCATCTTTTAACGTCTCTTGGTATAACGCGGTCGGGTATCGAACCCCGGACCTTCCGCTCTAGGGCGGACGCTTTACCACTAGACCACTGAGGCGGTCTGGAATCCAGTGATTCAATGATTTCCTTAAACAAGCATCAAACAATAAAATGGAACAAGTGATTTATAATATATTGTACTGCAGCGAATTTTATTGCTCCAAATGCATATTTTCAAAATTATATCACTTTATGGAAGGAAATTTACCATAAAAATAATTATCCGAAAACTAGAGCTCGTCAATGGGTCACCCAGTTAATGTTATGAAGACTCATTCTTGCTGCCTTTCAATCGCCTTTATCTTCACAAAGGGAGTGGCACCTACTTTCAGAAGGTCAAAACGTGCTTCTTCTTATCAAAATAATAACGTTTAGGGTATGAAAATAACACTTTACCTGTATGTACTAATGCGATTGCCGTTTGACCGGTAGGTAAGCTTGAATAACACCTGAACCTTTCAACACACGGCTAGACAACTGAGGCTAACAACACATTAACAAAACAATGTATTCGAGACATTTATCCGTTTATCCTGACACTAGTCGTCCGATTTATAAACGTGTTACCATATGGCCCAACAGTATGTATGTGTAACTTTCAAAGCCTGATAGGGGGCACGGGTGGCACAGTCGTCTGAGGAGCCGCGATTCGCTGTGCAGAGTTGCTTCCCTTTGGCACGCCAGAAACCTATCATTGTGGGTTCGAATCCCGGTTCGCCAGGATTATGTTTCTAGGTTTGTCAGCACCGTGCTCATTGGTTTCACCGAAGTGGTAAACGTCTGAGACTTGCATCACTTCGGGCTTTCCTCCCACATTGAGCTGATGACACGCCGTGATTTAATTGGAATACTGTTAAAAACGGCGTTAAACCCAACTCACTCACTCACTCACTCACTCAAAGCCTGATATACAACTCCTTGGAAAAACGCGAATACGAAAATACAAGAACGCAACATCCGTCGAAATCTATTGTAACCTTTTCGCATTCTTTTTTTTTTCTTGATATTTTCTCAAGGTCGAGATGACGTTAAAATAGTGTTCCAGTGTACTATTGTTTTGATGATTTCTTTGCAAAAAGCATTCTAAACTTAACGTAGGCCTGGAATTTCCCCCAGAAAGATATGTTTCTAAAATCCCATAAAGTCTTACATTTCTTTTCGGTTTACCAAAAAACTTCATTGAAGTAGCACAGAAAGAAAATAATAAGTTAAAACAATAATAAAGGCATAATATGCTAAGATGGTAATATTCCCCATGCTTCATTAAGCTATGTTACTATGTTTGTCATCTTACTGTAAACATTTAATGTTTAACTGATATCGATTTTCCATAAGTATAATGTCTGGAACCATGTAACTAATACATCTTTCCATCGTTCCAGTTCAGGATGCGACTCCTAATTGGACTGGCACTGTCAGTGTTCTCAATAGAAGCCGCCAGGGCGGCAAGATGCGCATGCGCAACTACATCTGTTCACGTCCGGTCAGGAGCCGGTGTCACGAAATATATTCGCCCCTAGAATAAAATCTCCCCCCGGCGAATTTATACCGGTACAGTTCCGCCCCTCTCGAAATAAACTCTCCCCCACCCTACGAAATAAAATCTCCCCCCAGAATATTTCCTCCCCCGGTCGTTTTATAAATACTTGCCATGCAGTTCAATAGTTGATGTTATTTTGGGTTAGGTAATGTTGTAATCTATTTTTAGCCATTGATTCCATTACTTTGCATAAGTTTGAAGTTGAGATATTGGTCGATATGAGTTAGCTTGATTAGCTGGTTTATTATGTTTAGAGATTGGTATGACTAGAGCCTGTTTCCAGGGAGTAGGAACCTGTCCTTTTAGGTAGATGAGATTGTATAGTTTGAGTAGTGCCTGGAATAGTTTTAGGGGGAGTTTTTTAATTATTTGTTATGAAGTTAGGTCTAATCCTGGGGCTGTGCCCTTTTTCCTGTTTTGGATTACGTAGAGGAGCTCCTCCATTGTGTAGGGTTGGTTTATTTCTAGATTGTTATTGTTTGGTTCTTTTGTGGGTTTGTTTTTTGTTTTAAGTTTATCTTGGAATTTTTGGCTGAAGTTGGTGTTACTGCTAACGGCCGAAAAGTGGTTGGCGAGATTATTTGCTTTTTGGGCGGGGTTGGTTGAGTTGTTAATGTTAGGTTTTTTTGTCATTTTAAGCCTCTAATGGCGTGGATTTTGCGCCAGACCGTTCTGGCATCTGTACGGTTATTTATACCTTCGCAGAATTTTGTCCAGTCTCTACTTTTGGCTAGTTGGACTAGTTTTTGAACCTGGTGGTTTAGTTCGTGTGCTATGTTTAGATGTTTGTAGTCGCGTTTTGCTTTATTGAAGGCTGATTTACGTTTTCGTCTAGTCTGTTCTATTTCCTCATTCCACCATGGCACCGTGGGTTTGCCTGATGTTTTGAAGGGGATGGAGGTTTTGGCTGCGTTTATTATATATTAGTCTGTTAGGTTTTTACAATAGGTTTCTGGGTCATTATTTTCTATTTCGTTTAAGTTATATCTTGGAATTGGTCCCAGTTAGCTTTATTGTAATGGAATTTTGGTTCTTGGTTGTCTGATTGGATTGGTACGTTTGTATTTACTATGGTTATGTTTATGGGGAAGTGGTCACTACCTAGCGGGACGTCGTGCACTTCCCATTGAGTACTTTGAGCTAGATCTGCGGTGCATATGGTTAGGTCGATAGCCGACATTTTTTGGTTTATCTTATCGTAACTCGTGGGTTGGTTGTTATTTAGGAGTACTAGGTCGTTTGTTTCTATCCATTCGGAGATTAATTTGCCATGTTTATCTATTTTATCATCTATGGTCCATGTAGGATGGTGAGCGTTAAAGTTTCCTAGGAATATAGTAGATTTATCGCTTATTTGATGTAGTTTGTTTAGATCCTCAGGTTGGACTTTCTGTTCCGCCCAGTGGTATATATTTATGATGTTTATTTTTCGGTTATTTAATGTGATTTTAATGCCGTTGGCTTCTAGGTTTGGCGTGTCTATTTTTATTTCTTCGTAATTTATATCTTCCCTGATAAATATGATTAGTCCTCCTGCGGCTGTTCTTGTTTTTGGTTTAGCTCTGTCAGTTCTAACTGAGTTGTAGTTAGGTAGTGTGAATTTGGATTTTTTTGAGAATTTGGTTTCCTGGATACAAGCAATGTGAGGGCCTTTATTTAGTTTAAATTTAGTTTTTAGTTCATGGCCGCGGGAGGTGAGTCCGTTGGCGTTCCACTGAAAAATAATTAGTCCTTCCATTATTGGGTTCGGGTGATTGGTGATTTAATTTTTAGTTTTCATTTTATTCGGTGACTTCTTTAGGTGGAGGTTAAAGAGGAAGAAGGGAAGATTGGTTAATTTTATATTGAAAGCTACTTTGTGGATGGATTTCATGCTAGCTTTTGGTGAGTTTTGACTATGCATGTATACCAGGAGTAAGGTGAGGTTATTTAGGTTTTGGGTGTTAGCTGGTTGGGGAGTTTTGCGGTTTAGTTTTTTCTTCCTTTTTGGGGCTGAGAGGGAATTTTGGTTTGTTTTAGTTGGAATAGTGTCTATTGTTTCCTCAGTAGTGGAGAAATCTTCATCATCGGTTGGATCAGGTTTAGCTGTTTGAGTTTCCATAGGACGGAAACACATTAAATGGCCTGGCCGGGCCCGTGTGCGAAATACGCATCAGTCGGAATGCGCACGTTAAATCTCCAAAGTAAGTTGCATGCTTGGGGAGGTGGGGTGCTGGGTTGAGTTTCCATGTAGGAGGCTTGAGGGTCTTGATCGCCGTAGCCTGTGGGGATGAGTGAGGGTGTTGCCCTGTCGGAGGTGTTGTGCGCCTCCGCAGGTGTAGGGGATGTAATGTCAGAGATTTCGCTTAACTCGAGTTGTCTTTGGTCTGCCATGCTGGGATTGGGTGTATAGGATGTGTGTGTGAGTTGTGGTATTTGTGGGGTTGTGGATGGAGTGTTTTGGAAGGGGTGAGTAGAGTTTGGGTGTTTTTTGGTTGTTTAGGGTTTGTGAGTTGTTTTAAGCTTTAAGAGATTAATTAGAGGGCTTGTGTTTTAACTTGAAGTGTTTGTCTTTGGTTAGGTGGGCTTTGTGAATGTAGTTTTAGGTTTTAACACTATCTAAACCCAACCACAAATAACTAGCCTCCGCAGGATTAAATCAAACAGAAACGAGAAAACCACCCCCACTCCTATTGTAATAATAAACTTCAAAAAAACAACTAAACACCCTGAAGCCCCCAAACATATCACTTTCGGCGCTAACCATAACTTAGAGGTCAAACCATACATCAAGCAAGTAAAGCAATGTTCTAATTGCCTACAATATAATCACACATCAATGTACTTTCAAAAAAACTAAATGCAAAAACTGTGCCCAAACGGACTGCCCAGGCAAATGCACACCCTGGTGCATCCATTGCAAATCCATAAAACACTCATCACTCTCCAACCAATGCCCCCACAGACTATCACTCACCCAACAGGCCAACAAACATATAGACATAAACACGGCCAAAATCCAAACCAAAAAAAACACACTGCAAGCATACAAACCACTACTACCAACACCACCCCCAAACAACAACACTCACGCACGCACAACAGTATACCCAGGCTCTGCATGGGACCAAAATCAGCAAGACGCATACATCGCAAACGAAACAAACACCCCACACATCCCACAAACCCACACTCCCACCCTCCCCGCCTCTCTCCCCACAATTACCACATCTACGATCTAATATACGATCTAACCTTGTCAGCCCCTAAAACCAAAAGCCATAGAAAAAAACTCAACCAAAACGAAGCAAGCAAAAAACTAAACAACTTAGTCCTCCTACTACGTTACATGTTAAAGCAGTCTAACCCAGAAGCCAGCTCCAAAGCCTTCTTTGGTGTAGCACATAAACTAAAACTCGTCACCACCCCTTTCGACCGTTTCAACAGCAACCTTAATGACCTACTAAAGTAAATACCTAAAATACCTAAACCAAGCCTAAACCAAACATAAATCAACCCAGTTTCCCCATGGAAGGCCTAAACATTTTTCAATGGAACGCCAATGGCCTCGCCGGCCATGGTTCTGAACTTAAAGCTAAATTTAAAATAGATAAAGGTCCCCATGTAGCATGTATTCAAGAAACCAAATTCTCACATAAAACTCAAAAACCATCCCAGGCAGAACAGGAGGAGGTCTAATCATCTACGTTAGAGAGGATATTAACTACGAGGAAGTTAAAGTAAACACTCCTAATCTAGAAGCTAATTAAATCCAAGTCACCATCAATAACCAAAAAATAAAAATCATTAACATCTATCACTCAACACTAAAACCAATTAAAGATACAGACCTAGACATCCTTTACCAATTAGGAAATAAATCAACAATCTTCCTAGGAGACTTCAATGCCCATCATCCTACCTGGGGCATTGCAGATAAACTAGACAACCATGGACAACTAATATCAGAGTGGATCGAAAAAAATGACCTAATACTATTAAACAATAACCAACCAACTAGATACGACAAAATCCACCACACCATGTCGGCTATCGACTTAACAATATGTACGCCAGACTTGGCACAAAGTCTGATGTGGGACGTCCACCCAGTACCTCTAGGCAGCGACCACTTTCCCATAAATATAACCCTAGGAAATCTAAAAATACCAAATCAAACCCCTAAACAGGAACCTAAATTTCAGTACAAAAACGCCAACTGGGACAAATTCCAAGAATTATGCAACCAAGCTAATCTAAACGATTTAGAAACAAAAGACCCCGAAACATTCTGTCAAAACCTAACTAACTTCATTATCAACGCAGCCAAATCCGCAATCCCTTTCAAATCATCCAACCCAGGAAAACCGACCGTCCCTTGGTGGAATGAGGAAATAGAGATTACTAGACTAAAACGCAAATCGGCCTTCAACAGAGCTAAACGAGACCCCTCTCATCTCAAAACAGCCCATGAACTTAACCACCAAGTCCAAAACCTAGTTAAAACTGCTAAAAACTGCTAAAACCAAAAACTGGAAAAAACAAATTCTCCAAAGAAAACAGACAAGACAACCTAGAAATAAACCAGCCTTACACCCTAGAAGAACTAAATCATGTGCTAAACAATAGAAAAAAAGGAACAGCCCCTGGCCTAGACCTCACCTCTTACAAAATAATCAAACACTTACCTTCCAAACTACTCCAAACTTTACTTAAACTATACAACCTAGTCTACCTAAACGGACAGGTCCCATCCTCGTGGAAGGAAGCTCTAGTAATCCCAATACCTAAACCAAATAAACCAGCAGATCAGGCTAACTCCTAGAGGCCCATCTCCCTAACCTCAAATCTCTGCAAAATAATGGAACTTATGACTAAAAATAGGCTACAGCACTACCTAGACCAAAACAACATCATAAACCCCGACCAAAGCGGCTTCACTCCTGGCCGATCAACTCTCGATAACCTCGCCCGACTAGAACAGGATATAAAAACAGGACAGCTAAACAAGCAATACACCATAGGCATATTCCTCGACTTCTCTAAAGCTTTCGATATGGTATGGCACCACGGGCTAATACAAAAACTTTAAAAAATAGAACTAAAAGGCCAAATAATAAACTTCATCCAAGATTTCCTAAACAATCGCAAAATAACCGAGGGTATAGACCACACGCTATCGGACCAGTGTCCCCTAGAAAATGGCACTCCCCAGGGCAGCATCCTCAGCCCAACCCTCTTCAATATAATGATAAACGATCTATTCGAGGGCTTATCCTCTAAACTAAACACTTCAAAATTCGCGGATGACGGAGCCCTATGGATCCGCACTAAAAGCATTAAAATGGCAGAAAACTTAATCCACAAATCTCTAAATAAAATACAACAATGCGCAGACAAATGGGGCTTCTCCCTTAACTCAGATTAAACAACAGGAGTAGTATTCAAACGTAAAAACATGAAACCTGCCTTCCCAATCCTCCAGCTAAACAACCAAACAATCAAATTCCAAAAACAAACCAAATTCTTAGGACTCATTTTCGATGAACACCTCACCTGGGAGGCTCATGTCCAAAACCTAAAAAAATAATTGCAGCGAAGACCTTAACACACTAAGATGTCTCACCGGCTCTAACTGGGGAGCCTCCAAAGATACCCTCCTCCTCTCACTCTATACAGCACTAATTAAATCAAAACTAGACTACGGCTGCGCCATATACAATACCCTAAACAACTCTCTATCTAAAAAACTTGACTCAATACAATACCAAGTCCTTAAACTAATTACACGCACCCAACATGGCACCTCCTACACCTCACTTCAGGCACTTACAGACAAACAGACAATAGTTTATTAACGTCTCACTCCTGTACATACATAAGACAGCTTTATACAACTTGACATAGATAAAATGTACAGAACCATTCAATAGAATTATGAGAGACGAATTATCACAGAATTTATACATAAATGATATAAAGATGATATAGTAAAAAGTTATCCATATAAAAGATGTTTTCTACGATTAAGAATTAAAAAGAAAACTTTGGCAAGTATAAAACACACACTGGAGTCACTGAGAATAAAACAAAGTTTGTCGACATCAGGCATATCTAAAACATTATAAGATTTAGCAATACATTCATTAAAAAGAGTTGCCCTGACATCATCATATAATGCGCAGTGAAACAAAACATGGACCTCGTCTTCTACGCTGTCATTACAGTGAAAACATCTTCTATTATTGACAGGTACACCTTCGTATCGACCGGTTTCCACTCGAATAGGAGCCACACCACATCTTAACTTGGCTAGTGCCGATCTATAGTTTCTGGGCATCTTATTTGAAACTTAGTATTCTGTCCCATACACTTGTTTGTAACATCGATACATTCTCAATTTATTAAGCCCATTTCGCCCCTCTTCCTTTCTTAACATATCGCTCCAACGGGTAACACATTCATTTCTACACCATTGTTCCACCTGTGTACAAACAGAAAATTTATCATAAAACCTGTAGCGTTTAATAGATGTCCTAAATCCATATTATTAAACTTCTTTCTTACCCTACCATTCCAATTTTTACAACCATTTACAGCGTATCTATCAGCCCAGTTAAACACATGTTTGTTTAACCTACTAGACATATTCTTAAGGCGACACCATTGTCTTGCTACACTTTTCCACTGTCTGACAACAGGCGGTATCCATCAGGGGAAATGCCACTACATCTAAGCAGGGAACATCTAAGCCTTAATTTCTGGGCCGCGCCCCAAACAAACCCTCTCATCCAAAACTTAATTAACCAAAACATTAGCCCAAGAAACCAAGCTCTGGCTCGCAAACACCCCTTACTCACCCCAATATCCCAAAGAATAACTAACTACCTCAATGAACACCAAACTCAAAATCTTAAACAAATCTGCAAAAAATCAAATATCTTCACCCCTAAACTCAAAATACCCAAAATAGACACAACGCTAGCAAACCAAATAAATAAACAAACCAACCCAAACATAGCTAAAACCACCACACTCGCATACATACACGAAAATTGGCCAAATTGGTGTCACATAAACACTGACGGATCTTCAGACCCGATCTCCAACCACACAGGCTTCGGAGTCCATACCACACAACCAGTTATATCCACACAATCTTACCGACTCCCTAACAACCAATCTATATTCACGGCCGAGCTTTTGGGCATGGCCTCAGCCCTGCATAACCAACAATCTAAAAACAACAATAAAATCCTAATTCTCACCGACTCCCTTAGTGGACTGCAAGCCCTCCAAAACAAAAATACCAAAAAACGACCTAAATTAATAAACCAAATACTGAAAAGTTCCAACGACCTAACAAAAGCAGGCAAACAAATAACCTTGTTGTGGATCCCCGCCCACGTAGGAATTTACGGCAACGAAAGCGCCGATAAAGCAGCTAAATTATCTCTCAAAATACCAGAAATAAGCCTAAACCTACCCATCTCAAAATCAGAAATTAAAAGTGTTAACAAACAAAAAAAAACAAAAAAATGGCATAATCAATATCAAAACACAAATAGCCAAATCAAAAAAGTGCTCAGAAAACCGCTAGCCAAACCCAAAATCCTACACCCCTCAAAAGAAATTGACAGATCAATTACAAAACTCCAAACAGGACACACTAACCTAAATAACCACCTAAAAAAACTTAAAAGGCACACCACAGGCAACTGTCAATCGGGTGGGAAAACAGCCCAATCCTCGCTCTATAAAGGACTATGTCAATTATTTTGCAAGTTGAAATGACCCCTGATACTTTATGAATACTTTATGACAGTTTATGGAGTCAAAATCAATGCTGATAATTCATAAACTTAATGCTTCCTACTATACTATAGGCATGTGGCCTCTTCAGTGCTGAATAAAGATTGAAAATACATCAGTCAATCCAAGATGAAGGAAACTTTATACATCAGAGTTCTTGAGAATTAGTTCATGTTTTGTTCTTAGTCTTACATTTCAACCATCGATTGTGTTCACATGTAGACTCAAACTGGTATATTAAAAAAATGTATACAGGCAACAAAAACTGTATTAGAAACAACAAACTCTGTATTTATGGATAGCACTTTCATAAGCATGATAGCATATTTTGATAGCATATTTTGGAAAACAAATTCAAAACTCTGTATAAATTCAAACGGCGCACCTCAAGTCAAACCGCTATGCAAGGTTTTTTCCAAGATATTAGGCCTTATTCTGTAAAATTACCCTTGGCTCGGGTAGAACCGCTGGGCTAACCACGCGGTTCAAGATAATCGAGCACTGTTCGATTTTTTTTAGCCGAACGGTCCTAACCGCGCCAATGGAAATACTACATCGTCATCATAAATGAACTGTTTCGATTTGCGCGGTTTTACCAACCGCTAGCCCCTAGCGGTTTGCAGTTGGTGAAACCGCGCCAAACCGCGCACTATGGAAACAAAGTCGCCGAACTTTTAAGCATACTTTTTGTATAGCATTTCAAAAGCCTGGTTTGTTTGCATTAAAATCAAAACAAAGGAATCTGTAATTAAAATGTGTAAGGTGAAAAAGCTTTTACATAAAAGAGCAAAATACATGGGGGAGAGTAAATATATAATTCTAAATAACTTTTCTTGAATGGAGCACATTTGAAAAAAAAGATAATCCAAGCATATTCGATATTACCGTGTATAAAGAATTTATATCAGTCATATATTTCTAACTTAGATCACCCGTATGTAGCCCAGGTAAAGCATGCACATCGGGGAACATTGTAATGTTGGTACAGTTTATCGTGTCTTCGAGCTTTAGCGTTACACATTGGCTTTTCATATTGTTGTGGTCATCAGTTATGCAAATCAGTTTCGGTGTGTCTTTTTAACAAGTTGTTCTTCATTAAGATTCACGGCCAGCCCGATTGTAACAATTACATGTACACTTTGCTTTGACGATGCCGGTTGATGTTATTCAATACAGGCTGATAGTGGGTGTTTTTGAATCTATTCTACATGCTAATCATTTCGGGAAGATGATACACATTTCTCTATATTTTGGGTTACTTTGCTTATCTAATTTCCGATTATCATTCTTAGTTTTACTTTTTCTCTTCGGCTGCGGTGATATCCATCCGAATCCAGGACCTTTGCATAGTCCAGATTTAAAGATTACATATCTAAACGTACGCAGTCTTAAAGACAAAGTAGATTTTATCAGTGCTGAATTAGATAGTTATGATGTTGTATGTTTAACAGAAACCTGCTTGCACCATGATATTCTAGCCACTGATATTACACTGATACCATTTTCAAATCGTAGCCTGTATTAAGGAATATATTTTAGATCTTAAATCAGAGTATAACGGACAGCCTGAGCTGGAGGCGCGCGTGGATATGTTGACAGTTTTTAAGTAGTTAGTGTTAAAACCGAATGTTTGCGAGTATTAATAAGATTTCTGAATTCTGTTACAACAGTAACCGTACATGTATTTGTTACATTAAGTCATTTCATTCAAATTTGTTTGGTATGATTATGTCTTATACTTATTTTAGGATGGAAGGTACAGTTACCAAATAAAATATGCTGAAATATCAGTTCATTATGACCATATTTCAAAATGTATTTTTTAAAGTAACCCTCCTTACATTAAAGATAACTATTTAAAGAATATAGTACTGAAAGACATTGCAACAAACCGAATAATCAGGGGGGAGACTTTATACTGAGGGGAGGGGCGCGAAACATATCCGCCCGGGGGAGATTTCATTTCAGAACAGATTCTCCGGGGGAGAATCTGTACCGGTATAAACTCTCCGGGGGGAGAATTTGTACGGGGGAGAGTTTATACCGGGACACCGGAACAAGCCATGCTATTCTCGGAACTGCCCACGGAGGGAATTGCTTCCCTTTCAAAGGAGATGAAAGTAAATCTGTTGCCTATGAGTGGGTCCACGTGGACTTCACCGGGAAGGTTGGTCTGGAATTGAGTTAATTGTTGTTTTTTGCCAGTCAACGTGGCGGTTGGGTAGCCTGGTGGTGAAAGCGTCCGCTCATGACGCCGAAGACCCGTGTTCGATTCCTAGTCTGATGAAGCCCATTTCTCGTGTTCCCGTTTGAATATCGCTTAAACGACGTAAAAACGCTTAAACGACGTAAAAACATACTCCCTCCCTCGCAGCAGTCAGCGATATTGCCCTGTCGAAGGGCTGCCTGTGAAATGTCTGGACCATACAAACCAAATGTTCACGGCCTTATTTCCGATCCACCCAATTTAGGTTCGATTCCACACAAACAACCTGGTCACTCCTTGTTACTACCCGACTCCTGTCTATCATTTTATTTTTATGTAGGACGGTTGGATTGCTGAGGATTACGTTGAACTCAAGGAGTGTCCCACAGGCACAGGCTTGATGAAGCAATTTATTCATATATTATTTATATATTTCAGTTTCAGTTGTCTGTTTGTTTCATCGTTGACAACATGTTAACTAGGTCACGGTGGCCGATTAAAGGTAACCACCGAGCTGTCATTTCATGGACAGATCGGGTGTGAGAGAAACATGTCACAGCGTTAACTCGAATTAACTGTTGTCAAGGGAGATACGTTCAGTGAGTGAGAATGGTTTTACGCCGCTTTTAGCAATATTCCAGCAACATCACGGTGGGGGACACAAGAAAAGGGCTTCACACCTTGTACCCATGTGCGGAATCGAAACCGGGTCTTCGGCGTGACGAGCGAATGCTTTTACCACGAGGCTACCCGACTCCTCGGAGATAAGTTCAATCAACTTGCACTGGTGATGGCTTAGGTGTAACAAAACATATCACAGTGTCAACTCGAATAAAATGTTGTTTGGAGACAATAAGTTCAATTAATATGTTGAACTGGTAACGTTTGTAGAAAGGGCAATTCGACGTATTTAGGCCACGTTGGATGTTTGGTCAGCCAGCCTAGGTCAGTATGACTAGATGGTTATCTGCCGTCGGGATACGATCCATGCAGTCGACCAAGTGACTTGGCATCAGTGTATCCTGCAAAACCCATCGAGTAGGTGCTACTGTGACAAAAACCTCATTCGTAGCAAGGAACAACATATCATATAGGAAACAGTACGTCACTGGCTTTTCTTAAACATTGTTTGTGATAGTTTGGGTAAACGCCATGAAAAGCACTCCATGTTCTTTGACGTGTATCACGTAATGTGACGTCGTTAATTGACAGGGGATATGGTTGGCTTTTGCGTGTAACACACTTGACTTCACGGTGCAGAGTTGTTTCCCTTTGTCGAAGCAGAATGGTCAATGAGTTGGATTCCCAGATCATTATCCATGATTGTCAGAATCATACCCGTGCTTGTGGTTTTCACCTAAAATGGAAAACGTCAAAGGGTTTTCCTTCCACATTCCACAACTCAAATACACACATGGTTATTAACAAAATATTTTGAGAACGTATTCAAGGACCAAAACAGAAGACATCATCACGATCAAGGTGTAGACTTACAATTTCATTTCACAGCTCGTCGCGGTATTTCTTTCGGGTATATTGCACTTTGTCGTGACGTTGCAGGAACCAGCACTAATGACGGTTGTCCAAACATCGTGACCAGAGCTAAGTGGGGTGCACGAGCACCAACGTCCAGAAGTCTTTTGCACAGTGCCGTCAAATACGCCTTCATCCACCATGGCGCTAGCGCCGCGTGTCACATCGAGGCTGAGTGTGCAGCCATTGTACGGGGATACCAGCGTTACCACATGGACGAACACCGTAAGTTGTTTTTATCTGTGAAAAGCAGCAAGTGAAACAGAAGGATTTGAAGCTGTCCTCTACAAGTTCAGCAGCCCACGGTGAGGACCCAACGCCATTAATTAGCCACAAGGGACGCGGTGGGTACACGAACCTTCATCTCGCAAAGTCCGCAGACACTCGCTACAAAGATTTCACACGTTATAAAGAAATATTTTGAAAAAATAAATGGGCGTGGCAATCAGATATATCTTGTGCCTGCTACCGTACTCCCTCTCAGTGCCGTAATTCGAAGTACAAACAGGGTCAGTTGTGACGTGGCAATAAAGTGACGTATGACCATGACCTCTTACATACTTCAATGGTAGTTAATCCAAAGTCAGACTTTTATTGCAGTGACCTCCCTTTACTCGTGTTATTTTAGAAGACGGGCACCTGTTGTTCGGGTGTGGTAAAAACAACATATTTGCACATTTCCTTAAGAATGCCACTTGTAATTTGTCATAATTATGAGTATACACATGTCAAGTTTTATTATCTTTTCTGAATGCAATATTTAACAGAACAACTTTCGTCCATTCCCTTTCTCTCAGTTTAATATTATTTTTTTTTCAAATCACTGAACGTCATGAACCCGGAAGATAAGGGTTAGAATTGATCTTCAGCAACCCATGCTTGTCGTAACAGGCGGCTAATGCTTGTCGTAACAGGCGGCTAACGGGATCGGGTGGTCAGATCGGGTGGTCAGATCGGGTGGTTGATGCATGTCATCGTTTCCCAGTTGGGTAGATCGATGCTCATGGTGTCAATCACTGGATTGTCTGCTGCAGACTCGATTATTTAAACAATAAAGAAATAAACTTAACTTCATGTTCTCTCAGACTGGAACGACATAGGCTACAGTTTTGTCGTCGGCGAAGACGGCAACGCCTACGAAGGTCGTGGCTGGGACGCAGTGGGGGCCCACACTCAAGGCTACAACACAGTGGGCCTTGGTGGGACTGCTAGTTGATCAACACGCATTGAGAATCACACGGTTAATCCCCGTTAATCTGGGAAATCACGGAAATGGGTAATGTCAGTTTCAGCATTCCCAGCAGTGACCGACCACAAGTTGACCTTTCATACCAAAAATGCTCTCTATGGTTTAGGCACAAGATTACCCCGCCCATACGAGAATATTTGAATACTTACACTTGCACTATTATAAATATATACCATTGTACTCTTACAACACATACCCTTGTACTATCACAATACACACCATTGGACTGTTACAATGCATGGCACTGTACTGTTACAATACATACAATACTTTATGGACTTTTACCAACACATACCATTGTATTGTTACAACACATATCCTTCTCCATTTTCAATACACACCATTGGACTTTTACAAAACACAGCACTGTACTATTTCGATACACGCCAATGAACTGTTACAACACGTACCTATGTACTGTTACAACACATACCAATGTACTGTTACAACACGTACCAATGAACTGTTACAACACATACCAATGTACTATTACAACACGTACCAATGTACTGTTACAACACATACCAATGTACAGTTACAACACGTACCAATGTACTGTTACAACACATACCAATGTACTATTACAACACGTACCAATGAACTGTTACAACACGTACCAATGTACTGTTACAACACATACCAATGTACTGTTACAACACATACCAATGTACAGTTACAACACGTACCAATGTACTGTTACAACACATACCAATGTACTATTACAACACGTACCAATGAACTGTTACAACACGTACCAATGTACAGTTACAACACGTACCAATGTACTGTTACAACACATACCAATGTACTATTACAACACGTACCAATGAACTGTTACAACACGTACCAATGTACTGTTACAACACATACCAATGTACTGTTACAACACACATCCTTCTCCTTTTTCAATACACACCATTGGACTTTTACAAAACACAGCACTGTACTATTTCGATACACGCCAATGAACTGTTACAACACGTACCTATGTACTGTTACAACACATACCAATGTACTATTACAACACGTACCAATGTACTGTTACAACACGTACCAATGTACTGTTACAACACATACCAATGTACAGTTACAACACGTACCAATGTACTGTTACAACACATACCAATGTACTATTACAACACGTACCAATGTACTGTTACAACACGTACCAATGTACTGTTACAACACATATCCTTCTCCTTTTTCAATACACACCATTGGACTTTTATAAAACACAGCACTGTTCTATTTCGATACACGCCAATGAACTGTTACAACACGTACCAATGTACTGTTACAACAAATACCAATGTACTGTTACAACACGTACCAATGTACTGTTACAACACCTACCAATGTACTGTTACAACACGTACCAATGTACTGTTACAACACTTACCAATGTACTGTTACAACAGGTACCAATGTACTGTTACAACACGTACCAATGTAATGTTACAACACGTACCAATGAACTGTTACAACACGTACCAATGAACTGTTACAACACGTACCAATGTACAGTAACTGTTAAAACACACGAGTTACCCACTGATCAATCCTTGCTTCCCGTCAGGGTTTTGTATGATCGGCAACTTCATGGAGCGTCTCCCCGACTCCAAGGCCCTGGTCACCGTGCAGAAGCTGATAGCCTGTGGGGTGTCCAAAGGCAAGATCCAGTCCAGCTACATCCTCAGGGGCCACCGAGACATGGGCAGCACTGCATGCCCCGGGACCAAGCTGTATGCCCTCATCAAGACCTGGCCGCATTACTAACAATGATTCAACACATTGGGAGATTAAGTCACGCAAATTATGAATAAACCGTTTCTGCAAAACGTTCTGTAGGATGGCATTCGATTATCTATTTACGACCATTACAGTGCGAGAAGATGTCAAGGGGTCAAGTGGAAGCCATCTGATTTACTATCTGATTCAGTACATTTCTGACAGTGGCAGTGGATTGTTCTGTCTGCAGAGGTTCGGGTCAATTTGTCAAAAGTGGAAGCAAATGTCATCTGAAGTTCACTGAGAAAATAATACAGTAAACTACGTTTATAACGAACACGCGTATAACGAACTGACCGATATAACGAACTTACTTTTTAGTCCCGACTATTTGTTGTATATATGCTTATAACGAATTACGGTTATTACGAACTAAAATTAGTGGTTCCTTTGAGTTCGTCACAACCGTAGTTTACTGCATGTGAAATGCTGGACGTCCTCACTGATAACATCTGTTCGATCCTTTGTTTGATTGCACGTCATCCTACCCCGACGGCGTGGGACACTAAAACCAGGAGTGTGCCTGGCCCTACTCGATCGATTAGTTCGAGCTGCCGTCAAGTAGCGGGAATACTGACTATTAAGCCATTAAACAACACACGCACAGACACACACACAGACACACACACACACACACACACACACACACACACACACACACACACACACACACACACACACACACACACACACACACACACACACACACACACACACACACAAATCCTCAGGGCTGGTAGGATGGTCAGTGCGTTCTCTCGTCACGCCGAGTGTCTTGGTTCGATTCCCCGTTCGTGTACAGAATACTCAAATTACCAACACTTTGATAATCCTGGAATATTGCCGAAACCGGCCTTTAAACCATAGTCACTCAGTCCATTCAACAAAATCTCCTACTATCTAGCAATGTTAGGTCAATATATACTACTCAAAGTTTGATAAGGATCACGTTTGATGATATCAAAAAGCATAATTGAAATACCCCGGTACACAATGATTGGGTAACCCCTATAGGACCTCAATATCATAATGTATGGGCAGAGGCATTCATGGGCACGATGTGCACAAGGTGCTTGAAAACCTGTGTTTGGATTATCGTGACAGAATCGTTGGACATCATTATCAGAGAAGACACCAGTGACCTGCATTTGTCACAACGGATTGCAACAACTAAATACACATATGCCCCCTCAGCGTCAAAGATGAATTTTGACGACCGACGAATTATGGGCATGATTGGAACCGGGTCAACACAACGTCACGTTGCAAACGTCTTTGGTGTCAACCAAAGTTTGGTCAGCAGGGCATGGAATCGATACCAGACGTTTGGATCAGCCGTCAAGCGACAAAAGTGGTGAACAGCGTTCCACCACACAGCTGGAAGACAGGTTTCTCCAGACTGCAGCAAGACGTCATCATTTCGTGTGTGCCAACACGCTCAGAAATGAGTTGCGGAACGCCATTGGCGTGAACGTTTCTCAGACAGTGCGCAATCGTCACCGTGAGTGGTTCCGGTCACGGAGGGCATGCATTCGCACCCCCTGACCCAACAACACAGACAGGCACGTTTGGATTGGTCTGAAGATCACGTCAATTGGACAGAGCAGCTCCAGTACTTTTCACTGATGAATCAAGATACTGCCCAGACTCCACAGATCGCCGTGCCCGAGTGTGACGTACACAAGGACAACGATTTCAGGATTCCAGCGTAGCCGAACATAACAGCTATGGAGGGGGCTCAATCATGATTTGGGTTGGGATCAGTAGATCTGGAAGAACAATGTCTATGTCCTACAACAGGGCAGGATGTGCTACAGGGATGACATTCTGGATGGGTACGTGAGACCGTATGCTGGTACAATCGGACCGAACTCCATCCTCATGGACGATAACGCACGACATCATCACGCAAGGGTCGTTGATATTTACATAGCACAGGTGACCATTGTCTGCATGGAGTGGCCAGCCCGGTCTCCAGACCTCAACCCTATCGAACACCTGTGGAACGATGGCCCTCTCACGACGCCCTATCCTTCCGGCAACTCTACAGGAATAACACTGCAATGTTCTTACTGAAGAATGGAACAATCATCCCTTGGCAACCATGAAGACACTTATAGGGAGACGACGGTGCCAGGCTGTGATCGCATCACTTGGGCCAAATACGCGCTACTGACTTGTATTTGAATTTTCGTGATTCTTTTACGTTTAAGTGGGTTTTATTAGATACTCTCATTTTGACGCGTGGTTTGACTTATTATTGGTGACATGTTGTTTGTTGGAATGTGTGGCATTGACAACCGTCTTTTGTTCAGGAAACATCTTTACACAATATTGTCTTTGTCTATTTCAACAGATGCACGCATTTTGACATATAACCTTTAAAGATGGTATCCTTAGCAGACTTTGAGCAGTATAGGTTATCTCGTCCTACCTGTTTTCTTATCAGGCCATTTTGCTAGGTATTTCTGCTCCTGATCCAGTTTTTAAGGTAAGTAAGAAATACGTGGCCGATATATTTGATTGCATATATGGAAAGATAATGCGATTTGTTTGTTTTAAACTCATGGCAAAGCAGGATATATATACGCATTAACCTCATCTTGCGGCTACGCTTTCAATGCTGGAACGGCTTCATAATAAGCAAACACACAGTCAATGGAGGTCGACAATGTTTGGGCCCTCTGTTATACACCTATTGTCAGGTACCGGATTGTCGGTGCAAGATATGTAAATGCAATACACTGTATCCGTTAAGGAAGAGAATTTATTGATGTCAACCCTTTTTTATAATGGGGAACACAACTTTTCCGAGTATATACATATTCCTTCGTCAGTTAGCATCCATAAATTCTCTTCCTTCACTTCTAAATGCCTTTCAAAGACATAACTGTATTCGGTGCGAGTCAAGTAATTCAATAAACCTAAATGTGACAATTCTCAGCTTCATGATATGCATATATAATCCCGTGGTAATCCCTGACGCGGTGGCACGGGTGGCCCAGTCGTCTTAGGCGCCGCGATTCGCTGTGCAGAGTTGCGTCCCTTGGGCACGCCAGAAACCTATGATTGTGGGTTCGAATCCCGGTTCACCCCGATTATGTTTTAAGGTTTGTCAGCACCATACCCATGCTCGTGGGTTTCAGCGGAGTGGTAAAAGTCTAAGACCTGCATCATTTCAGGCTTTCCTCCCTCATTAAGCTGACACGCCGCGATATAACTGGAATACTGTTAAAAGCGGCGTTAAACCCAACTCACACACTTATCCCTGACGCCACTTGACGGTTAATGCTGCATTCAATTAGCTCTGTGTCATGGCTGCTAGCTGATGTTTTACGTAAAGGAGGTGTTATCTCGATCACAATGGGACTGAACCAGTGGTGCTCAGAAAGCACATCCTTGTTTTATTAACAATGTCATTGCCAACACCTGGAGATACAGTTGTACAATCGACTCAATCGTATAATTGCAAAGTTTTCTTGTGAATTTGGAAGAGTTTTGTCGCTTTTATTTGTGACAGATCCATGACAATAGTTTCCTGACTTGCTTTTCACTTGCTTCCTCTTATCAATTCTTTCATGTAATATAATATGAACTTGCAACCCCCTTGAGAAACATTCAACGTTCTTGTACTAACTTTTCAGAATTTCACGAATGGAGTCATCGGTGATGACCAGGAAAACTAACCAATTATTGAAAAGATTACAATCTACTTTTCATCCGACGAAAAACTTGACATGTTGGCCTTTTTGGTGTTGTTTGATTGAGTTTTACCTTTTGTTGAACATATGTGTTACTTATTGTAGATCATGATCGGCCAGCTTGTAGCTGCGTTGTTGCTCATAGCAACAAGTGTGAAGGTCATCAGCGCAGTGACATGCGCATGTGGAAAGGTCACGGTTCACATCCGGTCAGGACCCGGAACAAGCCATGGCACAATTGGGAACATCTACCCCGGGTTCTGTTATCAGTTCAAGGGAGATGAGAGCAAAGCCAGTGGCTATGAGTGGGCCCATATTGACTATAATGGGAAGGTAGGCACACAGAGACCACGAGCACGTGGTGCCCCCGATGTGCTTTGGTCCCAGTACACTATGTCTTGTAGTAAGGGACAACTAAAAGTGGGATCCGGCAGGGGCGTCAATCTGTGGCCCTCACGATTGTGTGTCATAGGCGGATCGGGGGACACCCCCCTCCCCCTTTTTGAAAACCAAATCTAGTCTGTTGTAGGCAGTAAAATTGACTGGGAAAGGGGTTTTTGATATTTTGGACGCCTCCCTTTTAAAAATGCTGGACCCATCCTTGTGTGTCATCGCTTCCCTGTCTTTATTTACTCGTCAAGTCAATGATTTGGCTGATCTAGATTCACTCCCACATTGTCAATAAATGGTGTGCCTGATCCAGACTCAAACTATCCATAGGCCAATCTGGTATAGCTGTAATATTGCTGAATGCTGGGATCAAGAAGACGCTAAACTCTTTCAATCTGCTAGAAATAGCCTTCTCTTAAAAAATCGAATTTAATTAAATACACATTTAGCTTTGGTTTTGAAGCACCTCCGATTCGTCCGATATTTCCTATTTACATAAACGTTACATAAGCAGTATTGGACTCGTTATGCCTTCTCATCGAAATATACAAGTATGTGTTGCCATATCTGAAATAGGTAGGTCAATATATATTTATCAAGACCGTTGTCATCTTACATTTGTTTTTATGTGTTAATAAGGGAATATTCATTTATAATTGGTGTGTAAAGGTGACTTGTTGTTGCAGAACGGATGGGTTGCAGAGAACTACGTGGACCTGAAGGCGTGTCCGTCGTCGGTGACCACCCACCCAAACACGGGTACACACACTGGTAAGGGGAGGCTTGTCTCCGTGACCGTCGTCGGTGATCACCCACCCCAACACGGGTACACACACTGGTAAGGGGAGGCATGTAGCCGTGACCGTCGTCGGTGATCATCCACCCAAACACGGGTACACACACTGGTAAGGGGAGGCATGTCTCCGTGACCGTCGTCGGTGATCACCCACCCCAACACGGGTACACACACTGGTAAGGGGAAGCATGAAGCCGTGTCCGTCTGTAAATAATCGAGTCCAAATCAAACAATTCAGTGATTGATAACATGAGCTTCGACCCACGCAATTGGGATCGATGACATGCATCAACCAAGTCAGGGAGCCTGACCACCCGATCCCGTTAGTCGTCTCTTACGACAAGCATAGTCGTCTGTTATGGCAAGCATGGGTTGCTGAAGACCTATTCTACACTGGCGTTTTACCTTCAGCTGGTACACACACTGGTACACATGCTGATACACACGCTGGTACAAACACTGATATATATAAAGCTGAAAGATTATCCCTCGTCAGTTTCCACTAACCTCAACACTAAGACACAAAGTAGCAAGTGTAGACCAAAAGAGTAGTTCACTCCCAACCCCCCAACCCCTCACCCCCCCACACCCACCCCACCCCCCAACCCCCCACCACCACCCACACACACACACACACGGGAATCGAACGTCTTCGGCGTGGCGAGCGAACGCTATAACCACTAGGCTATCCGACCGCTCTCGTCGACTGTGACTGATCATGACGGAGTAAAAATGAAAATGCATCGGGGCCATGGAACGACATCGTAGCGAGTAGGAAGGATAAACTGAGGACATGGTCACGCATCACTGTGATAATACCTCACTTGTTGCAGGCACCAGCACCCACGCCGGCTGTCCCCGCATCCTCTCCAAGTCCGAGTGGGGGGCCAGGACACCCACGGCCGGCCAACTACACCTTCACGGCGCAGTGAAATACGCCTTCATCCACCACGGCGCCAGTGCTGCCTGTCATACTGAGACGTCGTGTGCTGCCATGGCGAGGGCCTATCAGAGAGACCATATGGACTCACGTGGTATGTCATGTGACGTTATATGAATACTCATTTGGTAAAATAATATCTCAGTAACTGACGTTGTTCGGGTATATATTTTGTAACGTTTATCCATTGGCAAGGATGTTGGGTAGAATGGTCGCTGGTGCATTCGTTCTCTTATAAGTAGTAGCTTACCCTCTGTGCGCAATGGGTGCGTCAACGTGAGTCTTTCGATATATTTGGCCGTACGACCTTGTCATAGCTTTGAGACGTGTTTACAATCGAAACATTGTCATGACTGGGGTTGGTATTTACCGTGTAGGACTTAATTCAATTAATATATTTCAGCGTTCACACACTGATACTGGGGGGAATAATAAAAATCATAATCATAATCATCGTCATCATCATCATCATCATCGTTATTATCTCAATGTCAATTTTGATTTTGTTGATGGTTCTGTACTGCTGGATGGTACAGAAACGAGTGTCAACCAAGCGAAGTGCCATAACAAATCGGCCCAGACTCAAAGAGACGCAATCTGATCCACCACTGCATCGAGTTTATGTGCAATGTGTTGAGAGGATCAGCAACCCTGCAGTGTTATTCGCTTGGACCAAGTCGGCTGGTCTGAAAAGTGAAAGAGAAGGCTTTCTATTTGTTGCACAGGACCAGACACTTCCCACTCGAAACCGTCAATGTGTGATTTTGCATCAAAATGTAAAAATGAAATGTAGATTATGTAATGAATTTTATGAGACTGTCAGTGGATGCCAAGCTGTGGCACAAACACAGTATCTTAAGCTACATGATGGTGCTGCTCGATCATTTTATTACCGTCTTCACAATGCTTGTGGTTTTTAAACAGAGGTCCATCCATGGTACGACCCAGACTATATAGAGGGCGTCATGGAAAATGATAAATATATAATTCTTTGGAATAGGCCCGTATACAGCCTCAGACGTATCCAGGCCAAAAAACCTTATCTTGTCCTTTTTGATAAATCCATTGAAATAATTTATATTATTGAATATTCTGTCCCTTTTGACACTAATGTGATCGATAAGATTCAGGAAAAACATGGCTAATATGCAGACCTCGCTTTCGAAATGTCACGCTTGCATCCCAAGTACCAAGTTGTCCGACACCCCATTGTTCTTGGTGCCTTAGGCCTAACCAGCCTGACTGTGCCAGGATCACCAAACCCTCTTTTTCCCTTTTTTCTATTTTAATCTGTACATGATAATAATTATTATTATTATAAATATTCTCAGCTCCCTTGGGAGTATACATCCTATGGTACCTGCATCCACATCACTATCTCATCCTAACGGCTCATTGCCTGATGGGCTCTGCAAGAAGCCATTTTGAATTTATAAAAAGTTGTAGTCAAACGTGATTCTCACATCCAGTTGAACATACTCGTGCAGCTATTGAATTCTTTAAACATGTTCAGGTTTCAACGACGTCGGCTACAGCTTCCTGATCGGCGAGGACGGCAATGCCTACGAGGGTCGCGGCTGGGATATCGTCGGCGCTCACACCAAGGGATATAACTCTGTCGGACTAGGTAGGTCCAACATTCAGACAGCAATAGGCTCTGTGTTGTAAAGCTGCATCCGCGCTTCAGAAGGGAGTTGTCGTTCTTGCAACACACCCAACACATCCGCTTCCTCGTTTATCACCCATATTAGCAATACGTTGTCATCTCGACTGTTGACATCACATGTTAAACACCTCCGTGGAGTTGTGCTAGAATTAATCACCTGCAACCGTTGCTGCTACAATAAATGACTGCTAAGGTAGGTACTGTGTATACGTCAGCCGCCCCTACTAATTCCCCTTAAATTAACCCATCCACTATCTAATATATAAATTAACCAATATATCCCACACCTTCATAACAAAATAATATTGAAGTGAATTATTATATATAAAGGTTTAAAATGCGTACATTGTAAATTGCAATTGCTTTCAACAAGAGTTCTGTATGATGTGTTTCCTGTTTATTTAAGAAATAAACGACTCGAGGTCGTTGTTTATTATACAATAAACACAGTAGGGAGAATGAACCGCGAGGAGCGCAGCCACGACTGGTTTATTCTCCCTGCAGTGTTTTATTGTACGATAAACAACGACGATATGAGATATGAACATTGTGAACAGCCTGTTTAAGGATGATAATAAAATGTACAAGCTTAAAAAATATTTATCCCTATTTAAATAATGATGACTCCCTCATTAGGATCCAACTTCCGTAATGTCGGATAAGTCCATTTTAAGCAGGGGTGGGTATTTCCCACATATTCTCACAATCCACACGTCGATTACGTGTACATTGTCTCGAAATACCGATTGTCATATCTCTCTCGCTTTGGGATGCGATCGTTTGTCTTCGTTGCCCGGCTTCATCTTTGAGGAACAAATCACTCCCTTCTCAAAAATAACGTCGTCATATATACGACGTCATCAAGTTGCGAGCGCATTTTCGAATCTCCGATAATGACGTCATGACAGAACTATGTTTTATCGTGAAATAAACCACGCTAAATTCGTCATTGCTCTTTGCTTTTATCGCCTAGTTATCTTATATCACAATATATAGGGGTTGTTTTAACTGTTATTGCTTTCAACCTTGGTTCCATATGATGTGTTTTCTGTATATTACAATATAAAGATTGACAGTGTTTATATTAAAGTGGTATTGCTTTCAACCAGGGTTCTGTATGATGTGTTTCCTGTACAATATAAAGATTGACTGTGTTTATATTAAAGTGGTATTGCTTTCAACCTGGGTTCCATATGATGTGTTTCCTGTACAATATAAAGATTGACTGTGTTTATATTAAAGTGGTATTGCTTTCAACCAGGGTTCTGTATGATGTGTTTCCTGTACAATATAAAGATTGACTGTGTTTATATTAAAGTGGTATTGCTTTCAACCTGGGTTCCATATGATGTGTTTCCTGTACAATATAAAGATCGACTGTGTTTATATTAAAGTGGTATTGCTTTCAACCCGGGTTCCATATGATGTGTTTCCTGTACAATATAAAGATCGACTGTGTTTATATTAAAGTGGTATTGCTTTCAACCAGGGTTCTGTATGATGTGTTTCCTGTAAAATATAAAGATTGACTGTGTTTATATTAAAGTGGTATTGCTTTCAATCTGGGTTCCATATGATGTGTTTCCTGTATATTACAATATAAAGACCGACTGTGTTTTTATTAAAGTTGTATTGCTTTCAACCAGGGTTCTGTATGATGGGCAACTTCATGGAGCGTCTCCCCGACTCCAAGGCCCTGGACACCGTGCAGAAGCTGATAGCCTGTGGGGTGTCTAAAGGCAAGATCCAGTCCAACTACATCCTCAGGGGCCACCGAGATGTTGGTGCCACCGCCTGTCCTGGGACCAAGCTGTACGCCCTCATCAAGACGTGGCCACATTACTAGAATTAGGACACGTGCAGCCGTATTATCTTCAGGATTTGCGCATTATCCGAATGGTATTATTGTAGCACTAAAATCACGGACAATGAAAACATCAATCAATCGGATAATAACTGTCTACATGTGTTGTCTCTTTAGTCTATCCGTATGTGTGTTTGCGTGTGCACAAGCATGGGAGTGCTTTGTTAGTCTACGGTTGTTTGTTTGTTTGTTGTTTAACGCCGTGCTCATCAATATTACAGTTATATGACGGGGGTCTGTAAATAATCGAGTCTGGATCAGACAATCCAGTGACTGACATAGTGAGCAAGTCAGTGAGCCTGACCACACAATCCCATCAGTCGCCTCTTACGACAAGCATTGTCGCATTCCACGGCAAGCATGGGTTGCTGAAGACCTTTTCTACCCCGGATCGTCTACGTACATGTACGTGTATTCCTTAGTTGCTCAACACAGATAAAGTAATCATTTTTTTGTTTTGGCAATATGTTTCACAATATCAGTCAACTCAAAGGTAGTGTCTCTAAAGTAACTGAAATCTGTCAGTGAGACGCATAAGAAACAATCTATTTAAGGTTGGTATAACATTATTCCAGTTATATCCCGGCGTGTCAAAGGGAGAGAACCCAAGCGTGACTCAGGACTTAGATGGCCTCAGACCACAATTAATTTCCTTCTTTGCTATCTTCAATCCCACAATAGTAATTATCGGTCGTAGGCTATTCTTCCGTTGCATGCTGACCAACCTGCCACTTGGCACTTAAAACGCAAAGTTTCGACCTGCATTCACCAGCTACCTTTCGCAGTAACCACTGTCAACAGTGCTCACCGGAAGTGTCGACCCGAAACACACAGAGCGGCCTTCAACTTGGGGTCTAGTCATGGGAGGCTGGAATCAATACCTTCACAGCATGTGGCTTACAAAACATTGGCAACATACTACAATGTATAATCTTTCATTTAAGCTATCACAAGTCACTCCAAAAAAATTAGCACAGGCTGAACAGCCCAGGGCACTATATCCACTGTTTCAGTTCAACTTCCGGTACAACGTAGGGGGGATAACTGTGGTCTGAGGCCGGATGTTCACGACATGGATGAAACTACGATGTGAATGTCACAAGACAAGGGTCATCAGAGGGAAAATCTGGGATTCGAACCCTATGCCAGTGGAACCCCCTGCTGTGCTTCGCTACCCGTGCCTTCACGCAAGGGAAAGAGAACACTAACGTTTCCTTGTGTAGATTGCTGAAGGGCGTCCAGTCAAGGTGCCTCTGTCTGAATGGCTTTGACGAACGAGGAAGGCAATTTCCCCGTGGTGCAGTGATCGCACGAATAATCAGCACGCTCCAACTCTACAGTCAGGTTACCTCCCACCTGTTACAACAGCACACATCTGCAGTTCACACGTGTTAGTTGTCATGTAGTTCACACGGATATATTTTAAAGTGATGAAAACAGTGGATTTGGAAAATCAATAATGTTTAATTACGAAACAATTACGCTTGCAGTAATAACTATATACTTACCGTAAAACTTTTAAAAAAACTGTAATGCTAATAAAAACGAAATGGGTCATGATCGTCTTCATCAACACCTGCATCTACATCTTCATCTCTTTCAGGGGCGGTCGGGTAGCCTAGTGGTTAATGCGTTCGCTCGTCACGCCGAAGACCCGGGTTCGATTCCCGATATGGGTACAATGTGTGAAGCCCATTTCTGGTGTCCCCCGCCGTGATATTGCTGGAATATTGCTAAAAGCGGCGTAAAACCATACTCACTCACTCACTCATCTCTTTCAACATGAAAATGTATGCACAAAATCATATGAACAAAGATTGTTAATGACAAATAACAAATGAGATTCATTTATATAAATCGGTGCAATAAAATAATGATTAGAAATAAAGTTTGATATTTATTTATATAAATCGGCGAATATAATCTATGAAAAATCATAAACGATACTTATTCACATAACATCCTGAAAACATAAATAAAACATATGTACATGTACAAAGTCATATGAACAAATACGTTAAATGACAAATACTAAATGATACTTATTCTATAAATTGATTAACACAAACGTTTAATGAAAAATACCAAAATTGTATAATTATTAACTTGATTTCCATGGGACCATCGAAAATATATCAAGTCATCCGTTTTGTCGAGACAAGCAGCAAATCGATATCTATACTCTTCAAAGAAAAGAAACGCACAGGTAGTATGTAGTTCATTGAACCTGAGTGCACACAAACTCCGGTATATAAATTGGACATATTTTATTGGATTATGTTGGTGGCCTGATATTCGACAAACGGTGCGTCTTAAACGGCATTGTTTTCACACTTGTTCAAAAATGTCATGGAGGAAAACAGTAAAACAGAATACACGTGCAAGTTATGGCATTCGTTACTCGTGATAGTGGCTATAAAAAGGAAAGCATAAGTCAATAATTTGTCATTCAACTGTCAAGATTTTTCAATTTCGAAAATGCCTAGACTCAGCGCTGCCGATCGGAACATCGCCATAGGACGTATCCAAAGAGGGGAATCGCAATCTTCTGTTGCACGCCACTTCAACGTCCACCACAGCACCATTTGTCGCCTTTGAGACCGATACAAACAGTTCAGTTCCGTGGGTTTCTATTTTTGAAGAGTGTATTTGTCTTGTCGATATCTTGGAAACATTGTCTAGTGCTGATTGGGGTCTGTCATTCCCACAAGCTTGACAGCGTCTATCTCTACAGATCCACCAGCGTAAGAAGGATCCACCCATACCCGGATGACGTCAGATGTGAAGCTGGTCAACTGCAACAGCAGGTGATGTGAACCAAAATATGAACCATTAGAAGGGTTTGGACATGGAGAGAGAGGGAGCGACAGAGAAGGAAGGAGAGGGAGAGAGACAGAGGAGAGAGAGATAGAGAGCGAGGAGGGAGAGAGAGAAGAGAGAGAGGGAGGGAGAGAAAGAAAGAGAGAGATAGGAGGGAGAGAGAGGAGTGGGAGGGAGAGAGAGGGGCGAAGGAGAGAGAGAGAGTAAGAGAGAAAAGGGGGAAAGGATATGGGAGATACATAAAGGTAGAGAAGAGAGTGATGGTGGAGAATGGAGAGATAGATGTATACGGATAGAGATGAGACAATGATATATAGGGAGAGAAGAGAGAGCGATGTAGGGAGAGAGAGTGGGGAAGGAGAGAGTCAGGTTTGCCTGAGCGAGACTGTTAATCACCGGCCGCCGTTCTATCTGGAATATTGCTGACAGCGTAGTAAAACAACATTCACACAAATACGGCAAATTATTTTGTTATTCAAAGTAAGTTCCCATTTTCTTTTTATTTCATGGTTAACGGATGTTTGCTCAATGAAATAAACACATCTTTGTGAAGTTAATGAGTTTAAACTATATTTAGCATGATCGTTTTCGTGGGAACAAATTTGCTAATTATGTTAATAGTGCATGTTCAGGATTTTTACTGCAATTTGTTCATCTATGAAAATTAAGATCTTTACAAGGGGTTTGCAATGGCCAGAGACTACAAACAATGCTTTTGAGTAATTGGCATATGCTTGCCGTAAAAGGCGACTTTGCTTGTCGTAAGAGGCGACTAACGGGATCGGGTGGTCAGGCTCGCCGACTTGATGGATGCATGACATCGTATCCCAATTACGTGGATCGATGCTCATGACATCAATAACTGGACTGTCTGGGCCAGACTCGATTATTTACAAACGGCCTTCATATAGATGGAATGTTCCTGAATGCGGTGTTAAACAACAAACAAAACAAAAAAGTAATAATTATTATTGTTTTGCTTTTGTGTCTTTCATTTTTTTCGAAATAACAAAATATAGATTAAAAATAATAAATTTGAATTCGTAAACCGGAAAATAAAAAAGAGTATTTTTTTTGTCTTTTCTGATTTATGTATTTAATATAGGTAAAGAGTGTATGTAGTTACCTTCCCTCGGTGTTTTCTTCTGACGAATATGCCAGCACAGCTGTCACCCACAGTTCCACCACTATAACACAGAGGTGCTGCAGACATTACAATAGACAATGACACGGGCTAAAAACACATTGTGTTCCTCCATCATCAATGAATACATACAGTATACGGTATGTCTAAGGATGACACGTGTCTATTTTAGTCAGCTACAGATATGTAAAGCTAACGGAAGTCAAATGAACCCTACCCTACTCCGTGCACGAACCTTTGGCGAACCCTACCGTTGTCTGCCGTTGAAGCAATGTGTGGAGCTGATGACCACATGACGCACATGTTATCAAGCGAAAGCATTGCCGTATGAGCAATGTAACCTGAGCGCTCATTGGTCATGCCCTCGCCAGCACCCATCTCGCTTGGTTACCAGTAGCACCGGTCATTATAGTGGGTTTCATGTATTCAAGATTGTGACACATTATGTATTAGTGAGTGAGTTACGATTAGTAAGAGAATATACTGCAGAGTGGCAATGGACTGATATTATTTGTTACCTCGGTGGTAGTTGATGTTATGTCAGGCACAACCTTTAAAAGAGGAAACGGAGTTGGAATAAATCAACCTATTCTGTCCCAGCTACCTGTCATCCAAAGTCTGGCTGCCCTACAAGAAAAGTGTGTAGCTATTCCCACCACTGAGGCCGCAAATAACATAACCATTATATGTAAGCGACATTACATTAATTTGATCAAAGAATTAAATAACGCCACATATAAGACCAATATGGTTACTGAGGAGTGAGTGGGCGAGTATGGTTTTACGCCGCTTTTAGCAATATTCCAGCAATACCACGGCGGGGGACACCAGAAATTGACTTCACACAATGTACCCATGTCAGGACTCGAACCCGGGTCTTCGGCGTGACCAGCGAACGCTTTAACCACTAGGCTACCCGACCGCCCCGGTAACGGAGGAAGAAATCTGCCAAAAACATGCATCATTACTATCAACTTTTGACTCGAAACCCTGAAGACATGTCCATTCTTCTTTTGTACTGGATTCCAATGCTCCATAAATATCCGTACAAAGAGGGTCCAGCCAATGGGCCACCAAATCCCCGTCTCAAAGAGTAACTATAATCCTTAATACATTCAAGGAAGGACTTTCTTTATAATCACAAAACGTATTTGAGAAAAGTGGAATTAATATCATGTGGATTCTCCGAACTCAAACGATTTGCTTGTCTTTTTGCAACCTCAGAAAAGAACCAAGTTCCATTTTGTCGAAACAATTGATTTTTCAACTTTGTACGCCACTATCCCACATTAAAAACGTAAGGGAAAACTTCATTCCTTGATCCAGGGGACTTTTGTTACAAAACGTGGTGAACACAGATACAGTTACGTATCTATATTCAGCGGTTCAAGACAATTTGTCAAAAATGAAAGCAAATGCCATCTGATGTATAGTGGAAAACAATATGTGAAATGCTTGACTTCCTCATTGACAACATCTATGTAAAGTTCAGGGGGGTAAGACATTAAGGCAAGAAGTAGGCATCCCCATGGACACCAAGTGTGCTCCCCTTCTTGTGGATCGGTTTGTTTATGCATATGAATAGGAATTTCTTTTCGGATTGGCAAAGTCAAAACAAGGTAATTTGGCCAAGAAAATTAAATTAAGCTTCAGCTATATCGATTATCTCATATTGTTCAATAACCAAGAAGCCAATGTCCCACTGATTTATCAACCTGAACTAGAAATAAAGGAAACCAGTGAGACCGCCTCATCTGTTTCATTTTTAGATCCATGCATAGATATTCAGTGTGGAACAGCACTCTCCACTAGACTGTATGACAAGAGAGATGTCTTAAGGTTTCAAATAGTCAACTTTCCCTTTATGTCGAGCAATATTCCTGCAGTTCCATTTCGCAACTTTTGAGATACTCTTTCCACCAACATTTTAGAGGGGCGTCATACGACTCTTGCTCAGAAGTTGTTTGACGAAGGTGACAACATTCAAGGCCTTAGAAGAACTTTCAAAAAGGTTTATGGCACAACATGTGGAGGACATTTCCAAATTTGACGCATCAGTGACAAAAATTATGTCCGATGCAATTCCCTATTTTGACTTGTACCATATGTTCCCGTGTTATTTTAAGTGAATAATTGACTTACCGTAGCATGTGTTTGTGACAGGTACCACCGGTGGGGCAGGATACGCTCACCTTTTCGCGAACACCTGGTATCATTACTATTTGATAGGGATTCATAAACACTCCCTCATGATATAGTCGGAACCGCACCATCGACTCTGCTTTATGCAGAGATTTCTGCTGAATATTGAAAGGGGCTTGCCGCTTTATTTATTTACCTTGGCGGTAGTAGATGTCAGTGTCAGGTATATCTTACCTTGGCGGTAGTAGATGTCAGTGTGAGATATATCATACCTTGGCGGTAGTAAATGGCACTATGAGATATATCTTACCTTGGCGGTAGTAGATGTCAGTGTGAGATATACCTTACCTTGGCGGTAGTAGATGTCAGTGTCAGGTATATCTTACCTTGGTGGTAGTAGATGTCAGAAAATGGTCCACGTATGCTGACTTTCAGAAAATGGTCCACGTATGCTGACTTTCAGACGGGTTTCTATCAATGCTCTACGCGAACATCATTAAAGTGTCACATCTTGGTAGTCTAACCAGAGAACTTGATGCGTCATTTAAAGTTATAGATCATTTAACGATGAATGAGGAGTTCAGAGAACACTATGAACAATACATGCAATTACATTACTTAAGCCATTACCTGTGTGAAGGTGTACAGAATGTGACTATATGACTGAGTGAACACGCCTCTTCAATGGAGATAATGGGCCAAGTGAAAACACCTGCACAATAATAATCGTTTGTTTCCTAAGAACAAGCATTTCAGCTTGTACATCCGTGGCTCCAGCCTACCATCTTGCATCGGGTTTTAACTCCGATGATGGACCAGAGTGAGTGTGTTGAGTTTAACACCGCTTTTAACATTATTCCTGTTATATCACGGCGTGTCAGCTTAATGTGGGAGGAAAGCCCGAAGTAATACAGGTCTAAGACGTTTATCACTCCGGTGAAACCCACAAGCACGGGTATGGTGCTGACAAACCTAGAAACATAATCGGGTCGAACCGGGATTCGAACTCACAATCAAGGGATGCAACTCTGCACAGCGAATTGCGGCCCCTTAGACGACTGGGCCACCCGTGGCCCCTAATGGTTCAGAAGATATCAATGAACAAAAATGTTGAAATGTAATATCAATATAGGACTATCGCGATTGAAACTCTTTGAGGACGATTTTATAACGCTGTTGTTGAGTTAGATTTCAGAATGGTGTAAATGCATGCAAATATTACAAGGACAACGATGGGTATTCCAGTGGGAACAGTCACCCCATGATAGCGTTATCATGCTAATGATGATCTGGGGATTACAAAGTGTCACCTGGCTGATTTTGTATCAACCCTCATCCGTTAACTGTCTACTTCTTCAAATAAACGGATGAAACAGTATGAGAATATCTAGGACCAAGCTTTTATCATCTGCACTTAACTAAGGCCATTGTTGAGGATTTTGAGAAAATTACAAAAAGATATTACCTTAAGCGAAGAAATACTATAAAAGCTAGTGTTAATTATTGATGACTCAGGATACCACTTTAAGCTCCCTTAGTGATGAGCAACGGTACAATTCATCACTTTATATACGAGTATGTAGGCTGAGAAAGTAAACAACCACCTGCACCCAGCGTGATACAAAAAGTTCAGAGCCGTATTCATAAAGATTCTAAAAACATGCTTAGAATTATCTTAGGTTGCCTGAAACAATTCTTCAAAAGACTTATGAAAATCACTTTAATTTAATTTCACAGACTAAAAACTCCTTATGCACTCTAATATTTTTCTTAAGAATACGGCCGAAGGTAAAGTTAGTTTATATCCCCCCCGATAGATTGTCTGGCTTTGGCGGCCATCTTAGATATATCGAATCTCGATTCGCCCCGAATATGTTTCTAGGTTTGTCAGCACCATACCCGTGCTCGTGGGTTTCACCGAAGTGGTAAACGTCTGAGACCTGCATCACTTCGGGCTTTCCTCCAACATTAAGCTGACACGCCGTGATATAACTGGAATACTGTTAAAAGCGGCGTTAAACCCAACTCACTCACTCACTCTTATATAACAGTTACTCAAAATAGATGTGTAAGTATGTTAAAATAGGAGGTCGTATTTGGAATCTGTGACATGTGTCTACTTTTACAGTCGTTCGTCTAATACGTAATGTAAACCGTTATAGAGTAATATCTCATGTGTAGTGAACGCAGGGATAAACACGTCATAACAACGCGTACCGAGTCTTTGGTCTTTGGTCAACCGAAGTATGACGTCAACGTTAACATGTGCTCACATTGGTCAACAAAAGTGTCCAGCGACGGTGTCTTGTCTTCGGCGTGACGAGCGAACGCTTTAACCACTAGGCTACCCGACCGCCCCTCTTTGCAATAAAAAGCGAGAGTTGGGGAATCAGTTGGCTTAACAGAGGTACCACTGTACACGACCAGTCCACACAACAACACAAGACCTGAGTGAACAAACAGTCAGTTTATTAGACAGCCACAGAATCTTTATATAATCAGTCAACAATAGAATGTTTACCATCAGTGATTAGAGCATCTTTACTATCAGCTGTAGAAGTACATAGATGTGAAGAACATCAGATGAACCTGATAGAGAATCATTACACAAGATACATACTTGTACAACATTACTCACAATACATATTCCACGGTAGACAACGTAATACAACAGTTTACATATGATTGAATATAGTATACCCGACACCCTCTAACTAATACGTTACCCGAGTGGGCATTCACACAAGATACGTTCTAGTTCAGCCACAATACATTTTCCACGGTAGACAACGTTATACAACAGTTTACATATGATTGAATATAGTATACCCGACACATTCTGACTCATACATTACCCGAGTGGGCATTCACACAAGATACGTTCTAGTTCAGCCACAATACATATTCCAGAAGGTAAACAACGTAATAAAGTTAACAGATTGACATAATCTCTTGACAGCAGTCGTACAATGGGGATATCTAAGTTATACACACAAGCATGACATTTTCAATTACCAAATAGTTTTGCAGGTTTTGCCAATGGTAATAGCACACAGTGAAGAATTAATATAGGACAAGATAGTAACGTTCTTACCTGAGTGCATAAACAATCAGTTTATCAAGGAACTGGAGAAAACGACCAGAGGACGTTTTCTCTAAACAAATCGGACGTTTTCTCTAAGTACAAAGGACGTTTTCTCTAACGCGGCGGCCGTTTTCTCTAATTAACCAGCGACCGTTTTCGTGGGCGGACGTTTTCTCTATAACCCGTGTATTAGACAGCCACATAATGATTATGAGTGTCTGTCGTCCGTATTTACACCTATTCTAGCTCAGCACATAATCTCATTTACTGATTAAACTGACGATAAAGTCGTTATTGTGAACTTAAGTGGCGCTATCTCGACATGATTATATAATTTAGTATGACCGAAGCATTGATGATAGAGATGAATATGAGTGAAGTTAAATATTTTTGACCCAACTGTATCTGACCAGCATAATGAGATATACTGGTCCTGGATTATGTCCGATGTGAGTTATCGATTTGACCCTTGACAGGTTTAAGATACTGGAACGCGGTCTCTTAGTTTAAAAAAAATCCTCTTTACAATCCTTAATATGTGGCATGTAACGAGATAAAATATTTGTAAAACTTGTCCATTTCGCCCATGTTGATATTTGTATAAAATATATAAGAGTGTTCAATCACTATCAAATAAGTAGTACTAATGCTGCCCTCCTCTGTTGATATCCGGAATTATGTAGACCATACCTCCGATATATTTCCCGAGATGACAAGGACCATGGTAGTATGTGTCACAAATTAAATTCAGACTTGAGGGTTCAGGGCAGTTTCGATAATCGGTTGTCTAGTCATTATATACGATTTGATTGCTGCGGACTATTCCAATGTATTTTCCTAGTATATTCCTCCTTCAGGACTTAAATCACGAACAGTCCCGTCATAAAGTACATGAATCGTAATCCCAGGAAATCCCCAAAACACTTGCCTTCAAATATGTGTACTTATATATTCGATCATGAAACTTTCTATGTAGGTATTGGGTCTGAATCATCGAGATGGTACGGATACTTGGCCGCCATCGTAATGGCAGACATAAAAAAAATAATTTCCGGTCCAGTTTTCAAATCGATAAGTAAATGTATCGGAACACGATATAAAATATAAGTAGTCGTATTTGAAGGCAAGTGTCCAAGGAAGAGAATTGTGTTGTATTTGTCGTTATATCACGACGCATAACTGCTGAAACATATAACGCGTTGGGCAGGTTTGGACTGGGAATCAATAAGGAAAACATTATGGTATGTTCTGTGTAGCGACAGGTCAGTATTAAAATCGTATGTTGTGGGCAGTACGGTTACCGCAGCTAGGTTCAGAGTAATGGGCACCAAAACCTTAATCTTTACTACAGAAGTATACTACAAACCATTTCTACTTGTGTACAGGTCAGAAATAACAGAATAAGCCAAATAAATGTATCATACATTCATGTCATCTGAACTGGGCAGTTCAAATAGATTTAGACGATTAATACAGTGGTTTACATGTAGTACACAGTGGTATACATCTAGTATACAGTGGTATACATCTAGTATACAGTGGTATACATCTAGAATACAATGGTATACATCTAGTACACAAAGGTTTACATCTAGTACACAGTGGTAAACATCTAGTATACAGTGGTATGCATCTAGCACACAATGGTATATATCTAGTACACAATGGCTTATATCTAGTACACAATGGCATACATCTAGTACACAATGGTATGCATCTAGTACACAATGGTATACATCTAGTATACAATGGTATATATCTAGTACACAGTGGTATATATCTAGTACACAGCGGTATACATCTAGTACACAGTGGCATACATCTAGTACACAGTGGTATATATCTAGTACACAGCGGTATACATCTATTACACAATGGTATGCATCTAGTATACAATGGTATATATCTAGTACACAATGGCATACATCTAGTACACAATGGTATGCATCTAGTACACAATGGTATACATCTAGTATACAATGGTATATATCTAGTACACAGTGGTATATATCTAGTACACAGCGGTATACATCTAGTACACAATGGCATACATCTAGTACACAGCGGTATATATCTAGTACACAGTGGTATACATCTAGTACACAGTGGCATATACCTAGTACATAGTGGCATACATCTAGTACACAGTGGTATATATCTAGTACACAGCGGTATACATCTAGTACACAGTGGTACATATCTAGCACACAATGCTATACATCAAGTACAGAGTGGTATACATGTAGTACACAAGGCTTTACATCTAGGACACAGTGGTATATATCTAGCACACAATGCTATACATCTAGGACACAGTGGTATATATCTAGCACACAAGGCTTTACATCTAGGACATAGTGGTATACATCTAGTACACAATGCTATACATCTAGTACACAGGTGTATGCATGTAGTACACAATGCTATACATCTAGTACAGAGGGGTATACTGGTACTAGAATCTTTTTTAGGAAGATTTCCAAAAGTTTCTATCAATATTTAATCCTGATGTTAGCATTTGACAGAATGAATGTTACCTCATCTTCATATTCTTTCTTTTGTTGTTTGTTGATAACACTGCATAGGGGCGAATCCTTTCGGGGACTACACACAATAAACTATCCAGGTGATACCATACAGCTTGTATACGTTGGAGACTTGGATACGTTCCTGTGACTGCTTTGGAGCGTCTCACTTCCGGGACAACTCTATCGTTTATCTGACAACAGATGTTGAACAAAAGTCACCATCTGTATCAACCAGCGGTAGGTCCGCCCCCTCTGATTTCAGGAAGTCAAACACGCTGTTGTGTCCATTGAAAGCAGCAAACATTATCGGTGTAAGTCCATTCATTCCCCTTTGGTTGATGTTAGAATCTGACAGCATGTGTTTAACAATAGTCATGTTGCCTCCCAAACAGGCAAGATGAAGTAAACTGTTACCATCTGTATCAACCAGCGATAGGTCCGCCCCCTTTGATTCCAGGAAGTCGAACACGCTTTTGTGTCCTTCGAAAGCAGCAACCATTATCGGTGTCCGTTCTCTCTTTCCCCTTTGGTTGATGTTTAAATCAGACAGCAGACGTTGTACAAAAGTCATATTCCCTCTCTCACAGGCAAGATGAAGTAAACTATTACCATCTGTATCAACCAGCGATAGGTCCGCCCCCTCTGATTCAAGGAAGTCAAACACGTTTTTGTGTCCGAAGGCAGCAGCAACCATTATCGGTGTCAATCCGTAACTTCCCCTTTGGTTGATGTTAGAATATGACAGCAGATGTTGAACAATAGTCATGTTCCCTCCCAAACAGGTAAGATGAAGTAAACTATTACCAGTTGTATCAACCAGCAATAGGTCCGCCCCCTTTGATTCCAGGAAGTCAAACACGCTGTTGTGTCCTTTGACAGCAGCAAACATTATCGGTGTCAGTCCATTCATTCCCCTTTGGTTGATATTAGAATCTAGCAGCAGATGTTTAACAATAGTCATGTTGCCTCCCTGACAGGCAAGATGAAGTAAACTGTTACCATCTGTATCAACCAGCGATAGGTCCGCCCCCTTTGATTCCAGGAAGTCAAGCACTCTTTTGTGTCCTTTGAAAGCAGCAACCATAATCGGTGTCCGTTCTCTCTTTCCCCTTTGGTTGATGTTTGAATCTGACAGCAGATGTTGAACAATAGTCATGTTCCCTCCCACACAGGTAAGATGAAGTAAACTATTACCAGTTGTATCAACCAGCGATAGGTCCGCCCCCTCTGATTCCAGGAAGTCAAACACGCCTTTGTGTCCATTGTCAGCAGCAGCCATTATCGGTGTGCACCCATTCATTCCCCTTTGGTTGATGTTAGAATCTGACAGCAGATGTTGAACAATAGTCATGTTGCCTCCCGCACAGGCAAGATGAAGTAAACTGTTACCTTCTGTATCAACAAGAGAGAGATCCGCCCCCTCTGATTCAAGGAAGTCAAACACGCTTTTGTGTCCGAAGACAGCAGCAACCATTATCGGTGTGCACCCAAACATTCCCCTTTGGTTGATGTTAGAATCTGACAGCAGATGTTGAACAATAGCCATGTTCCCTCCCAAACAGGTAAGATGAAGTAAATTATTACCATCTGTATCAACCAGCAACAGGTCCGCCCCCTCTGATTCCAGGAAGTCAAAGACGCTTTTGTGTCCTTTGACAGCAGCAACCATTATCGGTGTCAATCCTTTCCTTCCTTTTTTGTTGATACAAATTGGTGGTAACAGTTCCTTAACAATAACAATGCTCCCTCCTTTACAAGCAAGGTGAATAACACCATCTCCATATGCGTCCAGAACATCCAGATTTGAGAATGGCATGAGCTGCTGGAAGCACTCCTCTGACCCTGTTCTTGCTGCAATCATTAGAGGAGTGTGGCCATCAACATCAACACTGTCTATAGCATGTTTGTTTACCGATACATTTAGCAGTGAACGAAGTGTGTTTACTTGTCGTGATTTACCTACCAAATGGAAGATGTTTTGCATCATCGAGTCACAAGTATGGGGATTTGCTCCTTCATTCAGCAGATATAACAGTGTTTCAGTACTTCCATTTTGTGCTGCTGCAAACATGAGCGTGTTCAGTCTGTTGATCCGGTCATGCTCATCACTCCTGGAGAGTAGCCATTTTAGTAATGTCAGGTTGTTTACTTGGGCACAACCTTCCAAACCCTCTCTGATCTCGTCTTGTGTAAACACTTCTCCAGTTTGGTTCTCAACATTTGTAACCAAATGTGGATTATGTCCAAGAACAGCCCAATACAAAAAACATTTTCCTTTTTCTCTTTGGTGAAACCAGGCATTGTCTATGGATTCATTTTTCGTCACATCAAAGTGTAGTCTTTCAAGAAGTTGTTCAACTTGTTTGTCTTGCTTAAGAATTGGATGTGTTACTGACTTAGAAAAATGTCCTTGCTTTACAGAATGTGCAAGCCGTGTGGTAAGAAGCTCATGATATTCTTCAGAAACGGAAATCAAGTGAAGATGTTCATCAACTTTTGTTTCTTGTACTGTTCCTTGCTGTACACGCTCGTACAGAAAGTCTTCACTGCAATGCTTCAAAACAAAACTTGGATTGACTTTATATAAGACACAGGCACAGGCATCATAGATTGAAGAATGAGCAAAGCCTACAGTGTCTCCTCTTGTGAAGAATGTACCTCTGAATAGTCTTGCTGCTTGACACATCCCAGAGCGTGTAGCGGTAGGCATGAGACGTATCACATGTTTGACTTTCGTATCCAAGTCCTGGTCCTCATCCTCGCTTTCTAACTTTGTCAATTTTAATCTGTCTTCACACAATAACATCAGGACTAACACTGCAGATCTATCATTCTTAGGAGTAATTATATCAGTGAGTTCCTCCCTCAAATAAGACAAGGGTTCTTCGAAAAGCTTTCTGATGTTTTTGGAAAAAGTACAAAGTTTACATATAAGGGGAAATCCAAATATGTTCGAATCCATTTCCAAATCTCTGTATTCAGGTAGGTAAGCCTTGGAGCATTCATCTAGCATGCTCTTATGTCTCTCATATATTTCCTGTTTCTCTGCTGGAGAAAGACAGTTTACATCATGTAAAGTTATATTCATAACTGTTTGTTCCTCAAACAGTGGGAAACAATCAAATTGCAGTTGTGCAAGTCCGTCATGGAAGTTGTATGGCTTTGATGTGAAAATGACACGAATGTCCTTTGTTTGACTTTTTCTTTTGTCATCATTACTTGATTTACCTCCATCTTGCAAAACTGACTGTATTTGTTCACGGGACTGTTTGCAGTGGTCTATATGGAGAATAAGATCATTTAGAAATGATTTAATCAGTGGAACATTAGTGGACAAGCCAGCAGTGCCAAACATGTCATCAATGATAAGAAATACTCTTGGTGTAGAACTGAGGCAGCTGTCCAAGTCAAACTTCTCAATGCTTTCCACAAACACGACCTGGTAACCTCGGTTTCTATAACGTGAACCCAACATCAGAGCCATCGTTGTCTTCCCTTCTCCAGAGGCACCATAGATGGTCACATGCCCAAACAGCTTTACTTTTTGCTTCACTGTTCTGTAGATTTCTGTTTCAATAAATGTTTTCCTTGCTTCAGTAAGGCGCAGCTCAAGAGTATCTGTGCAGAAACACGACACTATATGAGAATGTTATATGTAGGACAGAAACTAATGCACGTCATTGAATATACAGAGGTAAACTACGTTGGTAAGATGGATAAGTCATGTAAACTAAAATACAAATTTATTTCCGCACTTATATGGTAAGTTTTCCCCATTATAGCCCTGTCTAATCTATTTCTGACGATTTGTCAGTTTCAGAATTGTCCACTTATCAAATGTTTATTTCTTAACTTAACTACGAATTGTATTTTATCTTTGTTTTACTAGTATGTTCTGGTCGCATAAATGTTATGTTTCAGCTACCCTATGCATCACAGCTGTACAAATGCTTTGATAAATCTCTTTGTATGGCCACCCGATACATTATTTCTCCTCTGTCGACCAGAATAAGTTGTTTGGAAACGATTCTAAGGTGTGATCTTCACGTCTTCTCATTTTCGGTTCTTAAATTATGACTAGCAATAGGGTGCTGGGGACACATTCTACCCGGGGCCCCGTTGGGCTTTTGATGCTTCTACATTTAGAATATGGATGTGAATTATTTCTTTATTTATACTCACCTTCTCCGACAGTGCCCGGTACCATCTGCCCAGTGGAGATGTTGACGTACTTCGAGTTGGCAACAATGATGCCCTCGGCTGGACCACCTGGCATCAAATCAACGATGATGTTCAACAACCAACTCTTATGTTTGATAAAAAAATAGAGGAAGGGTTTCATTTTTCTTTATTAAATAGGACCACGTTAATTACGTTTTCGTGTGCTGGGCCACTCATACAGGTCTGTCATTTCTTATAATTCGCCTTTGCACATAAAGCAGTAAGCTGATGTCCACGTGAAGCCAACATTCTGATCAAGAAAAACCTGTTTCTTTCAGGACATTCTTAATCAGGTGAGGTGGTTAGATCAAATGGGGTTTAACGTGAAATCTATATTCTATATGAAAACCTGTCGTCGAAGGACAACTAGCATCACATCACAGATTATAATTGTAAAACTAGTTTTTGAACAATAAAATGATCAGATTATAACAGACGACACATTATGAAAACGGCCTGTAGATCGCCAGCAGCCAAAGTTAGGCCACCACACCAGAGACCATGCGGACTTACGGTACTTCTGCTACTTACATGGTACCCCAGGAGGATTTACACCATCCCTCGGGCTACTGGCGATGGTCAGAAAGATCAGACAAACAGTTAAAATCAACAAAAAATACTACGATTAAAATCACAGAGACATGAAAAGATACTTTGAATGATACTGGACTTACGTATCTTAGTCTTTTAATGAGTAATACATGCCAAGTGGTAAAGCTTTCATTCAATGTGCAAGGTGTGGTGAAGTTAAATGACTAGTTAAATGAAGGGGTATTAGAACGTTACTGAATGTTTAATACTGAGGTATTGTTGATGAACTTAAACGTTCATTTTAACTAGTCTGCCCCATTTCTTAATTATTAATACTAGGATCTTGAAATAATATTTTTTTTGCATTTCATGATATTATCTCAAATAGTTTGCTCAAAGAACGAGTTTAGGAAAAGGCCAATTTAATCCATGCCTCCCATTTATCACATATACCACGGTTGCATACTGCCCGACACTTTAACTGCCTTAGAACCTATCAAATAAATACGGTAATGAAATGTATTAAGAGGATGGCACGTCTGACGTTCCTGGGAGAACACCAGCCGTAATCATCACGACAAAGCAGTACACACCTATAAACACAGTGACAGAGGAGGAAGAATTATTATGGACACATACCACGCCTTGTCCTAGAGACGAAGGATTGACACCCTGGTGAAGCAATGGCCGTCTGGTCTCCAGGGTCAAGTCCACGCTCAGTCGACCTGGCAATGGTCGTGTGGTCTCCAGGGTCAAGTCCGTGCTCAGTCGGCCTGGCAATGGCCGTGTGGTCTCCAGGGTCAAGTCCATGCTCAGTCGGCCTGGCAATGGCCGTGGTGTCTCCAGGGTCAAGTCCATGCTCAGTCGGCCTGGCAATGGCCGTGTGGTCTCCAGGGTCAAGTCCGTGCTCAGTCGGCCTGGCAATGGCCGTGTGGTCTCCAGGGTCAAGTCCATGCTCAGTCGGCCTGGCAATGGCCGTGTGGTCTCCAGGGTCAAGTCCATGCTCAGTCGGCCTGGCAATGGCTGTGTGGTCTCCAGGGTCAAGTCCGTGCTCAGTCGGCCTGGCAATGGCCGTGTGGTCTCCAGGGTCAAGTCCATGCTCAGTCGGCCTGGCAATGGCCGTGTGGTCTCCAGGGTCAAGTCCGTGCTCAGTCGGCCTGGCAATGGTCGTGTGGTCTCCAGGGTCAAGTCCGTGCTCAGTCGGCCTGGCAATGGCTGTGTGGTCTCCAGGGTCAAGTCCGTGCTCAGTCGGCCTGGCAATGACCGTTTTGTCTCCAGGGTCAAGTCCGTGCTCAGTCGGCCTGGCAATGGCCGTGTGGTCTCCAGGGTCAAGTCCATGCTCAGTCGGCCTGGCAATGGCCGTGTGGTCTCCAGGGTCAAGTCCATGCTCAGTCGGCCTGGCAATGGCCGTGTGGTCTCCAGGGTCAAGTCCATGCTCAGTCGGCATGGCAATGGCCGTGTGGTCTCCAGGGTCAAGTCCGTGCTCAGTCGGCCTGGCAATGGCCGTGTGGTCTCCAGGGTCAAGTCCATGCTCAGTCGGCATGGCAATGGCCGTGTGGTCACCAGGGTCAAGTCCATGCTCAGTCGGCCTGGCAATGGCCGTGTTGTCTCCAGGGTCAAGTCCGTGCTCAGTCGGCCTGGCAATGGCCGTGTGGTCTCCAGGGTCAAGTCCGTGCTCAGTCGGCATGGCAATGGCCGTGGGATCTTCTTCGTCTGATCCACCAATGGCTTCATGGCCAACACCTGAACTGGCCATGTCCATGTGGTCGTCTAGGTCCTCAACTCGAGTTCTTATGTCCTGAAGGAATGGTTGTAGCCTCGGTGTGGATAACACTCACAATGTACCCCTGTAGTGACACATTAGCATACAATAAATGTATCAAACAGTCTTTGGTGTTTAAGTGTGGCACGATTGTTGTAAACGAAGACAATAAATGTCCATGATAACACTACATTATGATCCTCCTTTTCCTTTTATGCATTCCATGCAAGTGATGGAAATCAGGTCTGTAATCGCCCGTCCGTTTGAACTTTAGAGAAACTGTTCCCCTTCAAAACTGCACATCAACATCTCATCATAACATTTTCTTTACAATATAGTAAAATTTTGTTTTCTAAAACAGGGCGTGTGAAATCAGTTGAGGATAAAATGTAGTCCATCAAAATTACTTGAATAAAAATGTTTTCAACCACAGACAAGGCTTTTCATTCTTAAAACAGTCTCTGTCTGAGATCAGGTGAACTTTTGGGCATGTGACTGGCTGAAGTCAAGGTCAAGATCTTGTTTTTTTCTGTTTGGTGTTTAAAGCCGCGCTCAGCAATATTCCCGCTATATGACGGCGGTCTGTATATAATCGAGACTAAACAAACCAGTGACATTATGAGCATCGATCTTCGCATTTGGGATACAATGACATACTGATTGAAACGAATAATGAAACAATGAAATATGTAGGGAAAAAAAGCTTTCTGTCAGTACATTTGAAAGAGCGCGAATGCAAATTCAACGTCAGAATCAATTGTTGAGATGAGTTTGGGAAGACAAGGCTGGGAACCCATGATAGAATATCATTTTACTGTGTCTAAAACTAAGTCTTCCCTTTCTCTTTTCCACCAGACGCGCTTGGTTTCCGGAGTATAACTGATAAACGGTTCAATATTTCTTCTTAACACTTTATATACATTTTAGGCCAAGTTGTAAAACTGAACATTTTGCTACTTTACATGAAACTCAATTCCCACTTGACCCGTGAAGATTCCGGGGTAGAATAGGTCTTCAGCAACCCATGCTCGCCGTAAGAGGCGAATATCCTTGTCGTTACAGGCGACTAACAGGATCGGGTAGTCAGAATCACTGTCTTGGTTGATGCACGCAACGTATCAAAAATTGCGGGGATCCATGGTCACGATATCAATCAGACCGCCATCTTATAACTGGAATATTGCTGAGTGTTAAACAAACAAACAAAAAAACATACAATTCCCACTTTAAATGAAACCCATCTCAGTACCAACTGTACATGAAACTCACCTAAATACCCCCTTTATATGAAACTCACATCAATACCCAAATTACACCAAACTCATCTTAGTACCCACTTTACATGTAACTCACATCAGTACCCACTTCACATGTAACTCACATCAGTACCCACTTCACATGGAACTCACATCAGTACCCACTTCACATGGAACTCACATCAGTACCCACTTTACATGAAACTCACCTCAATACCAATTTTACGTGAACCTCATCTCAATACCCACTTTACATGAAACTCATCTCAATACCCACTTTAAATCAGACCCGCTTCAATACCTACCTTACATGAAACTCACCTCAATACCCACTTTACATGAAACTCACATCAGTACCCACTTTACATGAAACTCATCTCAATACACACTCCACAGGGAATTAACCTCAATACACATTTCACATGGAACTCACCTCAATACCCACTTGCCATGGAACTCATCTCAATTCCCACTTTACATCAAACTCAATGTGTGAAGCCCATTTAAGGTGTGATATCGCTGGAATATTGCTAAAAGCGGCGTTAAACCATACTCGCTACATCAAACTCATCTCAATTCCCCTTTTTCATGAAACTCACACCCGTACCCAATATACATGAATCTTACATCAGTGCCCAGTTTACATGAAACTTATCTCAATGCCAACTTTAGATGGAACTCACCTCAGTACACACTTTACATTAAACTCACATCAGTACCCAAATCACATGAAATTCATCTCCTATACCCACTTCACATGGAACTCACCTCAATACCCACTTCACATGGAACTCACCTCAATACCCAATATATGAAACTCATCTCAATCCCCACTTTACATGAAACTCACATCAGTACCCCGTTTACATGAAACTCACCTCAATTCCCACTTTACATCAAACTCACCTCAATACCCACTGTACCTGAAACTCACCTCAATTCTCACTTTCCATGCATTTAATAGACATGTAATGATACACGAAAATATTCAACAAAGAAAGAAAAGCCTTATGTTCTACTCACTGTCGGGTGCGGCTGGGCTGTGAGATCAAGGTACAGACTGATCACCTGACAGAAAATGTATTCCCCCTGGTGACAAGCTAAGGGGCCCCATCAGGGTTGTTATGAATCTAAAAATGTTTATCACTGTACGAAATTAAACATATGTGTGTTTGTACTTGAAAGATTTTGTAAACACTGTCGTCTGGGAGCAGGACACTACTGATTACAACATACTTGAAAGCATGTGCTAAAATGTTTATCATGTAAAGATTTATTATCATTTGCCGTCACCTTAAATGGGCTTCTTCGTATGTGAGAACTTGAACAGCTCTGTTTGTGAGTTCAGCACGGTGACACATAGGTTGTTTGCTGTGACTACCAATCCATTTCAATGAAGCTATTCACAGTGCAAGATCATATTTGCATTTATCGCTGTGGCCAAGCTTTATGTTTAGATTGTGTGGTTGTTGGTTGTCAGACGCCGCACTCAGAAAATGTCCAGCAATATGACTGCGGCCTGTAAATTATTGAGTTAGGTCCAGACAATCAAGTGATTGATATTACGAGCATAGTCCCTGTCTTCGGGATATTATGATCCGCAAACAACCAAATCACCGACCCTGACTACCCGGTCCATTTCGTCTAATATAGAAGCCCCACAGATGCCTATGTTTGTGCATACTGATACATGAATATATCCTCTAAACACTAAACTATGTCTATATTATTAACACTAAACAAATACCTTGACACATTACCACCCGCCATCATAACTTTAACATTTTGTGTGAACACATATTCCCTTAGATATATATCTCAGTTCTTACTTCGCAAATCAAAATGTCATGCACTGTGATGATGTCTTTCTCATTTAGACTGGTTCTTAGCTGTATTTGCATTGCATCATCTTTATGGCTGCAGAGTCAGCCACTTGTCCGCAATACATGATGCAGGGATTGGTTTTGAGACATGATTGTTTAAGATTCATGTCCATTATTCACAATCAATATAACACAACTTGTATTTAATCCATCATACCAATTTAAAAAAACAAAACAAATGCATACATTAAGTATCTATTTATCCGGAATTACAACTTATTTTTTTCCGAGAAATTTCAACCTTTTCATAAATAAATGATATAATTTTAAAGATACACATAGACAAGATGAAATAATAAAAGCTAAATAACTGCACATTCAACCATGATAAACAAAGTATTCATTACAAAACAGATATCGTAGATGGCAACTAGCACTAATGTCAGGGACCGATTGTCACGTGTTCACCCATAATACACTCACCTATACACCCATCCATGCACCCATTCATTCACTCACTCACGCATGCGCACTCACTCACAAGAGTCTCTGCTATACAACGTCAAAATAACGTATAAGTTCTATGCTAAAAATATCACATATCGCACACATGTATTCTGCATATATAGCTACAAAAATTGTAACTTTTCTAATAAATTGTATATTTATATACTTATCTTATCTCACACTATGCATTTCCTCTAATTCCTTGATCTTGGTGTGGAAACGTCCTAGAACAAAGTTTCCAGCTTCAAAAACACCACTCACCCAAACACATCCTATACATCACCAAATCACCACTGTGATCATGGTTCACGCACCACTAAAATCCCGTGCGACACGACCCAAGCGGCCTGATCACCTGACACATCCAGCACCCTCATTCTCAATCTGGAACATACAGGCTGGTGTAACTGTGATGCGGGGATAGGTGCGCGGGCATTTAGCGTGTGAGATAGGATAAGTATACTCAACAACAAAAGTTCCTGTGACACCAATATTTTCGTGTATTTTTCAAACAAGTAAGGTTTGGTTTTCAATATTGTAGTAGATGTAGGGAATCAAGTCACAAAAACACAACTGCTACAGAAAAACATGCATTCCATGCGAAAGTTGACTCTTTTGCAAGCCCAATGCATTTTACAACCAAAGAATGGGTATAAAAACATGTGCGTTAACGGGATTCCATATTCATTGTTTAGCATCGTGCTGACAACAACCACTCAGAAAAACAACAAAATTACGCAATTATTCAACATTACGCCTGTCCGAAAATGAGCGTCTGCGAGTCATTGGTATGCTTGAAGCAGGATCGAGTCAACGTGATGTTGCAAGACCATTTAACGTCCACAGAAACACCATTTGGTGTTTATGGCAACGTTGGCAACAGACGAATGCAGTCAGAGACCATCCTGGGAGTGGCAGGCCACGCGTACCCAATAATCAACAAGACAACTGGATTCGAACAACACACCTACGAAATCGATTCCATCAAGCAACAGTGACTGCAAGTAGCATCCCTGGCCTTCGATGAATATCTTCACAAACCGTACGTCGTCGCCTCAGATATGCAGGGATTGTCGCCAGAAGACCCGCCGGACCTCCCATTTTGACAGATATCCACCGTCAAGCACGTCTACAGTGGTGCAGACGGCTATGCAGTGGGGACAAGTTCTATTCACTGACGAGTCTCGTTTTTACCTCAGCCACAGCGATGGATGGATTCGAGTGTACCGACGTCGATGTGAACGTTACGTCAATCATTGTGTCATGGAAGAAGATCGGTTCGATGTCGGCAGCGTTATGGTATGGGGTGGGATTACAGCAAGACAGAGGCCCCGTTTGATAGTGGTCGAGGGAAATCTCAATGGACAGCGCTACCGTGACAAGATCATCGGTCCTTTTATTCTACCGTTTTTGCGTCGTCATGGCCCAGGCATTAACTTTCAACATGACAACGCCCGGCCTCATATTGCTTGCCGGCTCACTCCCCTGATCTCTTACCAATCGAGCACATGTGGGATGAGATGGTCTGTTCCACAGACACTCCAGGAATTTCGAAACATGCTCCAGCAGATACGGACAGATATCCCACAGGATTTGTTTGACGCCTAGTCCATTCCATGAGACGAAGACGATTTGTAAATTGACATTTTGGCATGTTCATGTTTTTTTATGAAATCATGCATTTTCTGAAGTCAGTGTGGCAAATTAAACCATTTGAACACTTACAGGAGTCTTTTATCTGTTGAAAACTGAAAAAACTGAACTTTGCATAAAATATTATTCAATGTCACAGGAACTTTTGTTGTTTAGTATTTATAAATATACAATTTATTAGAAAATTTTCAAAGTTTTAAATTTATCACGTCTCACACTGAGCATTTATCATCCCACTGTTGGATGGTGGGGCGTAGATGTAAGGACTTCAACCGTGAGACGTACACGAGGAAGCTGGGACTAATCGGGAACATTCAAAGGATTTTACAAGGATTAGTGATAAACTCGTGTAAGGGTTGCTTCAAAAAAACCTCTTTGTGCTACCAACATATATACATCATGACATCGGAGAATCATGTGTTCCATTGTTTCACACAGGACACCGTTCCAAGAACGACCGCATAACCATGAGCCAGGCGACACCTACTCGGCCACGACTTAAACCTCACCCCGTCCCCGGCGCAGGTTCTACAAGACAGACCTCACACATACGCTCCCAAGAACGTAAGGCGGACCAGCTTGGCATCTCGTTTTTGGCTTCGTCAATGTATCAAACTCACGTGGAGATTGAATAAGGCAAGAACGAGAAGAGGAAACGATTATACCCGTTTATCACACAGGTCTTCAATCAACTAATGAGACATCACATGCGCAAAGACAGAGGTGAGCAGCTAGAAGATCGGGACACCATTTAAACAAATGGCCGCACCGGATGGTGACTTCTGTTGATGTACACCCGTTTATCACACAGGTCTTCAATCAACTACTGAGACATCACATGTGCAGAAGGGTTGTCGCCATTAGAAAGCCGGAGAGGGGTAGCTGTATCCTCAGAGCGCTGCAGAAGCGATGACCCGAGTAACAAGCGTGTTGGGGGAAGAGGCAACCCTCTGCAATTACTGCAGCTCAAGCCTTTGGTGTTTACATTTCACAACTTTTGAGATACAATCGAGCATGCTCTTTCTCCGAAGATTTCACAGGGCGTCATACGACTCTTGCTCAGAAGCTGTTTGATCAACATTCAAGGTCTCAGTAAAGCTTTCAAAAAGGTGTATGGTAGTGATGTGGAGGACATTTCCAAATTTGACGCATCAGTGACAAAAATGATGTCCAATGTATGTGCATGATGTGATATACGTTCCCGTGTTTTTCCTTCCGGTGAAAGATTCATAAACACATGTTCAGGATATAGTCGGAAGCGTACAGTCGCCTCTGTATTATGCTGTGACTTCTATTGGATATGGAAAGAGATTTGTCGCTTTATTTAATTATTTTCTTTCAATATGGAAAGGGTTTTGTCGCATTCATTTTGCCGTCTCACATCTCACAACCTTCTTATTAAACTCCCTCAAAGCCATGCTTAAGTAACAAATGCAATGCGGCGATAAAGTATGGGTTAACAACTACGCAACATACACGGGACACTGCAGTGTTCTGTAGGTGGTACCGGTCAGTGCTGAGCATTCCATTCAAGAAGCAGGATGACATAAATAAGCCGTATTACACTTCAAAGCAATTGTTCATGGACAACGCATAGTTATGAAATTGCTAAAAGATTAATGTAATAATCAACTGCTTCAGGAATTTAAGTTTAGGTAATATGGAAAAATATGAGAGATTGATTTTATAGTGTCTTTTTAGTTACGAACAGTCACTATTTTTTTTTAAATATATATTTGAACGCATTGAGAACTATTTGCGGTGCAGGTCGCCATAACAGTCATGGCAAAAAGTATAATGAAACCAATTTTATCACAGGTATTTCTCCATGTCTTGTCTCAGCAAAAGAGTAACTTTAACCCGAGAAATAGATCTGATGTCCAGACAATCAACTGTAAGTCCCAGAGATATGTTAAACCGTTTCTAGCCAATACGATAAGCTTGTGGAACACTATGCACGGGGGGCGGTCGGGTAGCCTAGTGGTTAAAGCGTTCGCTTGTGACGCCGAAGACCCGGGTTCGATTCCCGACGTGGGTACATTGTGTAAAGCCCATTTCTGGTGTCTCCCGCCGTGATATTGCTGGAATATTGCTAAAGGCGGCGTAAAACCATACTCACTCACTCACTCACTATGCACGGGAAGTTTATTGACGATTGGTCACGAAGAAAATTTACCATCATTTCCCCTAGCTTAAACAACACACTTGAACTTCGGTACTAGTCTTGTTACCTTATTCATTGTTGCCACAGGCTCTGTTGTAGCATGTGAAACGCTGATAAATCTAACTGACATGTATGGGGGAGATAAGACTGCTTATGTTGTTATCATTTTGAAGGTGCTATACATTTTCTATTTACATGCAAATACTAAGCAAATATCGGAAATAATATGCATTTTTCCACCCATGGTTATAATCTGAAATATTTTTCAATAGTGACTCAACTCTTATTGAAATATTTAAATCAGTGCAGTACTTTAAGCAATGAGAACTAACTTTTTTTATTAAATGTTGATGTTTTGCAACTGCAACATTTGTAAACAGATTCCATTAAGTAAACTGACGGTATTCGATCTAACCACATGCATTTAGTTTTGTTTCGAGTTAACATGTTTATTTTACCAGCTCTAATCCAAATGATGCATATATTTTAAATGTTTGTCACATAGGCCATGGAATAAGCACAGAGATGAGGTTAACGTGGTAAAATTAATAGCCATGACCAAGCCCTGTGAATATTTAAAAAAATGTTTGTCCTTTGTTAGACTTTATCGCAGTATAAAAGAGACCCAAAGCCTCGCTTATATTTAAATATCAGAAAAAACGCTTGCTGAAACATTGTATAGCTTCACATACACACTAGATAAAAAAATTGAAGGGTAATGAAGTAACAAAACTATTTCGTAGCAAACGTATGTTGTGTAAGAAGATAGTTGTCAACGGTATGTTTGTAAATTCATTTTCGCATATCCTAGGAATTGGCGTTGTTTCAATTTTGACCTATAATCTCGCTCTGAAGGCATCGACGTGCAGAATGAATGGAATCTCTGTGAGGTTGTGAGTATTATCATCTGTTAGGGTGTACATTTAGCATTTCGAATCAGCAACCTTTCAGAATGGAAACTTCATGAGTGTTTTGATACTTATCTTTTTAGGGGAAAGGGGTTGTGGCTGAAAATGTATCACAAGGACATTTCTTAGGAATATGGAAAGTGTTTTGTCGCTTTTATTTACAAGCTGAGAGACACAGATGTAACAAAATAAAAGATGGTGAAAGGATGTGTAATTTATGCAAGCAACATGACTTTGATGATGAGCATCAGTATTTAAAACAAAGTGATTTATTGGAAGGGAAAAGAATGTCGTTAACCATGGAAACATTAAAATAGCCAGGAATAGAACAAGAGCCTTAAAAGTAGATTGTGTTAAGACATCTTAAGACCAGAAAATCACACATCTATTGTTTACAGGATGTACACTGTACAGGTGATATGGAGACACAAATATATTAATGACACTAAAATGAGTGCAGAATTAGTTTATATTCAAAGAATACTTTGACTTTGATCTTGTCAGAAAAGTACGTTGGTAAGAAAAAATTATCATGCACGCCAGACTTAAATTTCGCGCCACCTAGCACATATAGTACGGTCCAAACCATGAATCTGCCTATTTCCTGTTTTCTATTTTCCTTTCGAGGACGTCATAAAATTGTCTAGTCGAAAGTCCAACTTAGATCATTCACGATATCGAATTACACTACAATTGACTGATACTGAATACACCAAACTGCTGAAAAAGTAAAGAAGCTGAATTGCTATATAACAAATACATGGACAGTGATAGCATGGAAAACTGTCTTGGGAAACACTTTAACCGATGTTAAAAGTAAAAGCATTAAATCGTAATATCACAAGATGAAAAGGAAAGAAATCAAGAAATTATAGCACAAATTTTGCTAAATAAACCTGAACTACATGCTAATTGCTAATTTAGACGCAAATAATACCAAACATAGATATAACAAAAACTAAATAAGATGAAGTCACTAATACAAATATCGAAGGTTTTATCATTAGATCAAAAGGTAATGGACTGAAAATTGGAGAAACCAACTAAACATATTTTTGCCATTGAGAGAAAGACGTTTTTAAACAAAGCACGGTTGAAACTTGAAGCCAAAAACGTGACAACTGTATCAAAAACAAAATAATTCATCAACCAAGTACAAATGTATTCAGATATTACCAATATCACGAGGATTTCGAATATTTGGTACACCTAAGCCTAATACAGATTAACATAATAGCAGAGAGGGAGAATTAACCCATAATGAAGTACCAAACGCCCTCAAACATAAAGGAAATGAAAATGTCCCGGACCATCGGGTTATACTGTCGAATTTTGAATATTCTCTTTGAAAGACGTTAAAATTTACTTTAGCATAACAAAAATAGGGAAATATTACATCTTTGCCTCAAAGCGTTGAACCAAAACACTTTCTCAAAAATTGGTAATCATTCACAATTCAGGGTTGTAGTCAACAAACAAACTCTCACTATTTCATGTAAATTGAGTGAGTGTTGGGTGCTACCGGGAGGACAGTACATGCTCATCCTTTTTCGCTAACTTTTACTGACATTCATATATTTTTCACTCATAATTCATCGCTTTATTGCTTTTTATACCAAATATTTTGTTTGTTTGTTGTTTAACGCCGCACTCAGCAATATCCCAACTATATGACGGTCTGTAAATAATAAAGTCTGGACCAGACAATCCAGTGATTGATATGAAGCACATCGATCCAATCAATTGGGATACGATGACATGCATGAACCAAGTCAGCGAGCCTTACCACCTGATCCCGTTGGTCGCATCTTACGACAAGCATAGTCACCTTTTACGACAAACATGGCTTGCTGAAGACCTATTCTAACCCTTTACGACAATGGAATCTGTTTCGGCGGATAAGCGAGACTTGTTATTCTCCGGCGTTGACCTTTGTATAACCATGAATAATTAACTTCGACCTTCGACATCCTGTTGGAAGACGCACTTTTCAGATCATAACAACGCCAATACATGCCGGGCACAAGAAACGGTTCTCATGGACGGCACATATGATCATGTTAGTTCAGGTTCGAGCGGGAAATCTCGCTATTAAGATAATTACAATGCCAAGACAAACTGCGGAGGTCCAAGAAACGGTTCTCACGACCTGCACGTATGATCATGTTAATTCTGGTTCAAGTATATTATGACTGGATAAATGTTTCATGTTATAATGCGACTATAAAGTCAGTAGGACTACCATTAAGTTTTGTATATATTTTGCATTTACAAGTGGACAGAGACGTAAAGGCTGGGTGTGGTTTGGAAATGGCAATTCATTTAACAAGAGAAACCACATCTTCTTAAAAAGACATTATTCTCTGGACAAAGTGACGTCTTTATATTAGTCATGGGCATGTGACAGTCCCAATAGAAAATCAAATTCGTTTGTATCTAAAGCTTTGACACCAGATCATGTAACCGGATCCTTCAGTGAATGTGCCTTTGAGATCATATGACTTGAAAAGCTAAAGTGCTATTTGGTACATTACAAAGAGCTTTGAAATGCTTTCTAAAGCGACTGTCGTCAACTACACGGATACAGCCGACAGCAACCGATCCACGGCAACAGCGTTGTGACTCACAGTATTATTAGATTTTTGTGAATGAGCCTTTATATGCTGAATGAGGTTTTTGTCTTTGCTACGCGTCCTTACAGTCTCAGTCTCCTCTTATATTAAATCTCAGCAGGTATCTGTTTCCCCGATATTTGATGGACACGGGAACGTTGTCACTTGTTGTTCCAACACATGTTATGTATGTAATGGAGCATAGGAAGAATGGTCTTATACTTTGATAAGTTAAGCAAGAACTTTAGACATGGCAATTAACACATACTCTACGTGTCATAATCTTTAGGCGCCAATTAAAACAAAACACATAGATCACAGGAGCTGAATACATTTTTCCCATTCAACTACTGCGGTGTCTGTCTTGATACAGAGCTCAGTGTCTTAGTGAATCATGATAGATTCACAATGGGAATTTTGCCTTGTGAAAACCACCCTGACTAGATCTGTGCAGTGTAGCGTACGTGTCATTGTACTGGGGAATTACAGGGAAATTATTCATTCATTGAGACCTATTCTTAATGACGAATACATGCACATCCACTCGATAATTGATTCGTGTCAATGTATGTGACATAATTATATTCTCAGTTAGTACTGACCGTTATTCATTATCAAAGAGGGCAGTCGGGTAGCCTAGTGGTTAAAGCGTTCGCTCGTCACGCCGAAGACCCGGGTTCGATTCCCGACATGGGTACAATGTGTGAAGCCCATTTCTGGTGTCCCCCGCCGTGATGTTGCTGGAATATTGCTAAAAGCGGCGTAAAGCCATATCTACTCATGTTCACTCATTATCAAAGAAATATAGGTTGTGATATTTAAAGTTTAAATTTGTCATTCAAAGTCGACATGGAGCGTTAGTTGTACAGGTGCATTGGTTATTTAAACTCAGTATGGAGCATTCTTAATTACCAACATAACACAAGGTGTGTTATATTCGTTCTAAACTCCTATTGGGGGTAATTTTCCAAGTTTCTGCACATGAATTTACATTGTGTATACTTGTTATGCTGCATCACAAGAACATGTGGCCCTGTGCGTCTGCCGCCTAAGACATTAATATATGCCACACACGTAAAAACCTTACAGTGATTAATTATTGATTATATTCCATATAGTTATAGTGTTACATTAGGAGAAAACTTTTCCCGCGTGTCGGTCGCGATATTTGTCCTACACAGGAGACACCGTCGCTAAACAGTACCTTATGCAGTAGCCTTTCATAACAGTCATGCCTTTGCAGTTGGAGAGCGGTATTCTAATACATCCATAAGTAACCTAAAGCCAATATTAACGAATTGTTCTGCTATATTTTTCAGCTTTATATTCAGTGAGAAGTGATTACAGTTACAGACAGATTATATTATCATGTCACTATGTCATGACGTCACAATGCAATACAATTTGATTAATCGAGTCGCCTGATTAATTTGTGAATTTCATTATATATGTGCTACTGTACACAAGTGAATCTCACCATATATCTACAAAATATGTGAGACTCACACCGAATCAATTTACAGCATCTTCTGCGTAACATATTTACCAGTAACGTTTCTAAAGCCTTAGATGGAAATACATGGCTTGATAATGAAACAAAGTGTTTGAACGAGACGACGGAGGTTGGAAACATGTAAACAATACAGAATGCCCTGTAGGAATATGTAATCAGACCAATAACCACGGCCAGAGAATTCGCAACTGTAAAATTATGTAATTTGTTGTTTCAGTTCAGTGGGTGTTTATATTCATTGCAATATTTATATACTCAACAACAAAACTTCGTTAAAAGCATATATACAGCATAACTACAGCAAATAGTCGGGACTAAAAAGTTAGTTCGTTTTATATCCGTCAGTTCGTTATAAGCGTGTTCGTTATAACCGTAGTTAACTGTACATATATACTCAACAACAAAAGTTCCTGTGACACCAATATTTTAGTGTATTGTTCAAACAAGTGAAGTTTGGTTTTCAATATTGTAGTACATGTACGGAATCAAGTCACAAAAAACGCAACTGCATGCATTCCATGCAAAAGTTGACTTTTATGCAAGCCCCATGCATTTCACGAACCGATAATGGGTATAAAAACATGTGCGTTAATAGGATTCCATATGCATTGTTTTGCATCGTGCTGACAACAACCACTCAGAAAAACAACAAAATTACGCTAAATATTCAACATTACGAGATGCCACGACTGTCCGAAAATGAGCGTCTGCGAGTCATTGGTATGCTTAAAACAGGATCGAGTCAACGTGTTGTTGCAAGAAAATTTAACGTCCACAGAAACACCATTTGGTGTTTATGGCAACGTTGGCAACAGACGAATGCAGTCAGAGACCATTCTCGGAGTGGCAGGCACACACCTACGAATTCGATTCCAGCCAGCAGCAGTGACTCCAAGAAGCATCCCTGGCCTTCGACGAATATCTTCACAAACCGCCGCCTCAGATGTGCAGGGATTGTCGCCAGAAGACCCGCCAGACGTCCCATTTTGACAGGAAACCACTGTCAAGCACGTCTACAGTGGTGCAGACAGCGTCTACAGTGGCCATGCAGTGGGGACAAGTTCTATTCACTGACGAGTCTCGTTTTCACCTCAGCCACAGCGATGGACGGATTCAAATGTGTACCGACTTCGAGGTGAACGTCACGTCAATCACTCCCCTTACATTAACCCATCCTCAATCTATTATATAAATTAACCAAAATGATATATCCCGAGTCGACCAAACCTTCATAAAAAATAATATTGAATTCTTAAATATAAAGGTTTAAAATGCGCACATTGTAAATTGCAATTGCTTTCAACAAGAGTTCTGTATGATGTGTTTCCTGTTTATTTAAGACATAAACGACTCGAGGTCGTTGTTTATCATATAATAAAACACTGTAGGGAGAATAAACCGCGAGGAGCGCAGCCCCGACTGGTTTATTCTCCCTGCAGTGTTTTATTGTACGATAAACAACGACGATATGAGATATCAACATTGTGAACAGCTTGTTTAAGGATGATGATAAAATGTACAAGCTTTAAAAATATTTATCCGTATTTAAATATGATGACTCCCTCATTACGATCCAACTTCCGTAATGTCGGATAAGTCCATTTTACGCAGAGGTGGGTATTTCCCGCATATTCTCACAATCCACACGTCGATTACGTGAACATTGTCTCCAAATACCGTTTGTCATATCTCTCATGCTTTGGGATGCGATCGTTTGTCTTCGTTGCCCGGCTACATCTTTGAGGAACAAATCACCCCCTTCTCAAAAATAACGTCGTCATATATTCGACGTCATCAAGTTGCGAGCGCAATTTCGAATCTCCAGAAATGACGTCATGACAGCTCTATGTTTTATCGTGAAATAAACCACGCTAAATTCGTCATTGCTCTTTGCATTTATCGCGTAGCTATCTTATATCACAAAATATAGTTTTTTGTAACTGTTATTGCTTTCAACCAGGGTTCTGTATGATGTGTTTCCTGTACAATATAAAGATCGAGTGTGTTTATATTAAAGTGGATTGCTTTCAACCAGGGTTCTGTATGATGTGTTTCCTGTATATTACAATATAAAGATTGACAGTGTTTATATTAAAGTGGTATTGCTTTCAACCTGGGTTCCATATGATGTGTTTCCTGTACAATATAAAGATTGACTGTGTTTATATTAAAGTGGTATTGCTTTCAATCTGGGTTCCATATGATGTGTTTCCTGTATATTACAATATAAAGATTGACAGTGTTTATATTAAAGTGGATTGCTTTCAACCAGGGTTCTGTATGATGGGCAACTTCATGGAGCGTCTCCCCGACTCCAAGGCCCTGGACACCGTGCAGAAGCTGATAGCCTGTGGGGTGTCTAAAGGCAAGATCCAGTCCAACTACATCCTCAGGGGCCACCGAGATGTTGGTGCCACCGCCTGTCCTGGGACCAAGCTGTACGCCCTCATCAAGACGTGGCCGCATTACTAGAATTAGGACACGTGCAGCCGTATTATCTTCAGGATTTGCGCATTATCCGAATGGTATTATTGTAGCACTAAAATCACGGACAATGAAAACATCAATCAATCGGATAATAACTGTCTACATGTGTTGTCTCTTTAGTCTATCCGTATGTGTGTTTGCGTGTGCACAAGCATGGGAGTGCTTTGTGAGTCTACGGTTGTTTGTTTGTTTGTTTTTGTTTAACGCCGTACTCATCAAATAACAGCTATATGACGGGGGTCTGTAAAAAATCGAGTCTGGATCAGGCAATCCAGTGATTGACATCATGAGCATCGATTCACGCAGTTGGGATACGATGACATGCATCAACAAAGTCAGCGAGCCTGACCACCTGATCCCGTTAGTCGCCTCTGACGACAAGCATTGTCGCCTTTTACGGCAAGCATGGGTTGCTAAAGACCTATTCTACCCCGGATCTTCACGGGTCGTCTACGTACATGTATGTATGTACGTATATCTGACATAAAATGGTGTATTCCTTAGTTGCTCAAGACAGATAAAGAAATCATTTTTTGGCAATATGTTTCACAATATCAGTCGACTCAAAGGTAATGTCTCTAAAGTAACTGAAATCTGTCAGTGAGACGCATAAGAAACAATCTATTTAAGGTTGGTATAACATTATTCCAGTTATATCCCGGCGTGTCAAAGGGAGAGAACCCAAGTGTGACTCAGGACTTAGATGGCCTCAGACCACACTTAATTTCCTTCTTTGCTATCTTCAATCCCACCATAGTAATTATCGGTCGTAGGCTATTCTTCCGTTGCATGCTGACCAACCTGCCACTTGGCACTTAAAACGCAAAGTTTCGGCCTGCATTCACCAGCTACCTTTCGCAGTATCCACTGTCAACAGTGCTCACCGGAAGTGTCGACCCGAAACACACAGAGCGGCCTTCAACTTGGGGTCTAGTCATGGGAGGCTGGAATCAATACCTTCACAGCATGTGGCTTACAAAACATTGGCAACATACTACAATGTATAATCTTTCATTTAAGCTATCACAAGTCACTCCAAAAAAATTGGCACAGGCTGAACAGCCCAGGGCACTATATCCACTATTTCGGTTCAACTTCCGGTACAACGTAGGGGGGATAACTGTGGTCTGAGGCCGGATGTTCACGACATGGATGAAACTACGATGTGAATGTCACAAGACAAGGGTCATCAGAGGGAAAATCTGGGATTCGAACCCTATGCCAGTGGAACCCTCTGCTGTGCTTCGCTACCCGTGCCTTTACGCAAGGGAAGGAGAACACTAACGTTTCCTTGTGTAGATTGCTGATTGGGCGTCCAGTCAAGGTGCCTCTGTCTGAATGGCTTTGACGAACGAGGAAGGCAATTCCCCGTGGTGCAGTGATCGCACGTATAATCAACATGCTCCAACACTACAGTCAGGTTACTTCCCACCTGTCACAACACCACACATCTGCAGTTCACACGAGTTAGTTGTCATGTAGTTCACACAGGATAGCTTTTGAAGTGATGAAAACAGTGGATTTGGAAAATCAATAATGTTTAATTATGAAACAATTACGCTTGCAGTAATGACTTTATACTTAAAACTTTTTAAAAAATATGTAATGCTAATAAAAACGAAATTGGTCATGATCGTCTTCATCAACACCTGAATCTACATCTTCATCTCTTTCAGGGGCGGTCGGGTAGCCTAGTGGTTAAAGCGTTCGCTCGTCACGCCGAAGACCCGGGTTCGATTCCCGACATGGGTACAATATGTGAAGCCCATTTCTGGTGTCCCCCGCCGTGATATTGCTGGAATATTGCTAAAAGCGGCGTAAAACCATACTCACTCACTCATCTCTTTCAACATGAAAATGTATGCACTAAATCATATGAACAAAGATTGTTAATGACAAATACCAAATGGTATTCATTTATATAAATCGGTGGAAAAAAATAATGATTAGAAATACTGTTTGATATTTATTTATATAAATCGGTGAATATAATCTATGAAAAATCATAAATGATACTTATTTACATAACATCCTGAAAACATAAATCAAACAAATGTACAAAGGCATATGCACAAATACGTTAAATGACAAATACTAAATGATACTTATTCTATAAAATGCTTAACACAAATGTTTAATGAAAAATACCAAAATTGTATTATTAACTTGATTTCCATGGGACCATCGAAAATATATCAGGTCATCCGTTTTGTCGAGACAAGCAGATAATCGATATCTATACTCTTCAAAGAAAATAAACGCACAGGTAGAATGTAGTTCATTGGAACTGAGTGAACACAAAATCCGGTATATAAATTGGACATATTTTATTGGATAATGTTGGTGGCCTGATATTCGACAAACGGTGCGTCTTAAACGGCATTGTTTTCACACTTGTTCAAAAATGTCATGGAGGAAAACAGTAAAGCAAAATGCACGTACAAGTTATGGCATTCCTTACTCGTGGTAGTGGCTTTAAAAAGAGAAGCATAAGTCAATAATTTGTCGTTCAACTGTCAACATTTTTCAATTTCGAAAATGCCGAGACTCTGCGCTGCCGATCGGAACATCACCATAGGATGTATCCAAAGAGGGGAATCGCAATCTTCTGTTGCACGCCACTTCAACGTCCACCACAGCACCATTTGTCGCCTTTGGGACCGATACAAACAGTTCAATTCCGTGGGTTTCTATTTTTGAAGAGTGTATTTGTCTTGTCGATATCTTGGAAACATTGTCTATTGCTGATTGGGGTCTGTCATCCCCACAAGCTTGACAGCGTCTATCTCTACAGATCCACCCGCATAAGAAGGATCCACCCATACCCGGATGACGTCAGACGTGAAGCTGGTCAACTGCAACAGCAGGTGATGTGAACCAAAATATGAACCATTAGAAGGGTTTGGACATGGAGAGAGAGGGAGAGACAGAGAAGGAGGGAGAGGGGGAGAGACAGCGGAGAAAGAGAGAGAGAGAGAATGAGGGAGCGAGAGGAGAGGGAGAGGGAGGGAGAGAGGAGAGAGAAGGGGCGAAGGAGAGAGAGAGATAGGAGGGAGAGAGAGGAGAGGGAGGGAGAGAGAGGGGCGAAGGAGAGAGAGAGAAAGTGAGAGATAGGAGGAAGAGAGAGGAGAGGGAGAGGGAGGGAGAGGGAGGGGCGAAGGAGAGAGGGAGAGAAAGAGAGAGATAGGAGGGAGAGAGAAGAGAGCAAAGGGGCGAAGGAGAGAGAGAGATAGGAGGGAGAGAGAGGAGAGGGAGAGGGAGGGAGAGAGAGGGGCGACGGCGAGAGAGAGGGAGAGAGAGAGTAGGAGGGAGAGAGAGGGAGGAGAGAGAGGGCGAAGGAGAGATGAGACAATGATATATAGGGAGAGAAGAGAGAGCGATGTAGGGAGAGAGAGTGGGGTAGGAGAGAGTCAGGTTTGCCTGAGCAAGACTGTTAATCACCGGCCGCCGTTCTATCTGGAATATTGCTGACAGCGTAGTAAAACAACATTCACACACCAAAAGATGCGAGGCAAACATTGGCGTGTTTGAAGCCATGGGTTCAGGATTCGAACATTCCCCTGAAATGTAGTGCAAGAGAAGAGAGAGATACTTGGACAGACAGAGGAGAGATATGTAGTGTATGGGGACAGAGAAAGGGAGATACCTGAGGACAGAGAGGAGAGAACTATAGGGAGAGAGAACAGTGCGATGGTGACGGTGAGAGGAGGGAGAGAGTTCTCAAATAAAGTTGTAATTATTATACTTATTATAACTCGACGTGGAGTGAATGAGAATGCAAACGTCATTGAGACAGTTCACAATAGTGACTGCATTTAGTTAAAGAAATTAAGGAATGCGATGAAAGAGTTCTTACGTGTATCAAAACGAGTTCCTCGATTCGACTTGAAGAAAGACGATATAACTTTTTCGCCCGATACATGGTCACATATTCCCAACTAGGCGTCAGGATCTCCACCAACCATGTTGCGCCTGTGCGGTGCGTCTCATACACGTGCACTTCCGAGGTGAAGAGTTTCATGGCGTACTTCAACTGGAAACAAGTGCGACTTGAATGATGGTTCTCAGTGCCCGCTATAACTTTATCATTATGGCATAGCTTGCCCGTAACTTTCTAAGTGTCTGTTCACACAATTTTTAATTTATTTGTCATTTAATGTAACCCTGTGTGTTTCTGATAATATATAGGTAGTCAAGGGTTATGTGAATTTCCGGATTTGATATAGAGATCGAGCATATACATGTATGCTCACTGTAAGTTTCCCAAGTTTTAAAATAAAAATAAATATTAGATATTTTTACATAAGTACTACGGTATTATTTTTATATTTCTTTTTATTATTATTTTATTTTTTCAATCATTTTTCATTTATTTGATAAAATGTGACAAAGGTATTATTGTATTCCCTGTAACATTTATAGTGTGTATTTCAAAGTAAACCGGGGGCACGGGTGGCCCAGTCCTCTAAGGCGCCGCGATTCGCTGTGCAGAGTTCCGTCCCTTAGGCACGCCAGAAACCTATGATTGTGGGTTCGAATCCCGGTTCGCCCCGATTATGTTTCTAGGTTTGTCAGCACCATATCCGTGCTCGTGGGTTTCACCGAAGTGATAAACGTCTGAGACCTGCATCACCTCGGGCTTCCCTCCCACATTAAGCTGACACGCCGCGATATAACTGGAATACTGTTAAAAGCGGCGTTAAACCCAACTCACTCACTCACACTCAAAGTAAACCCTCATTGTATATATTCATACGAATCCTACTTTTTCAACCCTCGGGACTTACATTTGAAATTCTCAGATACAGATTTTACTGGATCTTGTAATAAAGGAGATGAACTTTCATAAATTCAGACAAATTTCACTGTATACCTCAACATATTGATGATCGTTGTTTATATCGGACTGTCCCCACGCTTTGACGTTGTGGCCGTGGTCGGGATATACATCGGGAATATACAATATACAATATACATTGGGAACGAATCCCCAAGAAAATGCTACGAAATGCTTGTCTATCGTGATAGTGTTGGTTACGTAACCTGGGCATCAAACATTAAGCATTTACTCTTCTCTCACGGATTTTGATATGTTTGGCTAAATCAAAGCGTTGGAGACAAAATGTATTTTCTTAGCTCTTTTAAGCAGGTAGCAATTGATATGTTTACTCAAAACTGGAGGTCGTCACTAGATAACAGTACACGCTACGACGTCTATAATACCTTTAAATATTGTCTAACACCAGAGGTTTACCTGCATACTATAACAGAGAGAAAAATAAGAGACACATTTATTAAACTTAGGCTAGGGTTAAATGATTTGATGTGCAACAGGGGTCGCTTCTCCTCTATTCCTAAGGATATGCGTTTTTGTCCATTCTGCGAAAACCATATTGAAAACGAATTACACTTTTTGTTTATATGTCCAATTTACGACAACCTAAGATTGAAATATATGCCTGATATCACTAAGAACCACTATTCCATGAACAAAATACTATCTTTTAATGGTATCCCTAGTCAAAAATTAACTAAGATATTACAATACATCTATCAAAGTCTACGAGTGCGTAGTAAATTACTTAGTGAATCCGATATGTCCAGAAAAAAATAGTTGTTTTGAAATCTAGATCAGGAGTATCTACATTTCATTTTTGTCTGTTTGTTTCTACTAGAAATGCATATACATTTAAATTGTCAAATTGTCATGACATGATGAGTATATTACTGATAGATTATTTTGTATTGTATTCGTGCTATGCTATTCCATTCCTTTTGTATTTTATACTACTACTGCCACTGTGGTTATTACCACTGTTATTACAATACCTCTAATACATGTCAAGCATCATATTAGTTATCCAATAATTACATAATGCGCTGTACAGCTGTAAATGATATTGTTTATCTGTATGTGTATATGGGCCAATGGCCTTTCATACAATAAAGATTGATTGAACTGGACTCTCCAATCACTTGGCTAGCGGCGTTGCTGACAAACAGAAAACGTGATCTAAATCCCGCATACGTTAAACAGGACGAAATGGCGCTTAAACGGTACCGTAGTTCACCTTTAGTTCTTTAATCACTAAAACTTCCCTTTTGGATTCTCGTTTTGTAATGATCGATTTCCTTATTGTCAGTAGATTAACGGATAGATCCCCAGATCCTTTCATCAACAATCAACATCATTCAGTCGCATACGTATTAAGACATTGCTTTCTAGTGAGTGAGTGAGTGAGTACGGTTTTACGCCGCTTTTAGCAATATTCCAGCAATATCATGGCGGGGGACACCAGAAATGGGCTTCACTTATTGTACCCATGTCGGGAATCGAACCCGGGTCTTCGGCGTGTCCCCCGCCATGACATTGCTGGAATATTGCTAAAAGCGGCGTAAAACCATACTCACTCACTCACTTAAACAAAGGGTTGTTTTGGCAAAAATGTATGTCTGTACATGTAATACGGCAAATTATTATGTTATTCAAAGTAAGTTCCAATTTTTTTTATTTCATGTTTTACGGATGTTTGCTTAATGAAAAAAACAGCTTTGTGAAGTTAATGAGTTTTTGGGAACAAATTTGCTAATTATGTTTGTAGTGCATGTTCAGGATTTTTACTGCAAATTGTTCCTCTATGAAAAATAAGATCTTTACAAGGGGTTTGCAATTGCCAGAGACTACAAACAATGCTTTTGAGTAATTGGTACATGATTGCCGTAAAAGGCGACTTTGCTTGTCGTAAAAGGCGACTAACGGGATCGGGTGATCAGGCTCGCTAGCTTGATGGATGCATGACATCGTATCCCAATTACGTGGATCGATGCTCATGACATCAATAACTGGACTGTCTGGTCCAGACTCGATTATTTACATATGGCCTTCATATAGCTGGAATGTTCCTGAATGCGGTGTTAAACAACAAACAAAACAAACAAGTAATAATTATTATTGTTTTGCTTTTCTGTCTTTCACACTTTTCGAAATCACCAAATATAGATTAAATAAAAATAAATTTGAATTCGTAAACCGGAAAATAAAAAAGAGTCTTTTTTTTGTCTCTTATGATTCATGTATTAAATATAGGTAAAGAGTGTATGTAAGTTACCTTCCCTCGGTGTTTTCTTCTGACGAATATGACAGCACAGCTGTCACCCACAGTTCCACCACTGTAAAACAGAGGAGCTGCCGACATTACAATAGAAAATGACACGGGCTAAAAGCACATTGTGTTCCTCCATCATCAGTGAATACATACAGTATACCGTATGTGTAAAGATGACACGTGTCTATTTTAGTCAGCTATAGATACGTAAAGCTAACGGTAGTCAAATGAACCCTACCCTACTCCGTGCACGAACCTTTGGCGAACCCTACCGTTGTCTGCTGTTGAAGCAATGTGTGGAGCTGATGACCACATGATGCACATGTTATCAAGCGAAAGCATTGCCGTACGTGCGATGTAACCTTAACGCTCATTGGTCATGCCCTCGCCAGCGCCCATCTCGCTCGGTTACTGATAGCACCGGTCATTACAGTGGGTTTCATGTATTCAAGATTGTGACACGTTGTGTATTAGTGAGTGAGTTAGGTTTAAGGCCAGTTATTTCACGGCGTGTCAGCTTAATGTGGGAGGAAAGCCCGAAGTGATGCAGGTCCTAGACGTTTACCACTTCGGTGAAACCCACGAGCACGGGTATGATGCTGACAAACCTAGAAACATAATCGTGGCGAACCGGGATTCGAACCCACAATCATAGGTTTCTGGCGTGCCCAAGGGACGCAACTCCGAACAGCGAATCGCGGCGCCTTAGACGACTAGGCCACCCGTGCCACCCTCCCCTAGTACTTTTGCACTAATATTGAATAGAGATATGTTCATATGGCCATCATCGTGCATAGTTCCAAGTTATCAATACATGTAGACGATCTCAGTTACTTCAGATTGTGAGGAAGCTACAATACAGACGAGTTTCATACGTTGTGATGTAGCCGCCGTAGTCGTCGTTAACGAAGTTGTGGGTTTAGTCGTGATAGTGGATGTAGTTGTGGTAGAAGTTGTAGTTGTAGATGGAGTAGTAGTAGTAGTAGAAGAAGAAGAAGCAGTAGAAGCAGTAGTAGTCGTTAACCAAGTGATCGTTGTTGGTGTAGTCGTGGAAGTGGATGTAGTTGTGGAAGTAGATGTTGTTGTAGTTGTAGATGGAGTAGCAGCAGTAGTAGTTGTAGTAGAAGCAGTAGTCGTAGTGGTCGTCGTTAACGAAGTGATCGTTGTTGGTGTAGTCGTGATAGAGGATGTAGTTGTTGTTGTTGGAGTAGTAGTGGTAGTAGTGGCCGTTGTACTTGTGGACGTGGATGTTGCCCGGGTGGTTGTGACCGTCACAGTTGATGCAATTGTCATCGGTGATGTCATAGTTGATACAGCGGGGGTCGTTGTGGAGCCTACAGGTGTAGTCAGTGGTGTTGCAGCGTTGACGGTCGATGAGGGCGAAAGCTCTACGCATGAGAGAAGTATTTCATTGTAATCATTGTGTGATTAGTGGTGACATAATTCAGTAATTCCCGAGTTGATTTAAACTTAATATACATGTTCAACAAAACAACATCTACAAATGAATAAATGTCGAGTTTGAAGAACCCTGGTTAAGAAAAAAGCATTTGTTTTCCTGATTCAACATCGATCACAAGCGGGAAATGTTCTTTGGTAGGTGATTGAAGGTCAAATTTAAGATTGTTTTCCCTTCGCCTTGCTTCGTTCATCTACGAGTAAGTGAATAGATATGAAGAAAAAACCGACATAGGGGATACAGACATAAAACAAATACTTGGAACACAAGTTCTTGTGACATACTTGTCATAATTTTGGACATTGGGCTACATAAATTGGTCCATCTAATATTCTCGTTCAGGTCAATATGGGGAAATCACCCATCTTAATTCTAGCGGGAAAGGAGACATATTCTAGAGATAATATCACATTACATATATTTCATTAGATTTTGTTAAGTTATGTTGAATAAACGCTGAGACAATGAATGAAGTCTTCTACTTCCGCTCAAGTGGTTGCATACAACTGCACGTGATCCGTGGTGTCATACTTACATACGTGATGCGCTATCTACATGCGTATATGCTATCGTAATAACATGTATTATCGACATGTTGTTAAGGAAACTGATATGGAAGCCCCGCTTGGCCGATAACAGTTGAACCATAAGTTGGTAAAAATAATTATTCTTTAAAGAACAATCTATAAAAGGGCATAGTTTTACCTTTCTTTTATCTAACTATGGCTGTTTGTTATTGATAACTTGGAGTTTATATTGGCAGCGTAATAAGCGTAGATAGTACAGCTTCAGAATATTCATGTTGTGGGTACCTTCAAACGTTGTCAAGGGCGTTACATTTGTAGTAGGTGTCGTTGGTCGTGCCGTTGTTGTTACAATCATCAGTGATGTTGTTGCTGATGCTGAAGTTGTCGAATGGGGAACCGCATCTGTTTTTTTCGAAACTCTACGATTAGTAAGAGTATATACTGCAGAGTGGCAATGGACTGATATTATTTGTTACCTCGGTGGTAGTTGATGTTATGTCAGGCACAACAAAAGAGGAAACGGAATTGGAATAAACCTATTCTGTCCCAGCCACCTGTCATCCAAAGTCTGGCTGCCCTACAAGAAAAGTTTGTAGCTATTCCCACCACTCAGGCCGCAAATAACATAACCATTATATGAAAGCATCATTACATTAATTTGATCAAAGAATTAAATAATGCCACATATAAGACCAACATGGTTACTGAGGAGTGAGTGGGTGAGTATGGTTTTACGCCGCTTTTAGCAGTATTCAAGCAATACCACGGCGGGAGACACCAGAAATTGACTTCACACAATGTACCCATCTCGGGACTCGAACCCGGGTCTTCGGCGTGACGAGCGAACGCTTTAACCACAAGGTTACCCGACCGCGCCGGGAACGGAGGAAGAAATGTGCAAAAAAATGCATCATTACTATCAACTTTTGACTTGACTCGAAACCCTGAAGACATGTCCATTCTTCTTTTGTACTGGATTCCAATGCTCCATAAACATCCGCACAAATAGGGTCCAGCAAATGTACCACCAAATCCCCGTCTCAAAGAGTAACTCTAATCCTTAATACGATCAAGGAAGGACTTTCTTTATGATCACAAAACGTATTTGAGAAAAATGGAATTAATATCATGTGGATTCTTCAAACTCAAACGATTTCTTGTCTTTTTGCAAACTCAGAAAAGAACTAAGTTCCTTTTTGTCGAAAAAATTGATTTTTCAACTTTGTACGCCACTATCCCACATTAAAAACTTAAGGAAAATTTCATTCCTTGATCCAGGGGGCTTTTCTTACAAAACGTGGTGAACACCGATACAGTTACGTATCTATACTCAGCGGTTCAAGACAATTTGTCAAAAATGAAAGCAAATGCCATCTGAAGTTTACTAAGAAAACATTATGTGAAATGCTGGACTTCCTCATTGACAACATCTATGTAAAATTCAGGGGGGTAAGAGATGAGGGCAAGAAGTAGGCATCCCCATGGACACCAAGTGTGCTCCCCTTCCTGTGGATCTGTTCATGCATATGAATCGGAATTTCTTTTCGGATTGGCAAAGTCAAAACAAGGTAATTTGGCCAAGAAGATTAAATAAAGCCTCAGCTATATCGATTATCTCATATTGTTCAATAACCATCAAGGAGCCAGTTCCCTCCACTGATTTATCAACCTCAACTAGAAATAAAGGAGACCAGTGAGACCTTGGTGGTAGTAGATGTCAGTGTGGCGTATATCTTACCTTGGTGGTAGTAGATGTCAGTGTGAGATATATCTTACCTTGGCGGTAGTAGATGTCAGTGTCAGGTATATCTTACCTTGGCGGTAGTAGATGTCAGTGTGAGATATATCTTACCTTGGCGGTAGTAGATGTCAGTGTCAGGTATATCTTACCTTGGCGGTAGTAGATGTCAGTGTGAGATATATCTTACCTTGGCGGTAGTAGATGTCAGTGTCAGGTATATCTTACCTTGGTGGTAGTAGATGTCAGTGTCAGGTATATCTTACCTTGGTAGCGGTAGTAGATGTCAGTGTCAGGTATTTCTTACCTTCGTGGTAGTAAATGTCAGTGTCAGATATATCTTACCTTGGTGGCAGGTGATTTCAGTGTGAGATATATCTTACCTTGGCGGTAGTAGATGTCAGTGTGGGGTATATCTTACCTTGGCGGTAGTAGATGTCAGTGTCAGATATATCTTGCCTTGTTGGTAGTAGATGTCAGTGTGAGATATATCTTACCTTGGCGGTAGTAGATGTCAGTGTGGGGTATATCTTACCTTGGCGGTAGTAGATGTCAGTGTAAGATATATCTTACCTTGGCGGTAGTAGATGTCAGTGTGGGGTATATCTTACCTTGGCGGTAGTAGATGTCAGTGTGGGGTATATCTTACCTTGGTGGTAGTAGATGTCAGTGTCAGGTATATCTTACCTTGGTAGCGGTAGTAGATGTCAGTGTCAGGTATTTCTTACCTTGGTGGTAGTAAATGTCAGTGTCAGATATATCTTACCTTGGTGGTAGGAGATTTCAGTGTGAGATATATCTTACCTTGGCGGTAGTAGATGTCAGTGTGGGGTATATCTTACCTTGGCGGTAGTAGATGTCAGTGTCAGATATATCTTGCCTTGTTGGTAGTAGATGCCAGTGTGAGATATATCTTACCTTGGCGGTAGTAGATGTCAGTGTCAGGTATATCTTACCTTGGCGGTAGTAGATGTCAGTGTAAGATATATCTTACATTGGTGGTAGTAGATGTCAGTGTGGGGTATATCTCACCTTGGTGGTAGGAGATGTCAGTGTCAGGTATGTCTTACCTTTGTGGTAGTAGATGTCAGTGTCAGGTATATCTTACCTTGGCGGTAGTAGATGTCAGTGTGGGGTATATCTTACATTGGCGGTAGTAGATGTCAGTGTCAGATATATCTTACCTTGGTGGTAGTAGATGTCAGTGTGGGGTATATCTTACCTTGGCGGTAGTAGATGTCAGTGTGGGGTATATCTAACCTTGGTGGTAGTAGATGTCAGTGTGGGGTATATCTTACCTTGGCGGTAGTAGATGTCAGTGTGAGATATATCTTACCTTGGTGGTAGTAGATGTCAGTATAGGATATATCTTACCTTGGCGGTAGTAGATGTCAGTGTGAGATATATCTTACCTTGGCGGTAGTAGATGTCAGTGTGGCGTATATCTTACCTTGGTGGTAGTAGATGTCAGTGTGAGATATATCTTACCTTGGCGGTAGTAGATGTCAGTGTCAGGTATATCTTACCTTGGCGGTAGTAGATGTCAGTGTGAGATATATCTTACCTTGGCGGTAGTAGATGTCAGTGTCAGGTATATCTTACTTTGGCGGTAGTAGATGTCAGTGTGAGATATATCTTACCTTGGCGGTAGTAGATGTCAGTGTCAGGTATATCTTACCTTGGAGGTAGTAGATGTCAGTGTCAGGTATATCTTACCTTGGTAGCGGTAGTAGATGTCAGTGTCAGGTATTTCTTACCTTCGTGGTAGTAAATGTCAGTGTCAGATATATCTTACCTTGGTGGTAGGAGATTTCAGTGTGAGATATATCTTACCTTGGCGGTAGTAGATGTCAGTGTGGGGTATATCTTACCTTGGCGGTAGTAGATGTCAGTGTCAGATATATCTTGCCTTGTTGGTAGTAGATGCCAGTGTGAGATATATCTTACCTTGGCGGTAGTAGATGTCAGTGTGGGGTATATCTTACCTTGGCGGTAGTAGATGTCAGTGTAAGATATATCTTACCTTGGCGGTAGTAGATGTCAGTGTGGGGTATATCTTACCTTGGTGGTAGTAGATGTCAGTGTGGGGTATATCTTACCTTGGTGGTAGTAGATGTCAGTGTCAGGTATATCTTACCTTGGTAGCGGTAGTAGATGTCAGTGTCAGGTATTTCTTACCTTGGTGGTAGTAAATGTCAGTGTCAGATATATCTTACCTTGGTGGTAGGAGATTTCAGTGTGAGATATATCTTACCTTGGCGGTAGTAGATGTCAGTGTGGGGTATATCTTACCTTGGCGGTAGTAGATGTCAGTGTCAGATATATCTTGCCTTGTTGGTAGTAGATGCCAGTGTGAGATATATCTTACCTTGGCGGTAGTAGATGTCAGTGTCAGATATATCTTACCTTGGCGGTAGTAGATGTCAGTGTAAGATATATCTTACATTGGTGGTAGTAGATGTCAGTGTGGGGTATATCTCACCTTGGTGGTAGGAGATGTCAGTGTCAGGTATATCTTACCTTTGTGGTAGTAGATGTCAGTGTCAGGTATATCTTACCTTGGCGGTAGTTGATGTCAGTGTGGGGTATATCTTACATTGGCGGTAGTAGATGTCAGTGTCAGATATATCTTACCTTGGCGGTAGTAGATGTCAGTGTGGGGTATATCTTACCTTGGCGGTAGTAGATGTCAGTGTGGGGTATATCTAACCTTGGTGGTAGTAGATGTCAGTGTGGGGTATATCTTACCTTGGCGGTAGTAGATGTCAGTGTGAGATATATCTTACCTTGGTGGTAGTAGATGTCAGTATAGGATATATCTTACCTTGGCGGTAGTAGATGTCAGTGTGAGATATATCTTACCTTGGTGGTAGTAGATGTCAGTATAGGATATATCTTACCTTGGCGGTAGTAGATGTCAGTGTGAGATATATCTTACCTTGGCGGTAGTAGATGTCAGTGTGGCGTATATCTTACCTTGGTGGTAGTAGATGTCAGTGTCAGGTATATCTTACCTTGGCGGTAGTAGATGTCAGTGTCAGGTATATCTTACCTTGGTGGTAGTAGATGTCAGTGTGGCGTATATCTTACCTTGGCGGTAGTAGATGTCAGTGTGAGATATATCTTACCTTGGTGGTAGTAGATGTCAGTGTGAGGTTTATCGTACCTTGGTGGTAGTAGATGTCAGTGTGAGATATATCTTACCTTGGTGGTAGTAGATGTCAGTGTGGCGTATATCTTACCTTGGTGGTAGTAAATGTCAGTGTCAGGTATATCTTACCTTGGCGGTAGTAGATGTCAGTGTCCTGTTTACTGACCACTGTCAGAGTCTGTGGCAATTCGCCGTGGAGGACACACTCTCCTGAGCCTGAATACGCCATAGACACACACTCTTCCTCTTGATGACACAGGACAGAACACTCCGCCCGACTTGCCACTTACAACGTAATCTGTGGCGGACTTGTCTCTGAATATCAGGTCAAAAACCTCATCTACACACAAGCTACTTCCCGCAGTACTTGCACGGTTTAACATGACCAGAACGATGAACATCAGTTTCACAATGTCAGACATTTTTGGAAATCCTCTTTACCTTCAATGGGAATAGCTTACGCAGACATTTCACCAATACGTCTTGTATGCTTACATCTCTGCCCCAAAGTAACCTTCATAAAGCCATGCGCAAACGGCAAAACACTTAACATGGCCGTTATTGGTTCTTTTTGTATGAGGCACGCATTGGTTGTTTTGTTCACAGTTGACCTGAAAACCCTTTTTTTCACACAAACCAAGTTTTTATCAATTGTAGAAAATGGTCCACGTATGGCTGACTTTCAGACGGGTTTCTATCAATGCTCAACGCGAACATCATTAAAGTGTCACATGTTGGTAGTCTAAACAGAGAACTTGATGCGTCATTTAATGTTATAGATCATTTAACGATGAATGAGGAGTTCAGAGAACGCTATGAACAATACATGCAATTACATTACTTAAGCCATTACCTGTGTGAAGGTGTACAGAATGTGACTATATGACTCAATGAACACGCCTCTTCAATGAAGATAATGGGCAAAGTGAAAACACCTGCAAAATAATAATCGTTTGTTTCCTAAGAACAAGCAGTTCAGCTTGTACAGCCGTGGCTCCAGCCTACCACCTTGCATCAGGTTTTAACCCCGATGATGGACCAGAGTGAGTGAGTGAGTTGTGTTTAACGCCGCTTTTAACATTAATCCAGTTATATCATGGCGTGTCAGCTTCATGTAGGAGGAAAGCCCAAAGTGATACAGGTCTCAGACGTTTATCACTTCGGTTGAAACCCACGAGCACGGGTATAGCGCTGACAAACCTAGAAACATAATCCGGGCGAACCGAGATTCGAACCCACAATCAAGGGATGCAACTCTGCACAGCGAATTGCGTCGCCTTAGACGACTGGGCCACCCGTGGCCCCTAACGGACCAGAAGATATCAATGAACAAAAATGTTGAAATGCATTATCAATATAGGACTATCGCGATTGAAACTCTTTGAGGGCGATTTTATTACGCTATTGTTGAGTAAGACTTCAGAATGGTGTAAATGCATGCAAATATTACGAGAACAGTCACCCCATGATAGCGTTATCATGCTAATGATGATCGGGGGATTACAAGGTGTCACCTGGCTGATTTTGTGTCAACCCTCATCCGTTAGCTGTCTGCTTCTTCAAATAAATTGATGAAACAGATTGAGAATATCTAGCACCGAGCTTTTATCACCTGCACTTAACTAAGGCCATTTTTATAGGATTTTGAGAAAATTACAAAAAGATATTACTTTAAGCGAAGAAATACTATAAAAGCCAGTGTTAAATATTGATGACTCAAGATACCACTTTAAGCTCCCTTAGTTATGAGCAGCGGTACAATGCATCACTTTATACATGTAGGCTGAGGTAGTAAACAACCACCTGCACCCAGCGTGATGCAGAAAGTCCAGAGCCGTATGCATGAGGATTCTGAAACCATACTTAGAATTATCTTAAGTTGCCTGAAACAATTCTTCAAAAGACTTATGAAAATCCCTTTAATTTAATTTTCACAGACTAAAAACTTCTTATGCACTCTAATATTTGGCGGCCATCTTAGATATATCGAATCCCGATTCGCCCCGATTATGTTTCTAGATTTGTCAGCACCATACCCATGCTCGTGGGTTTCACCGAAGTGGTAAACGTCTGAGACCTGCATCACTTCGGGCTTTCCTTCCACATTAAGCTGACACGCCGTGATATAACTGTTAAAAGCGGCGTTAAACCCAACTCACTCACTCACTCTTATATATAGCTCATAATAGGCCTATAAGTATGTTAAAATAGGAGGTCTTTGATCAACCGAAGTATGATGTCAACGTTAACATGTGCTAACATTGGTCAACATAATTGTCCTGCGATGATGTCATGTCTTGCTGTCAATCGTAGCATACCGATGTTCTGCCGAAACACTTGGCATATTACGTTTGATTTCTGAACTCTTCATGCATTGATGACTACAGAGAGATGAACTCACATCATCATGTTGCATGAGCATTTCCAAATTTAACAAATTCAGTCATTTTTTCACGCGTTTTTATGGACTAACGCAAGAGTATCAGTTGCACCATTGTCTGTTGCATTTCTGCGATTCATTTTACATTATTTGGAAATATTTTTGTGTGTTTGAATCCAGATTTTAATGTATTTGCTTTTGGTATAGTTATTTAGCTTGTCGTATATCAGAGACGACCTCGTCTGTGTTGCGTTCTGTAGTTAAAAAACTCTGCTAATCTCTAATAATTAAAATTTCGTTGTGTTCATTGATATTCCTGATTCTGATCAGCTGAATTGATCACGTGATAAGCCACGCCCACCGAGGCGCACTACCTTTATTATTGCAAAATGTCGGGGAATCCCAATATTACAGTCGAGGGAATTCCCTTCTGCTCATGATCACGTGTATCGTCATGGACGGGACATTTAGTGACATTCATGCATATTCATTTCCAAACTACCCTTTGAAACCGAAGGCCAAGAAGGAATGAAACAGCAAACGTGCAGGCTTGCTCGCCTGCATTTTCCCTCGCTCACCTCGGTTCCACAACTTTCATGTCTTCGGGTTTCATTTCAACCTAGCATGTTTCCAACTGTGTTTTCCCGTTTTCAGTGAACATATGTTTGAATCTTGGGGTACCTGACCATGTCATTTGAAACAGCCGCCTTCTCCCGGATATATTTCTTCCGGTTTGTTACAGTCTGACTTGCAGTTCTTCTCGCCTCTTGCCTTAATTGACAGATCCGTTGAATAGTGCTTTGATCCTACTCTCCGTTGATTGGCTGCTGACTGTGTAGGCGTGTCAAGTTATGTGCATAAATTAAACGATCACCTGATTCATGACACGCCACAGTATGTATTCATACACCTGAAATGTTTATCAATCTCGTCATGTTCGCCTGTTTTGATATATAATGTTTTTGGTTATATTATTGCAGATAAACGTGTTTTACTGCAACGCGGATTCGTACAGTTTGCACATCGGTTTTTCGATTCACCTCAATGAAACGAACAAAATACACAGTCAATCCTGTATAGTTTAAGTCATTAGTTTCCAGCTGAGTGTTGCCTATTGAAAAGTTGCTACTCTCCCTTTGACTCTTGTTTCCATGATAGTGTATTTGCTTGCTTGGCATGTGTTAATGTAAGCAGAGTTAGCTCCCCTGGGTGGCTCGCCTGTCTTGGGAGGCTCGCTCGGGTTTCGCGCTCGTTTCGAGGATTGCCAATAAATGTCATCAAGTGTTTACCTGTGTCCTGCTGATGTGTGACAAGTGTGTATTTCCTCCTAACCTCACTGGCGCTGGGCTCAGTTGCACAAAGCGATCATTGCACGTACGGTGATTGTTGACATTGGAGAATGTGTGTACTGTTTGGTTGTATTTTTATGCTCAATGGTCGTTGTGCTTCATAAAGGCTACATGGGAAAGATTCTGATAAATGTGTATATTACTCTTCACACCACAGGAACTCATTATTTAACAGGCATGTAATATTTCATTATGAAGACACGCATACGTACATTTGTACGTGTATTCACCAATCTGTTCCTGAGTGGAATTTTAAAATATTTCTACGTTCCTATGACGTAATATATAAATGTGCAAGAAGATGTAATATGATACCTTTCTCATCTCCCTGACGGGCAAGATGAGGTAAACTATCACCATCTGTATCACCCACGAGAGGTCTGCCCCCTTTGATTCCAGGAAGTCAAACACGCTTTTGTGTCCAAAGACAGCTGCAACCATTATCAGTGTCCATCATTTCATTCCCCTATGGTTGATGTTAGAATCTGACAGGAGATGTTGTACAATAGTCATGTTGCCTCCCTGACAGGCAAGATGAAATAAACCAGAGAGAGGCCCGCCCCTTTTGATTCCAGGAAGCCAAACACGCTTTTGTGTCCAAAGACAGCTGCAACCATTATCACATAAGACACATTGACTGCCTTTTGAGCAAGATGGAGTAAACTAGCACTAGATGTAGAAGCAAGAGAGAGGTCTGCCCATTCATTTCTCTATGGTTGATATTAGAATCCTACAGGTAATATCGTACAATAGACATATCGCCTCCCCGACATTCTTGCAAGATGAAGTAAACTATCACCAGATGTATCAACCAGTGAGAGGTCCGCCCCATGATTCCAAGAGGTGAAACACACTATTGTGTCCATGGAACGCTGCAACCAGTAATGGGACGTGTCGACCTATACATTTCTTTTTTGGTTGATGCTAAATGATTGTAGCAGATCCCTAACATTGGCAGTGTTTCCTCCTTGACAAGCAAGATGAATAACATCATTTCCATACGTGTCTTCAACATCCAGATTTGATACTGGCGTTGGCTTGAAGCACGGCTCTGATCCTGTTCTTGCTGCAACCAATAGAGGGGCGTAGTCATTAGTCTCTACACTGCCTGTAACGTGTTTGTTTGCCGCTAGAAGCAGCAGTGCTCGAAGTGTGTTTTCATATCATGACTTGCAAACCAAATGAAAGATGTTTTGCATTATCTAGTATGGGGATTTGATCCTTCGTTCAGCAGATCCGAAAGTGTTCATAAACACATGCTAATCTCATTATCAGAATCGACCGCCTCCGTGGTCTTGTGGTAGAGCGTCCGCAAGGAGACCGGAAGGTCCGGGGTTCGATCCCCGGCCGCGTCATACCACAAGACGTTACAAGATGGTCCTTGATGTTACCCTGTCTGGCGCTCGGCATTAAGGGACTAAAACACGAACTGGTCGGCTCGGAGTCAGTATACTGTGTCTGAGTGGGGTATTCATGTTAAACTGTGCCATGGTATCTCAGTGAGCTAGCCCTATAAATCGGCATCAGCACAAGCAGTCACACACACGCGTGCATGCACGTCGCAATGAAAGTGCAATAATTTTGACCGCGGCGTTAAACCCAATTTCACCTCATCTCACCTCACCTATTATCAGAATCGTACAATCATCGCTGGTATTTATTTTGATATAATCGAAATCTTACAATGGACTATGAGAAGAGATATCCTATGATTATGGAGAGGGTTGTGTCGCTTTGAGTATGTAAGACCTGTATACCGCAATGAAGCATCACATACTGCAGATATAGTCTCCGGCATCGGGACAATGAATAAAATACATAAATATACATTTATCAGAGCCCTAGACATACCAGTTGTCAGACTTCCATCTTATGGAAGCCTTGGTGGCTGAGTTGGTTGAGTAGTTGTCTTTGTGTGCTGACGATTAGGTGCCTAACTCTGAGAGTGTGGTTTCCAATCTAATCTGTAGACTATCTAGACTATAATCTGTAGTTTACTTAGAAAGTGTCATCCCAAATATAACATATGTTAATCAAAAATGTGTTGAATGTTGAACATTTTGTAAAATGTTATTTGTTTCATCTGTTGATGAAGTATTACTTCCATGCACCATCTGTACCAGTCCCGGGATCACACATCTGCCATCACAAAACTTGATACTTGATAATCGACGTTACTGTATAACGTTTAAAGATGCCATGTCTCCCACGTGACTTTCAGGAGCAAGTTTAATGTAGTGCTTCACCGAATCTTTGTAACAAGTGAGTGAGTGAGTTTGGTTTTACGCCGCTTTTAGCAATATTCCAGCAATATCACCACAGGGGACACCAGAAATGGGCTTCACACATTGTACCCATGTCTGGAATCGAACCCGGGTCTTCGGCGTGACGAGCGAACGCTTTAACAACTAGGCTACCCCATCGCCCCTCTTTGTAATAAAAAGCGAGAGTTGGGGAATCAGTTGGCTTTACAGAGGTACCACTGTACACGACCAGTCCACACAACAACACAAGACCCGAGTTAATAAACAGTCAGTTTATTAGACAGCCACAGAATCTATATATAATCAGTCAACAATAGAATGTTTACCATCAATTATTAGAGCATGTTTACTATCAGCTGTAGAAGTACATATATGCGAAGAACATCAGATGAGCGTGAAAGAGAATCATTACACAAGATACATACTTGTACAACATTACTCACAATACATATTCCACGGTAGACAACGTAATGCAACAGTTTACATATGGATGAATATAGTATACCCGTCACACTCTAACTAATACATTACCCGAGTGGGCATTCAAGCAAGATACGTTCTAATTCAGCAACAATACATATTCCACGGTAGACAACGTTATACAACAGTTTACATATGATTGAATATAGTATACCCGACACACTCTGGCTAATACATTACCCGAGTGGGCATTCACACGAGATATGTTCTAGTTCAGCCACAATACATATTCCAGAAGGTAAACAACGTTATAAAGTTAACAGATTGACATAATGTCTTGACAGCAGTTGTACAATGGGGATATCTAAGATATACACACAAGCATGACATTTTCAATTACCAAATAGTTTTGCAGGTTTTGCCAAGGGTAATAGCATACAGTGAAGAATTAACATAGAACAAGATAGTAACGTTCTTACCTGAGTGCATAAACAATCAGTTTATTAAGGAACTGGAGAAAACGACCAGATGACGTTTTCTCTAAGTACAAAGGACGTTTTCTCTAACGCGGCGGCCGTTCTCTCTAATTAACCAGCGACCGTTTTCGCGGGCGGACGTTTTCTCTATAACCCGTGTATTAGACAGCCACAGATTGATTATGAGTGTCTGTCGTCCGTATTTACACCTATTCTAGCTGAGCACATAATCTCATTTACTGATTAAACTGCCGATAAAGTCGTTATTGTGAACTTCAGTGGCGCTATCTCGACAGGATTATATAATTTAGTTTGACCGAAGCATTGATGATAGAGATGAATATGAGTGAAGTTAAATGTTTTTGACCCAACTGTATCTGACCAGCATAATGAGATATACTGGTCCTGGATTATGTCCGATGTGAGTTATCGATTTGACCCTTGACAGGTTTAAAATACTGGAACGCGGTCTCTTAGTTTGTAAAATTTCCTATTTCCAATCCTTAATATGTGGCATGTAACGTGATAAAATATTTGTAAAACTTGTCCATTTCACCCATGTTGATATTTGTATAAAATATATAAGAGTGTTCAATCACTATCAAATAAGTAGTACTAATGCTGCCCTCCTCTGTTGATACCAGGAATATTGTAGACCATACCTCCGATACATTTCCCGAGATGACAAGGATCATCGTAGTATGTGTCACAAATTAAATTCAGATTTGAGGGTTCAGGGCAGTTTCGATAAACTGTTGTCTGGTCATTATATACGATATGATTGCTGCGGACTATTCCATTGTGTTTTCCTAGTATATTCCTCCTTCAGGACTTAAATCACGAGCAGCCCCGTCATAAAGTACATGAATCGTAATGTGCACTCAAATATGTGTACTTATATATTTGATCATGAAACTTTCTATGTACGTATTGGGTCTGAATCATCGAGAGGGTACGGATATATAATGGCAGAAATAAAAAATATATTTTCCGGTCCACTTTTCAAAACGATAAGTAAATGTATCGGAACACGATATAAAATATAAGTAGTCGTATTTGAAGGCAGGTGTCTAAGGAAGAGAATTGTGTTGTATTTGTCGTTATATCACGACGCATCACTTTGCTGAAACCTATAACGCGTTGGGCAGGTTTGGACTGGGAATCAATAAGGAAAACATTATGGGATGTTCTGTGTAGCGACAGGTCAGTATTGAAATCGTATGTTGGGGGCAGCGCAGTGGTACGGTTACCGCAGCTAGGTTCAGAGTAATTGACACCAAAACCCAAATCTTTACTACGGAAGTATACTACAAACCTTTTCTACTTGTGTACAGGTCAGAAATAAAAGACTAAGAAAAACAAATGTGTGATACAATCATGTCATCTGAACTACGCAGTTCAATAGAATAAGACGATTAATACAGTGGTAAACATCTAGTACGCAGTGGTATACATCTAGTACACAGTGGTATACATCTAGTACACAGTGGTTTACATCTAGTACACAGTGGTATATATCAAGTACACAATGGCATACATCTAATAAACAGTGGTATACATCTAGTACACAGTGGTATACATCTAGTACACAATGGTATACATCTAGTAAACAGTGGTTTACATCTAGTACACAATGGCATACATCTAGTACACAGTGGTTTACATCTAGTACACAATGGCATACATCTAGTACACTGTGGTATACATCTAGTACACAATGGTATATATCTAGTACACAGTGGTATACATCTAGTACACAATGGCATACATTTAGTACACAGTGGTATACATCTAGTACACAGTGGCATACATTTAGTACACAATGGTATACATCTAGTACACAGTGGTATACATCTAGTACACAGTGGTATATATCTAGTACACAGTGGTATACATCTAGTACACAGTGGTATACATATAGTACACAGTGGTATATATCAAGTACACAATGGCATACATCTAGTACACAGAGGTATACATCTAATACACAGTGGTATACATCTAGTACACAGTGGCATACATTTAGTACACAATGGTATACATCTAGTACAGAATTGTATATATTTAGTACACAATTGTATATATCTAGTACACAGTGGTATACATCTAGTACACAGTGGTATATATCTGGTACACAATGGTATACATCTAGTCCACAGTGGCATACATTTAGTACACAAGGGAATACATCTAGCACACAATGCTAAACATATAGTACACAGTGGTATACATATTGTACACGCATTTTAATTTGGAAGTTGAAACTTTTTCAAAAATGTCTATCAATAGTTAATCCTGATGTTAGCATTTGACAGAATGAATGTTACCCAATTTCCATATTCTTTCTTTTGTTTTTTGTTGATAACACTGCATAGATGATACAATACAGCTTGTATACGTTGGAGACTTGTATATGCTGTGACTGCTTTGGAGCGACTCACTTCCGGGAAAACTCTATAGTTTATCTGACAGCATATGTTGAACAATAGTCATGTTGCCTCCCTTTTGGGCACATTGAAGTAAACTATCACCAGATGTCGAAGCAAGAGAGAGATCCGCCCCATTTGATTCTAGGAAGTCAATCACGCTTGTGTGTCCATTCAAAGCAGCAACCATTATCGGTGTCCATCCATTCATTCCCCTTTGGTTGATGTTAGAATCTGATATCAGATGTTGTACAATAGTCATGTTGCCTCCCTGACAGGCAAGATGAAGTAAACTGTTACCAGATGTCGAAACAAGAGAGAGATCCGCCCCATTTGATTCCAGGAAGTCAAACACGCTTGTGTGTCCATTGACAGCAGCAACCATTATTGGTGTCCATCCATTCATTCCCCTTTGGTTGATGTTTGAATCTGAGAGCAGATGTTGTACAATAGTCATGGTGCCTCCCTGACAGGCAAGGTGAAGTAAACTATCCCCATCTGTATCAACCAGCGATAGGTCCGACCCCGCTGATTCCAGGAAGTCAAACAAGGTTTTGTGTCCATTGACAGCAGCAACCATTATTTGTGTCCATCCATTCATTCCCCTTTGGTTGATGTTAGAATCTGACATCAGATGTTGTACAATAGTCTTGTTGCCTCCCTGACAGGCAAGATGAAGTAAACTGTTACGAGATGTTGAAGCAAGAGACATGTCCGCCCCATTTGATTCCAGGAAGTCAAACAAGGTTTTGTGTCCATTGACAGCAGCAACCATTATTGGTGTCCATCCATTCATTCCCCTTTGGTTGATGTTAGAATCTGATATCAGATATTGTACAATAGTCATGCTGCCTTCCTGACAGGCAAAATGAAGTAAACTGTTACCAGATGTCGAAACAAGAGAGAGATCCGCCCCATTTGATTCCAGGAAGTCAAACACGCTTTTGTGTCCATTGACAGCAGCAACCATTATTGGTGTCCATCCATTCATTCCCCTTTGGTTGATGTTTGAATCTGATATCAGATGTTCTACAATAGTCATGTTGCCTACCTGACAGGCAAGATGAAGTAAACTGTGACCAGATGTCGAAGCAAGAGAGAGTTCCGCCCACGCTGATTCCAGGAAGTCAAACAAGGTTTTGTGTCCCTTGACAGCAGCAACCATTATTGGTGTCCATCCATTCATTCCCCTTTGGTTGATGTTAGAATCTGATATCAGATGTTGTAAAATAGTCATGCTGCCTTCCTGACAGGCAATATGAAGTAAACTGTTACCAGATGTCGAAACAAGAGAGAGATCCGCCCCATTTGATTCAAGGAAGTCAAACACGCTTTTGTGTCCATTGACAGCAGCAACCATTATTGGTGTCCATCCATTCATTCCCCTTTGGTTGATGTTTGAATCTGATATCAGATGTTCTACAATAGTCATGTTGCCTACCTGACAGGCAAGATGAAGTAAACTGTGACCAGATGTCGAAGCAAGAGAGAGTTCCGCCCACGCTGATTCCAGGAAGTCAAACAAGGTTTTGTGTCCATTGACAGCTGCAACCATTATCGGTGTCCATCCATTCATTCCCCTTTGGTTGATGTTAGAATCTGATATCAGATGTTGTACAATAGTCATGTTGCCTCCCTGACAGGCAATATGAAGTAAACTGTTACCAGATGTCGAAACAAGAGAGAGATCTGCCCCATTTGATTCCAGGAAGTCAAACACGCTTTTGTGTCCCTTGACAGCTGCAACCATTATTGGTGTCCATCCATTCATTCCCCTTTGGTTGATGTTTGAATCTGAGAGCAGATGTTGTACAATAGTCATGTTGCCTTCCTGACAGGCAAGATGAAGTAAACTGTTACCAGATGTCGAAACAAGAGAGAGATCCGCCCCATTTGATTCCAGGAAGTCAAACACGCTTTTTTGTCCATTGACAGCAGCAACCATTATCGGTGTCCATCCATTCATTCCCCTTTGGTTGATGTTTGAATCTGATATCAGATGTTGTACAATAGTCATGTTGCCTTCCTGACAGGCAAGATAAAGTAAACTGTTACCAGATGTCGAAACAAGAGAGAGATCCGCCCCATTTGATTCCAGGAAGTCAAACACGCTTTTGTGTCCATTGACAGCAGCAACCATTATTGGTGTCCATCCATTCATTCCCCTTTGGTTGATGTTTGAATCTGAGAGCAGATGTTGAACAAAAGTCATGTTGCCTCCTCGACAGGCATGATGAAGTAAACTATTACCATCTGTATCCACCAGCGATAGGTCCGCCCCCGCTGATTCCAGGAAGTCAAACAAGGTTTTGTGTCCATTGACAGCAGCAACCATTATCGGTGTCCATCCATTCACTCCCCTTTGGTTGATGTTAGAATCTGATATCAGATGTTGTACAATAGTCATGTTGCCTACGTGACAGGCAAGATGAAGTAAACTTCGACCTGATGTCGAAGCAAGAGAGAGTTCCGCCCCCGCTGATTCCAGGAAGTCAAACAAGGTTTTGTGTCCATTGACAGCTGCAACCATTATTGGTGTCCATCCATTCATTCCCCTTTGGTTGATGTTAGAATCTGATATCAGATGTTGTACAATAGTCATGCTGCCTTCCTGACAGGCAAGATGAAGTAAACTGTTACCAGATGTCGAAACAAGAGAGAGATCCGCCCCATTTGATTCCAGGAAGTCAAACAAGGTTTTGTGTCCATTGACAGCAGCAACCATTATTGGTGTCCATCCATTCATTCCCCTTTGGTTGATGTTTGAATCTGTGAGCAGATGTTGTACAATAGTCATGTTGCCTCCCTGACAGGCAAGATGAAGTAAACTGTGACCAGATGTCGAAACAAGAGAGAGATCCGCCCCATTTGATTCCAGGAAGTGAAACACGCTTTTTTGTCCCTTGACAGCAGCAACCATTATTGGTGTCCATCCATTCAATCCCCTTTGGTTGATGTTTGAATCTGTGAGCAGATGTTGTACAATAGTCATGTTGCCTCCCTGACAGGCAAGATGAAGTAAACCGCTACCAGATGTCGAAACAAGAGAGAGTTCCGCCCCATTTAATTCCAGGAAGTCATACACACTGTTGTTTCCATTGACAGCAGCAACCATTATTGGTGTCCATCCATTCATTCCCCTTTGGTTGATGTTTGAATCTGATATCAGATGTTGTACAATAGTCATGTTGCCTCCCTGACAGGCAAGATGAAGTAAACTGTTACTAGATGTCGAAACAAGAGAGAGATCTGCCCCATTTGATTCCAGGAAGTCAAACACGCTTTTGTGTCCCTTGACAGCAGCAACCATTATTGGTGTCCATCCATTCATTCCCCTTTGGTTGATGTTTGAATCTGAGAGCAGATGTTGAACAAAAGTCATGTTGCCTCCTCGACAGGCAAGATGAAGTAAACTATTACCATCTGTATCCACCAGCGATAGGTCCGCCCCCTCTGATTCCAGGAAGTCAAACAAGGTTTTGTGTCCATTGACAGCAGCAACCATTATCGGTGTCCATCCATTCACTCCCCTTTGGTTGATGTTAGAATCTGATATCAGATGTTGTACAATAGTCATGTTGCCTCCCTGACAGGCAAGATGAAGTAAACCGCTACCAGATGTCGAAACAAGAGAGAGATCCGCCCCATTTGATTCCAGGAAGTCAAACACGCTTTTGTGTCCATTGACAGCTGCAACCATTATTGGTGTCCATCCGTTCATTCCCCTTTGGTTGATGTTAGAATCTGTGAGCAGATGTTGTACAATAGTCATGTTGCATTCCTGACAGGCAAGATGAAGTAAACTGTTACCAGATGTCGAAACAAGAGAGAGATCCGCCCCATTTGATTCCAGGAAGTCAAACAAGCTTTTGTGTCCCTTGACAGCAGCAACCATTATTGGTGTCCATCCATTCATTCCCCTTTGGTTGATGTTTGAATCTGAGAGCAGATGTTGAACAATAGTCATGTTGCCTCCCTGACAGGCAAGGTGAAGTAAACTATTACCATCTGTATCCACCAGAGATAGGTCCGCCCCCTCTGATTCCAGGAAGTCAAACAAGGTTTTGTGTCCATTGACAGCAGCAACCATTATCGGTGTCCATCCATTCACTCCCCTTTGGTTGATGTTAGAATCTGATATCAGATGTTGTACAATAGTCATGTTGCCTACCTGACAGGCAAGATGAAGTAAACCGCTACCAGATGTCGAAACAAGAGAGAGATCCGCCCCATTTAATTCCAGGAAGTCATACACACTGTTGTTTCCATTGACAGCTGCAACCATGATTGGTGTCCATCCATTCATTCCCCTTTGGTTGATGTTAGAATCTGATATCAGATGTTGTACAATAGTCATGTTGCCTTCCTGACAGGCAAGATGAAGTAAACTGTTACCAGATGTCGAAACAAGAGAGAGATCCGCCCCATTTGATTCCAGGAAGTCAAACAAGCTTTTGTGTCCATTGACAGCAGCAACCATTATTGGTGTCCATCCATTCATTCCCCTTTGGTTGATGTTTGAATCTGAGAGCAGATGTTGAACAAAAGTCATGTTGCCTCCTCGACAGGCATGATGAAGTAAACTATTACCATCTGTATCCACCAGCGATAGGTCCGCCCCCTCTGATTCCAGGAAGTCAAACACGCTTTTGTGTCCATTGACAGCAGCAACCATTATCGGTGTCCATCCATTCATTCCCCTTTGGTTGATGTTAGTATCTGATATCAGATGTTGTACAATAGTCATGTTGCCTTCCTGACAGGCAAGATGAAGTAAACCGTTACCAGATGTCGAAACAAGAGAGAGATCCGCCCCATTTGATTCCATGAAGTCATACACACTGTTGTTTCCATTGACAGCAGCAACCATTATTGGTGTCCATCCATTCATTCCCCTTTGGTTGATGTTTGAATCTGAGAGCAGATGTTGAACAATAGTCATGTTGCCTCCTCGACAGGCATGATGAAGTAAACTATTACCATCTGTATCCACCAGCGATAGGTCCGCCCCCTCTGATTCCAGGAAGTCAAACACGCTTTTGTGTCCATTGACAGCAGCAACCATTATCGGTGTCCATCCATTCATTCCCCTTTGGTTGATGTTAGTATCTGATATCAGATGTTGTACAATAGTCATGTTGCCTTCCTGACAGGCAAGATGAAGTAAACCGTTACCAGATGTCGAAACAAGAGAGAGATCCGCCCCATTTGATTCCAGGAAGTCATACACACTGTTGTTTCCATTGACAGCAGCAACCACTATTGGTGTCCATCCATTCGTTCCCCTTTGGTTGATGTTAGAATCTGAGAGCAGATGTTGAACAATAGTCATGTTGCCTCCTCGATAGGCAAGATGAAGTAAACTATTACCTTCTGTATCTACCAGCGATAGGTCCGCCCCCGCTGATTCCAGGAAGTCAAACACGCTTTTGTGTCCATTGACAGCAGCAACCATTATTGGTGTCCATCCATTCATTCCCCTTTGGTTGATGTTAGAATCTGATATCAGATGTTCTACAATAGTCATGTTGCCTTCCCGACAGGCAAGATGAAGTAAACCGCTACCAGATGTCGAAACAAGAGAGAGATCCGCCCCATTTGATTCCAGGAAGTCAAACACACTGTTGTTTCCATTGACAGCTGCAACCATTATCGGTGTCCATCCATTCATTCCCCTTTGGTTGATGTTTGAATCTGAGAGCAGATGTTGAACAATAGTCATGTTGCCTCCCTGACAGGCAAGGTGAACTAAACTATCCCCATCTGTATCCACCAGCGATAGGTCCGCCCCCGCTGATTCCAGGAAGTCAAACAAGGTTGTGTGTCCATTGACAGCAGCAACCATTATCGGTGTCCATCCATTCAATCCCCTTTGGTTGATGTTAGAATCTGATATCAGATGTTGTACAATAGTCATGTTGCCTCCCTGACAGGCAAGATGAAGTAAACCGCTACCAGATGTCGAAACAAGAGAGAGTTCCGCCCCATTTAATTCCAGGAAGTCATACACACTGTTGTTTCCATTGACAGCAGCAACCATTATTGGTGTCCATCCATTCATTCCCCTTTGGTTGATGTTTGAATCTGAGAGATGTTGAACAATAGTCATGTTGCCTCCCTGACAGGCAAGATGAAGTAAACTATCCCCATCTGTATCAACCAGCGATAGGTCCGCTCCCGCTGATTCAAGGAAGTCAAACAAGGTTTTGTGTCCATTGACAGCAGCAACCATTATCGGTGTCCATCCATTCACTCCCCTTTGGTTGATGTTTGAATCTGAGAGCAGATGTTGTACAATAGTCATGTTGCCTCCCTGACAGGCAAGGTGAAGTAAACTATCCCCATCTGTATCAACCAGCGATAGGTCCGCCCCCGCTGATTCCATGAAGTCAAACAAGGTTTTGTGTCCATTGACAGCAGCAACCATTATCGGTGTCCATCCATTCATTCCCCTTTGGTTGATGTTAGAATCTGACATCAGATGTTGTACAATAGTCTTGTTGCCTCCCTGACAGGCAAGATGAAGTAAACTGTTACGAGATGTTGAAGCAAGAGACATGTCCGCCCCATTTGATTCCAGGAAGTCAAACAAGGTTTTGTGTCCATTGACAGCAGCAACCATTATTGGTGTCCATCCATTCATTCCCCTTTGGTTGATGTTAGAATCTGATATCAGATATTGTACAATAGTCATGCTGCCTTCCTGACAGGCAATATGAAGTAAACTGTTACCAGATGTCGAAACAAGAGAGAGATCCGCCCCATTTGATTCCAGGAAGTCAAACACGCTTTTGTGTCCATTGACAGCAGCAACCATTATTGGTGTCCATCCATTCATTCCCCTTTGGTTGATGTTTGAATCTGATATCAGATGTTCTACAATAGTCATGTTGCCTACCTGACAGGCAAGATGAAGTAAACTGTGACCAGATGTCGAAGCAAGAGAGAGTTCCGCCCACGCTGATTCCAGGAAGTCAAACAAGCTTTTGTGTCCCTTGACAGCTGCAACCATTATTGGTGTCCATCCATTCATTCCCCTTTGGTTGATGTTAGAATCTGATATCAGATGTTGTAAAATAGTCATGCTGCCTTCCTGACAGGCAATATGAAGTAAACTGTTACCAGATGTCGAAACAAGAGAGAGATCCGCCCCATTTGATTCAAGGAAGTCAAACACGCTTTTGTGTCCATTGACAGCAGCAACCATTATTGGTGTCCATCCATTCATTCCCCTTTGGTTGATGTTTGAATCTGATATCAGATGTTCTACAATAGTCATGTTGCCTACCTGACAGGCAAGATGAAGTAAACTGTGACCAGATGTCGAAGCAAGAGAGAGTTCCGCCCACGCTGATTCCAGGAAGTCAAACAAGGTTTTGTGTCCATTGACAGCTGCAACCATTATCGGTGTCCATCCATTCATTCCCCTTTGGTTGATGTTAGAATCTGATATCAGATGTTGTACAATAGTCATGCTGCCTCCCTGACAGGCAATATGAAGTAAACTGTTACCAGATGTCGAAACAAGAGAGAGATCCGCCCCATTTGATTCAAGGAAGTCAAACACGCTTTTGTGTCCATTGACAGCAGCAACCATTATTGGTGTCCATCCATTCATTCCCCTTTGGTTGATGTTTGAATCTGATATCAGATGTTGTACAATAGTCATGTTGCCTACCTGACAGGCAAGATGAAGTAAACTGTGACCAGATGTCGAAGCAAGAGAGAGTTCCGCCCACGCTGATTCCAGGAAGTCAAACAAGGTTTTGTGTCCATTGACAGCTGCAACCATTATCGGTGTCCATCCATTCATTCCCCTTTGGTTGATGTTAGAATCTGATATCAGATGTTGTACAATAGTCATGTTGCCTTCCTGACAGGTAAGATGAAGTTAACTGTTACCAGTTGTCGAAACAAGAGAGAGATCCGCCCCATTTGATTCCAGGAAGTCAAACACGCTTTTGTGTCCATTGACAGCAGCAACCATTATTGGTGTCCATCCATTCATTCCCCTTTGGTTGATGTTAGTATCTGATATCAGATGTTGTACAATAGTCATGTTGCCTTCCTGACAGGCAAGATGAAGTAAACTGTTACCAGATGTCGAAACAAGAGAGAGATCTGCCCCATTTGATTCCAGGAAGTCAAACACGCTTTTGTGTCCCTTGACAGCAGCAACCATTATTGGTGTCCATCCATTCATTCCCCTTTGGTTGATGTTTGAATCTGTGAGCAGATGTTGTACAATAGTCATGTTGCCTTCCTGACAGGCAAGATGAAGTAAACTGTTACCAGATGTCGAAACAAGAGAGAGATCCGCCCCATTTGATTCCAGGAAGTCAAACACGCTTTTTTGTCCATTGACAGCAGCAACCATTATTGGTGTCCATCCATTCATTCCCCTTTGGTTGATGTTTGAATCTGATATCAGATGTTGTACAATAGTCATGTTGCCTTCCTGACAGGCAAGATGAAGTAAACTGTTACCAGATGTCGAAACAAGAGAGAGATCCGCCCCATTTGATTCCAGGAAGTCAAACACGCTTTTGTGTCCATTGACAGCAGCAACCATTATTGGTGTCCATCCATTCATTCCCCTTTGGTTGATGTTTGAATCTGAGAGCAGATGTTGAACAAAAGTCATGTTGCCTCCTCGACAGGCATGATGAAGTAAACTATTACCATCTGTATCCACCAGCGATAGGTCCGCCCCCGCTGATTCCAGGAAGTCAAACAAGGTTTTGTGTCCATTGACAGCAGCAACCATTATCGGTGTCCATCCATTCACTCCCCTTTGGTTGATGTTAGAATCTGATATCAGATGTTGTACAATAGTCATGTTGCCTACGTGACAGGCAAGATGAAGTAAACTTCGACCTGATGTCGAAGCAAGAGAGAGTTCCGCCCCCGCTGATTCCAGGAAGTCAAACAAGGTTTTGTGTCCATTGACAGCTGCAACCATTATTGGTGTCCATCCATTCATTCCCCTTTGGTTGATGTTAGAATCTGATATCAGATGTTGTACAATAGTCATGCTGCCTTCCTGACAGGCAAGATGAAGTAAACTGTTACCAGATGTCGAAACAAGAGAGAGATCCGCCCCATTTGATTCCAGGAAGTCAAACAAGGTTTTGTGTCCATTGACAGCAGCAACCATTATTGGTGTCCATCCATTCATTCCCCTTTGGTTGATGTTTGAATCTGTGAGCAGATGTTGTACAATAGTCATGTTGCCTCCCTGACAGGCAAGATGAAGTAAACTGTGACCAGATGTCGAAACAAGAGAGAGATCCGCCCCATTTGATTCCAGGAAGTGAAACACGCTTTTTTGTCCCTTGACAGCAGCAACCATTATTGGTGTCCATCCATTCAATCCCCTTTGGTTGATGTTTGAATCTGTGAGCAGATGTTGTACAATAGTCATGTTGCCTCCCTGACAGGCAAGATGAAGTAAACCGCTACCAGATGTCGAAACAAGAGAGAGTTCCGCCCCATTTAATTCCAGGAAGTCATACACACTGTTGTTTCCATTGACAGCAGCAACCATTATTGGTGTCCATCCATTCATTCCCCTTTGGTTGATGTTTGAATCTGATATCAGATGTTGTACAATAGTCATGTTGCCTCCCTGACAGGCAAGATGAAGTAAACTGTTACTAGATGTCGAAACAAGAGAGAGATCTGCCCCATTTGATTCCAGGAAGTCAAACACGCTTTTGTGTCCATTGACAGCAGCAACCATTATTGGTGTCCATCCATTCATTCCCCTTTGGTTGATGTTTGAATCTGAGAGCAGATGTTGAACAATAGTCATGTTGCCTCCCTGACAGGCAAGGTGAAGTAAACTATTACCATCTGTATCCACCAGAGATAGGTCCGCCCCCTCTGATTCCAGGAAGTCAAACAAGGTTTTGTGTCCATTGACAGCAGCAACCATTATCGGTGTCCATCCATTCACTCCCCTTTGGTTGATGTTAGAATCTGATATCAAATGTTGTACAATAGTCATGTTGCCTACCTGACAGGCAAGATGAAGTAAACCGCTACCAGATGTCGAAACAAGAGAGAGATCCGCCCCATTTAATTCCAGGAAGTCATACACACTGTTGTTTCCATTGACAGCTGCAACCATGATTGGTGTCCATCCATTCACTCCCCTTTGGTTGATGTTAGAATCTGATATCAGATGTTGTACAATAGTCATGTTGCCTTCCTGACAGGCAAGATGAAGTAAACTGTTACCAGATGTCGAAACAAGAGAGAGATCCGCCCCATTTGATTCCAGGAAGTCAAACAAGCTTTTGTGTCCCTTGACAGCAGCAACCATTATTGGTGTCCATCCATTCATTCCCCTTTGGTTGATGTTTGAATCTGAGAGCAGATGTTGAACAATAGTCATGTTGCCTCCTCGACAGGCATGATGAAGTAAACTATTACCATCTGTATCCACCAGCGATAGGTCCGCCCCCTCTGATTCCAGGAAGTCAAACACGCTTTTGTGTCCATTGACAGCAGCAACCATTATCGGTGTCCATCCATTCATTCCCCTTTGGTTGATGTTAGTATCTGATATCAGATGTTGTACAATAGTCATGTTGCCTTCCTGACAGGCAAGATGAAGTAAACCGTTACCAGATGTCGAAACAAGAGAGAGATCCGCCCCATTTGATTCCAGGAAGTCATACACACTGTTGTTTCCATTGACAGCAGCAACCATTATTGGTGTCCATCCATTCATTCCCCTTTGGTTGATGTTTGAATCTGAGAGCAGATGTTGAACAATAGTCATGTTGCCTCCTCGACAGGCATGATGAAGTAAACTATTACCATCTGTATCCACCAGCGATAGGTCCGCCCCCTCTGATTCCAGGAAGTCAAACACGCTTTTGTGTCCATTGACAGCAGCAACCATTATCGGTGTCCATCCATTCATTCCCCTTTGGTTGATGTTAGTATCTGATATCAGATGTTGTACAATAGTCATGTTGCCTTCCTGACAGGCAAGATGAAGTAAACCGTTACCAGATGTCGAAACAAGAGAGAGATCCGCCCCATTTGATTCCAGGAAGTCATACACACTGTTGTTTCCATTGACAGCAGCAACCACTATTGGTGTCCATCCATTCGTTCCCCTTTGGTTGATGTTAGAATCTGACAGCAGATGTTGAACAATAGTCATGTTGCCTCCTCGATAGGCAAGATGAAGTAAACTATTACCTTCTGTATCTACCAGCGATAGGTCCGCCCCCGCTGATTCCAGGAAGTCAAACACGCTTTTGTGTCCATTGACAGCAGCAACCATTATTGGTGTCCATCCATTCATTCCCCTTTGGTTGATGTTAGAATCTGATATCAGATGTTCTACAATAGTCATGTTGCCTTCCCGACAGGCAAGATGAAGTAAACCGCTACCAGATGTCGAAACAAGAGAGAGATCCGCCCCATTTGATTCCAGGAAGTCAAACACACTGTTGTTTCCATTGACAGCTGCAACCATTATCGGTGTCCATCCATTCATTCCCCTTTGGTTGATGTTTGAATCTGAGAGCAGATGTTGAACAATAGTCATGTTGCCTCCCTGACTGGCAAGGTGAAGTAAACTATCCCCATCTGTATCCACCAGCGATAGGTCCGCCCCCGCTGATTCCAGGAAGTCAAACAAGGTTGTGTGTCCATTGACAGCAGCAACCATTATCGGTGTCCATCCATTCAATCCCCTTTGGTTGATGTTAGAATCTGATATCAGATGTTGTACAATAGTCATGTTGCCTCCCTGACAGGCAAGATGAAGTAAACCGCTACCAGATGTCGAAACAAGAGAGAGTTCCGCCCCATTTAATTCCAGGAAGTCATACACACTGTTGTTTCCATTGACAGCAGCAACCATTATTGGTGTCCATCCATTCATTCCCCTTTGGTTGATGTTTGAATCTGAGAGATGTTGAACAATAGTCATGTTGCCTCCCTGACAGGCAAGATGAAGTAAACTATCCCCATCTGTATCAACCAGCGATAGGTCCGCTCCCGCTGATTCAAGGAAGTCAAACAAGGTTTTGTGTCCATTGACAGCAGCAACCATTATCGGTGTCCATCCATTCACTCCCCTTTGGTTGATGTTTGAATCTGAGAGCAGATGTTGTACAATAGTCATGTTGCCTCCCTGACAGGCAAGGTGAAGTAAACTATCCCCATCTGTATCAACCAGCGATAGGTCCGCCCCCGCTGATTCCATGAAGTCAAACAAGGTTTTGTGTCCATTGACAGCAGCAACCATTATCGGTGTCCATCCATTCATTCCCCTTTGGTTGATGTTAGAATCTGATATCAGATGTTGTACAATAGTCATGTTGCCTCCTCGACAGGCATGATGAAGTAAACTATTACCATCTGTATCCACCAGCGATAGGTCCACCCCCGCTGATTCCAGGAAGTCAAACAAGCTTTTGAGTCCATTGACAGCAGCAACCATTATTGGTGTCCATCCATTCATTCCCCTTTGGTTGATGTTTGAATCTGATATCAGATGTTGTACAATAGTAATGTTGCCTCCCGCACAGGCAAGATGAAGTAAACTGTTACCATCTGTATCAACCAGCGATAGGATCGCCCCCTTTGATTCCAGGAAGTCAAACACGCTTTTGTGTCCATTGATAGCAGCAACCATTATCGGTGTCCATCCATTCATTCCTTTTTCGTTGATACAAATTGATGGTAGCAGTTCCTTAACAATAGCAATGCTTCCTCCTTCACAAGCAATGTGAATAACACCATCTCCATACGTGTCCATGACATCCAGATTTGAGAATGGCATTAGCTGCTGGAAGCACTCCTCTAACCCTGTTCTTGCTGCAATCATTAGAGGAGTGTGGCCATCAACATCAACACTGTCTATAACATGTTTGTTAACCGATACATTTAGCAGTGCACGAAGTGTGTTTTCATGTCGTGATTTACATACCAAATGGAAGATGTTTTGCATCATCGAGTCACAAGTATGGGGATTCGCTCCTTCATTCAGCAGATACAACAGTGTTTCAGTACTTCCATTTTCTGCTGCTGACAACATGAGCTTGTTCAGTCTGCTAATCTGGTCATGTTCATCACTCCTGGAGAGTAGCCATTGTAGTAATGTCAGGTTGTTTGCTTGGGCACAACCTCCCAAACCCTCTCTGATCTCGCCTTGTGTAAACACTTCTCCAGTTTGGTTCTCAAGACTTGTAACCAAATATGGATTATGTCCAAGAACAGCCCAATACAAAAAACATTTTCCTTTTTCTCTTTGATGAAACCAGGCATTGCCTGTGGAATCATGTTTCATCCCATCAAAGTGTAGTCTTTCAAGAAGTTGTTCAGAAAGTTTGTCTTGCTTAAGAATTGGATGTGTTACTGACTTAGAAAAATGTCCTTGCTTCAGAGAATTTGCAAGCCGTGTGGTAAGAAGATCATGATACTCTTCAGAAACGGAAATCAAGTGAAGATGTTCATCAACTTTGGTTTCTTGAACTGTCCCTTGTTGTACACGCTCGTACAGAAAGTCTTCACTGCAATGCTTCAAAACAAAACTTGGATTGACTTTATATAAGACACAGGCACAAGCATCATAGATTGAAGAATGAGCAAAGCCTACAGTGTCTCCTCTTGTGAAGTATGTACCTCGGAAACTTCTTGCTGCTTGACACATCCCAGAGCGTGTAGCGGAAGGCATGAGACCTATCACATGTTTGACTTTCGTATCCAAGTCCTGGTCCTCATCCTCGCTTTCTAACTTTGTCAATTTTAATCTGTCTTCACACAATAACATCAGAACTAACACACCAGATCTATCATTCTTAGAAGTAATTATGTCAGTGAGTTCCTCCCTCAAATAAGACAAGGGTTCTTCGAAAAGCTTTCTGACATTTTTTGAAAAGGAAGCAAATTTACATATAAGTGGAAATCCAAATAGTTTCGAATCTGTTTCCAAATCTCTGTATTCAGGTAGGTTATCTCTGGAGCATTCATCTAGCATGCTCTTATGTCTCTCATATATTTCCTGTTTCTCTTCTGGGGAAAGACAGTTGACATCATGTAAAGTTATATTCATAATTGTTTCTTCCCCAAACAGTGGGAAACAACTAAAGTGCAGTTGTGCAAGTCCGTCATGGAAGTTGTATGACTTTGATGTGAAAATGACACGAATGTCCTTTGTTTGACCTTTTCTTTTGTCATCATGACTGGATTTACCTCCATCTTGCCAAAATGACTGCATTTGTTCACGGGACTGTTTGCACTGGTCTATATGGAGAATAAGATTGTTTAGAAATGATTTAATCAGTGGAACATTAGTGGACAAGCCAACAGTGCCAAACATGTCATCAATGATAAGAAATACTCTTGGTGTAGAACTGAGGGAGCTGTCCAAGTCAAACTTCTCAATGCTGTCCACAAACACGACCTGGTAACCTCGGTTTCTATAGCGTAAACTCAACATCAGAGCCATCGTTGTCTTCCCTTCTCCAGAGGCACCATAAAGGGTCACATGACCAAACTGCTGCACTTTTTGCTTCATCGTTCTGTAGATTTCTGTTTCAACAAACGTTTTCTTTGCTTCAATAAGGCGGAGTTCGAGAGTATCTGTGAAGAAACAAAGTCCTATGTGAATACTGAACATATTGGAAGTAAACTACAGGGATATAAGTATACTAATACTAACTACATTGCTAAGATGGGTAACTTATGTACAGCTAAATAGACCTTTCATTACACAATAATCAGTCAAGAGTTACCTCCTTGGATTGTGATGTAATTCATGGCAACTGGCGCCCTGTCCTGTCTACTCAAAATGTATGATATCCGGGTTGCCTTGTTTAAACATAAAACGTCAATGCAAGAGAATACCAGTGATACCAGTGAATACCCGAAAATCAGTGATGACACCAGGTGTTCGCAAAAAATGGAAGCTTGACAACAACCTGGATGAGTGCAACAGTGCGCTATCTTCCGCTGTATCTGGACGTATAGACGTATGTGTATGTTACGAAGTAGAATACCATACAGAACATAGCTTTTGCCTTTTTAAATCTTTTTTTTTTATTATGAGAGATACACACTCCAATGTTTGTTGTTGTCGTCATCGACGTTGTATTTGGCCGCAATTTTTTTTGCCTTTCAACACTGCTAATAAGCACCTCACACAGTTGCTGACTTTTACACATCATTACTGTGCCACAGCGTGGTATTATATAGCACAGCGATGCAACGCGACCCAGTTGATGTTCATGAAATTGTCGACAATTGGCCAGATTTTGGATAATTTATCAAATGTTTATTTCGTAACTTAGGAATTGTATTTTGTCTGTCTTTCACTAGTTTGTTCTGTTTCCAAAATAAAAACGGTATTTAAGCTACCCTGTGCACCACGGCTACACCAATGCCTTGACAATTCCCTTATTGTCTAATGCCGCACTCAGCAATATTCCAGCTGTATGACGAAGGTCTGTAAATAATCGAGCCTGGACCAGACAATCCAGTGATTGATATCGTGAGCATCGATCCAAGCAATTGGGATTGATGACATGCTTCAACCAAGTCAGCGATCCTGACCACCCAATCCTGTCAACCCCTGTCAACCAAGTCACCAATCCAGTGCCTGGGATTATGAGCAACGATCCACCAAGTCACCTCATACGGTTCTGACGTGAACTCTCCATCAGTTCCAAATATCCCATGGGTTTGCATCTACGATTAGCAATAGGGTGCTGGAGACACAGTCCTACGGGGCCCTTGGGGTTTGGGTGTTTGACATTTAGATCATGGGTTTGAAAGACCTTTTGTATTTGTTAAAACGTCCCTTGCCCCCTTCCCCTACCCCTTACCCTAATGTTTAGAGGCTGTGGGTGTGGGCTGTGACTTGTACTCATTTCTCACCTTCTGCGACAGTGCCCGGTACCATCTGCCCAGTGGAGATGTTGACGTACTTCGAGTTGGCAACAATGATGCCCGTGGCTGGACCACCTGGCAACAAATCAACGATGGTGTACAACAACAAACTCTTACGTTTGATACAAAATATAAACTAGCTTCACTTTCTTTATTAAATGTATCATTCAAATGGGCCACGTTTTCTTTTGTTTGGTCACTGATGCAGATTTGTCATCTCTTATAACCCGCCATTGCAACATTATGCTACAACTTAACATTTAACAAAAAAACATTTTATCAGTACTGCAAGGCCCCTATCATATATTCAATTCACTGTTCAAGTGTAGGAATATTATATGATGTAACTTAATACAGAAGTATACAAATACGCTTTATTCTTCATTGTTCTTTAGGATTTATAGCGTAGCTATCTTATATACTGGTATATTAAACTTTGGTTCATGGCATGGTTCACAGCTCATAGAATCCTAAATTATTAATCCTAGGACCTTGCAATAATTCTTCTTTACTCTTCGTGAAATTTGAAATATTTTGAATGTTTAGAATACTAGTATTTTCCAAGCATTAGCTTCTTAAGGTTTGCTCAATGAAAGCGTTTAATCCATGCCTCCAATTTCTCACATACACCAGGCTTGTCTACTGCCATCTTCCAAAGGCAAGTGAGTTAACTGACTGTAAAAGACCAGTTTCCACCTTTGCTGAACTAGGCTGGTATTATGGAGTTACATTTTGGATGGACTAACAAGTCTGGAGTTACATTTTGGCTGGACTAAAATCCGAGATATTTTTTTCTATTTGTATACTTATCCTGCATTACTCCTTAATGAATATAAGTGCGAGTTTTTGACAGAGAAAAGAGCTGGTTGAAGGTCTTTGCTTGAAGAAGGTGTTCTAACTAGCTGAGAGGCCAACCCTGTCAAGCAGGTTCCACGTGACCAAAGAAAGTGACGTCACAGATCCTCACATTACTCTGGAGTCCGGAACATCAGAGGGCATCGTGGGGAGGCAGCTCTGCGATGACTAGGTCTCTTTAGATGCAGTAATGCAGGGTAAGTATACAAATATAAAAAATAGCCAGGATTTTACTCGATTTTTTTACTTGTATATTTGTATACTTATCCTGCATTACTCCTTTATGCATCTTTATCTGAGGGAATTGGTGGAGGGCATACCTTCAGATGTGGACTTTCATCACTTTTTCCAGACTCTGTTCCCTCAGCCCATCCTCGGCTGTGTGGTCGGCCTCAATGACCATTTCATGGATGGGAAAAGTCAGGTATGCGTTGTGTCAAGGTGCTATGCTGCCATCGACGATAACCCTCTCAAGTTTAAGTTTTAGACTGGAGTGTCGAGCCATATGCAAGTGGGGCATGAACATTCTAGCCCAGGGCATTAAGCCAGTTGAGGTCAAAAGACCGGCTCTGGACTGGAGGCGAGGTCAGTGGCGTGTAGTAGTAGTGACCTGTTTGGCCACTACTATCAGACCAAAGTTGTGCATGCCTTGCACATCCTCCAATGCAACGTCTGTCATGGTACGTAGAGAGCAGTTGTTGTGTAGCGTCATGGTGGAGGCGACCACCAAGGTCTCATTCGGGTTGTTGGAGCGTGGGGGGTCCAATTCCGCTGCCTCGTAGGTAATGAGAATGATAGCTCGTAGCCAAAGGGCGATCGTGTTGTGGCTTACTTCCAGTCGTGAGGTCGCAGATACTGTTATGAAGAGGCATCATCGTTGTCTACGGCGTTCTTTTGATCGTCTGATGTAAGCAATGGAGCGACCTAACCGGACATAGACGGAGCTCTGGTTCATCTTTGCACCCACAATCAAAGATAGGTGTGGGATGGGGAACGATCTATCTGGCTGTCCTGGGAGTTGATTCTTGGCAATGAAGTCTTGACTTACTGACATGGTCTGCTGTAATGAGCAACGGTAGGAATACCGTCTTTTTCGCCTTTTAGACTTCCAGCCTGAATGAACGGAGCAGAGCCTTATATCCGGGTTTTTCGTCATGCGGCGATTATCCGGAACGTGAAGACATAACTTCTCTGGTCCTGGGTGTGGCTGCCTGCTGCGAGGGTGGATCAGCAGGTTTGGCCAATCTGGGAGTGGCAGTGAGTTGGCATCGGCTAGCTCTCTGAGGTTGACAAACCAAGCCCTCACCGGCCACCAGTGCGTGACCATAGATCAGATCGAGGTTCTGTGTCAATCTGATCTTCTGGACGACCCTGGAAGGGAATACAGGTGGCAGAAAAGCTTACGCATACTCCTTCCCAAGGGACACTGAAGGCGTTGACTGCCCAAGCCAGGGAATCTGGAACCGGTTATATGTAGGTCGGTATCTGGTAATTCTGGCTGGTTGCGAATAGGTCTATGTTGGGGAGACCATGTGGGGAGACCTTGCCTTGCCTGATAGTGCATCTGTTAGGATGTTTCGGACACCCGGAATGTGTTGAGCCTGGAACTGGATCCCTAGATGATCCACTAGGCGAAAGAACTGGAACGTCTGTTGAACGAGCGAGGTCGATTGAGTCATTCCCTGGTTCCGTCGGCACCAGACGACGGTTATGTTGTCCATCCAGATGGAGAGCCAGGCGTGTCTGAAGGCCTGCTTCCAATGAGCAATGGCCAAGATAAGCGCCTCCAGTGAGAGATTGTTGATATACCATAGGGAAGCATCTACGAATAGTCATAGAGAGATCATAAGCCCTGTCAAGGAGACAAGCCTAAGACATTCGATTCCACCGTCCACCACCGGTGATGCTGCTTGAGGTGATCCGGGAGGACGATGGATACTGAGGGGTCCTGGTGTAGGGTCTGAAGTAGGAAGCCAGGACCATCTGAACTGGGTGCAGTTGGAGCCTTCCTCTGTAGGTCCTGCGCTGAGGTTAGGAGGCCAAGGAGGACATGCCATTGGCGCTGAGTGTGTGGTGGGTGGAGGGCAGGAATCAGGTGCGATTGCATGCGCTCCCACCGGTCCCTGGGTACAGTGAGGAGGTCGAGGTGCGTCTGGAAGAGGCACTGGAAGAGGAAGATGAACTGAAGGGGATTTGAGGGTGTCAGCTCTGACTTCCTGAGGTGGTTCTTCCAACCCAACTGGATCCGGAGGGTGAAGTCCCTGTGGCGAAGTAGAGTGACGTGTCCCAATGATTCAGGAGACAATCCTTTATGTATGTCTCGAACTGAATGTCCCAGAGATGGAGGTACGAGGCTGTCTGCTTGGTAAGCCATGTTAATAGCCACCGGGCTGAAGAATTTCCAAATGGGAGGACTGCCCATTGGTAATGGACTCCCATGAAGATGAAGCGGGGGAATTTCCTGTCGTCGGGATGTTTTGGGACGTGTAGGTATGTGTCCTCGATATCCAGGCTGATGAGTACATCCTGTGCCTGGATCCGTGATCGCAGCAGCCTGAGCTTGGTCATCTTGAAGTAAGGTGGACGCGTCAGGTAGTGTTTGTTGAAAGCAGCGAGGTTTGTGATCATCCAATGTTTGTCCGAGTCCTTCTTGGGGACTAGTAAGATAGGTGAAAGAGCGGTGGGTCGTCTATGAGCGCCAGCTGGTACCCATGTCAGATGATGTTGGTGACATTTGGGTCCCTCAGCATCTCCCAGTTCTGACAGAATCGACTCAGTCTCCCTCCTAAAGGAGTGTCGTCAATAAAGACTACTGGGTGTGGGTGGTCCCAGTCGTGCATGTCTGGCGATTCACCTGAAGTCCCTGCAGTCTGCCTCTGGCCCGAGAGGTTGAGGTGGAGCCCCGCCCCCGGAGTGGAGGGTGTTGCGTCGTGTCTGGTATGCGCCAGACTGGGACGCCTTAGAGAAGGCTGTCTGTGACACCCTAGCCAGGGCCATGAAGGCTCGGTCGAAGGCAGTGCGTCTTGGAGATCTGTCCATTAAACAGGTCAGGGGAGGACCATGTTTGACGCAGAAGATCTCTCTTGAACTCTGGGTCAGAATCCGACAGAGAAAAGTAGCCCAGGCGCCCCGTGGTTGTGAGCTCAATCAGGGCGGCGTGCATATGAGAGCGCATATGCTCGATTTTTTTGCTGGAGGTAGGATACGACGGTGGTCAGGTGGTCTATCCTATGAGGGTTATCCTCCGACGAGTCCCGGAGAATGGCTCTGGAGGACGACGCCATCAGTGAGAGAGGCTTGAGAGTGTGGCGAATCACGGTCTCCAAGTAGGCGAGTTTATTGTCAGAAAATCGTACTGAGGTGGAGCCGTTAGACCCAGACATGTGGTGTAGATCCTAATCTAAGGCATGAGCATAGTCCGCGACCTGGAGAGCGTGAGCTGGGTAGTCGCCTTGTTTATAGCGTGGGGGCCTGAGAGACGGAGTATGAGAGAACTTACTGAAGTCCTCATCAAGGGCCACGATCATGTCCTTGATCAGCGGGTCCGGTGGGAGCGAGGTAGGTTCCGAAGGGATGGCTTGCTATGGACCTCTAGGCCAGGAAAGGGAGCAACTGTCTCTAAGTCTATCAGCCAACCAGTCTGCAACCTGGTCCACGCCAAGACGGACTCGCCGTCCGTGGGGGTGTGGTCATTACAAGGGACGAAGGCACCCTCCGAGGTGTCGGAACGGTAGCCACTGGAGCGCCTGCGAACAGGGGTGCGGCTCCTAGATCGAGGATCCCAACGAGACGACCGACTCTCCCTCCCACGTGAAGACGTACTCGGGGAAGCCGAGTCCACAGATTAACGAGAGGTAAAAGGGGCATTCATGTCCGATGAAAGAGATGGCGTATGTATAGGCGTCCGACTAGGCGGTGACAAGGGCGCTGTATAGTCGCTGTTTGCTGGATGGGCGCCATCTGTATAGGCGCTTGGAGAGGCGTCTGCAGAGGCGCTATGGGTGGCGCTTGTAGAGGCGCCTGTAAAGGCGCTGGGGCAAAAGGCGTCGGCGTGGCCTGTAAGTACTGTATGTACTGAAGGAGAGAGGCGCTTATCATGGGCGTCTGTGCCGTAGGCGGGGGCGCCGTTTGATATGAGAGCGCCACGCCTGGAGTCATGGTGGGGGTTGCCGCCGTAAAGATAGAGGCAGTGGTGGTTGTCATGGTGCTCTGGATAGAGACTGAGACCATGGGGCCTGGCATAATGGTAATGGTGGAGGCTGGGACGTTGCCGCCCATCTTGTAGAGGGCGAATCCTCGGATAGGTCAGACATCTTGCGCCGGTGTTTCCTGGCCTGTTGCTTCCCCGTTTCCTGGACACACGGAGGTACCGTCTGATAGCTGTGGGGGAACGCAGGAGACAGTCTTTACATAGATGACCCTGGAGGCATTGAGATGTACAATTCAGGCACAGGGGGTGGGGAATCCACACCGACATATTACGCCGGCACTTTAAGCAGGAGGGCATGATATCTGCAATGAAGCAGTGTAAAATCACGATGTGTCCCCGCCCGATTGTGTATGCTATAATTTGTTTATCCCACTGCTAGGGTTTATGAAACAAATATTACGACAAACGTAAGACAACATACAACAAAACAAACAATACTTACGAGGATACGCCAATCGCGGGGTACCAAGCAAGAAGAATATGCCACACAAGCCAGTTCATAAACGCTGGCCAAGTGAAATGTTCAAGATGGCTAAAATGTTATGCACATGTTATCAAACATGGAATCTACAAAATACAAACCGTATGCACAAGACAATAAATATTAACTCAAGGAGAAAACACATAAGGGTTTGAACTACTTATGTTACAGTTGAAAAACAGGTCTTCACTCAACAAGTGACAAGAGTAATGTGAGGATCCATGACGTCACTTCCTTTGGTCACGTGGGGGCTGCGTGACAGGGTTGGCCTAGTTGGAACATCGTCTTCAAACAAAGACCTTCACACAGTTCTTTTCTCTATCAAGAACAAGCAGTAGTATGCATTAAGGAGTAATGCAGGATAAGTAAAAAAATCTATGCATAATCCAATCACAATCCCGAAACGGAATCGAAATCCGGTTCGTAAACTGTCATGCAGATTTCTTTCTATTTCAATGCATGTGATACGAGAGATGGAATCTGATTGGTCCATAGGAAAGGCATAGAAGGGACATAACTGGTGGCGCTACGTCGAGCCCAGGAATTCCAGCATAGTTCGGCAAGGGTGATACTGGACTTTTAAAGTCAGTTAACTCTCTTGCCTCGAAAAGATGGTCTACTGCAATTATCAAATAAATTTGGTATAAAATTCATGAAGAGTAGGACACGGTTGACGTTACTGAGAGCAGCCATAATATTCAAGACAAAACATTACACCCATGCGCAGCAAATTAAAGCCCTATAAACACAGATACAGGAAACATACCACGCCTTGGCCTGGAGACGAAAGATTGACTCCCTGCTTCAGCAATTTCCGTGTGGTCTCCAAGGACAAGTTGTCGCTCAGTCGGCCTGGCAATGGCCGTGTTGTCTCCAGGGTTAGGTCCATGCTCAGTCGGCCTGGCAATGGCCGTGTTGTCTCCAGGAACAAGTTGTCGCTCAGTCGGCCTGGCAATGGCCGTGTTGACTCCAGGGTCAGGTCCATGCTCAGTCGATCTGGCAATGGCCGTGTTGTCTCCAGGGTTAGGTCCATGCTCTGTCGATCTGGCAATGGCCGTGTTGTCTCCAGGCTCCTCCTCGCGTAGATCTGAACTGCCACGGACTGAAGGGTCTTCCTCGTCTGAACTACCCAGGTCCACACCCGAACTGGCCATTTCCACGTGGTGGTCAAGTTCCTCTACCCTTATGTCCCCAAGGAATGGTTGGTGCCTCGACGTGGATGACACTCACAATGTACCACTACAAGGACATTTTAGTACATTCATAAATATATCAAACAGTCTTCAGTGTCTGTGTGCGTGAAGCTTGTTGTAAACAGGTGATCGTAGCCATGTTAGGTTTAAGATATATATGAGTGGGCAAGTGAAAGTTTGATGTTGTATTGGCAATGTTTCAGTCATATCCTACATGAGTGGATTATTCTGATTTACCACCTTACATGAAAGTGCCCACTCCCCACCCCAATACACACATTATATGAAACTCACCCTTAATACCACCTTACGTGAAACCCCGCCCCCACCCCAAATATTATTATCTAAAAATATATACATATTTACGTGTTTTTCTGTGGGCGTCGCTCATGCTCATGTGTTTAACGAATAATTAAACAACGAACATTGACCACATCTATATAGGATATCCGCGACACTCCCTCCACATCATACAGTTGGAGCGCACGACCTCTTACAAAGAGTTTCATGCAGAATTCCTCAAATAAAATATTTTCTTTGACTAGAAAGATAATCTTAGAATAAATTTAGATATTTAACAATATACTTATTCTTTAAGAGAGCAAGAAAAGTCTTACGTTCTACTCTCTGTCGTGTCAGGCAGGGCTTTGAGATCAAGGTACAGACTGATCACATGATGTACGGCCTCCCTCGTGACAAGCATAGGGGCCTGATCAGGGTTGTTATAAATCTTAATAACCGTTTATGACTGTACGGAATTAGACATAGTAATATACTTTATAGATCCATAAATCTCTTTGTCTGGGTGCAGCACCCTACGTGTTCAAGATTGGTTCATATTCGATTGATAATTTTCCCTCACCTTAAATGGGCCTCTTGATGGAGAAGTTGGGCGAGATATTGTGTTGTGAGCAAGATAGCTCTGAACATTCGCCACAGACAACTGACCGTGTTCAGGGCTAACACGGGTCAGGGTGACACAAGTATTATCTTTGACATCATCCATTCCCTGTAGTTGTACAACAACATTAACACATTTATCACCGTGACCTATGTTAATGGCTATGGCCCAGGTGGCTTGTGTTTGTATGTTTTTAACGCCTCATGCAGCTATATTTCAACTATTTGACGGCGGCCTGTAAATAATCGAGAGATAACCAGACAAACCAGTGATTGATATTATTAGAATCGTCCCTGACGTCGGGATATTATGACACGGAATGAACCAAATCTCCGATCCCGACCACCTGATCCATTTAGTCGCTGGGGACCAAGAATCACCATCGGGGGCCTTGGTTTTGCGCGCTGATACATGACTATATTATCTACACACTTAATTGTGTCGGGGCGGTGGGGGTGGTAGCCTCGTGGTTAAAGCGTCCGCTCGTCACGCCCAAGACCCGGGTTCGATTCCCGACATGGGTACAATGTGTGAAGCCCATTTCTGGTGTCCACCTCCCTGATATTGCTGGGATATTTTGTAAAGCGGCGTAAAACCATACTCACTCAATCTCTAAACTATGTCCATACTAAACACTAAACACACACCCTCATACAGTGCCACCCACCACCCATCATAACTTCAACATATTTACACATAGTCCTCCAGAATCTGCCTAATATGCCTCAGTCCGTTCTTCGCAAACCAAAATATACTCACACGCACAAGTAACGCAAGTCGAGTATGCAGTATACATGTTATTTTTTTCAACAGTAAAGGCAAGAAAAACTAATAGGGCAAGATTGACAATCATTTGACTCAAGACAGTTTAATGGATTAAAAGGCATATGACATAATTGGGTTTTTTTCAAATGTTAAGGGCTTACACAGTTTCGGGTCAATACCCAAAATGTCAGATCAATACCTGGTGTGACCACCATTAACATTGATCACTGCCACACATCTCCTGTACATTGAGTGAATCAAACCACCAGGCCCACCAGGCCCTAGGCCTAGGGATCCTCCTGCACACATCCAGAGCAGCTGTGCGTAGTTCAACGGCAGTTGTAGGAACAAGTGTTCGATGGGGTTCAGATCAGGGCTGAGGGCTGGCCACGGTATAACACGGATGTTGTGTTGTTGCAGAAAGGCCATGGTAGCTCTGGCAACATGGGGACGAGCGTTGTCCTGCTGGAAAATGTGTTGTTGTTGTTGTGCAAAAAAATGGAACAACGTAGGGTCTGATCACTTGGTCGATATACCGCTGGGGGTGACGCCGTGTCCCCGACCTTGACCAACATTCAGAAAGCCCATGGATCCAAATCTCGCATTAAGTCCAATTCCCGCCCATATCATGACGCTAGGTCCACCCCATGGAACCCTTTCCACAACGTTTCTGTCAGCGAAACGATCACCTCGACGCCGCCAAATTATCGCTCTTCCGTCTGCATGGGAGACACAAAAGCGACTTTCATCAGAGAAGATGACACGCCTCCACTCACGATGACGCCAATTGTGATGACCCTGTGCCCACTGAAGTCGTGCTTGTCGATGCCGTGGTTGGAGAACAGGACGACGTGCTGGTCAGCGACATCTGAGGTTGTTGGAACGGAGACGTCGGATCACAGTGTCCCGGCTAATGTGTCGATTATTTGTTCCTATGGTCTGTCGAGCACTTTCACTTGCAGTTAGGAACGGATGTCGCTGGTGTTGATGGGTAATCTGCCGATCTTGTCGAGGTGTGGTGACCCAAGGACGACCGCTCCGAGGAAGGTCATCTGTGGTCTGTGTAGCATTGTATCGATGCAGGAGACGGTAAATTGCGGTTATGTTAACGTTGAAATGACGGGCAACATCTCGGACAGACTCCCCAGCTTCCAAACGTCCGATAGCCTGGTTTCTCTGAATTTTAGTTAGGCGTGGCATTGTTGATCGTTTTTACTCGGGGCTTCCAAAATGCAACCCAAAATATTGACAACACCATCAGGCTTCACTACATGCTAAAACTTGTATCAATTTATGGTTCCGTGTTTGTTACCTATTTGCTTAAAACCATTTGCTTTTCTTTTGCTTGTGAGTATATTACACTCCACAATGATATGTCTTTCTCGTAGAGACTGGGGACGGTCGGATAGCCTAATGATTGAAGCGTTCGCTCGTCTCGCCGAAGACCCAGGTTCGATTCCCGACATGGGTAAAATGTGTGAAGCCCATTCTTGTGTTCCACTGTCGTGATATTGCAGGAATAATGCTAAAAGCGGCATAAAACCATACTCACTCACTCACTGTCGTTGAGACTGGTTCTCAGCTGTATTTGCGTTTTACATCTGTTTCCGACAAAGGACTGTGAAAGTACAAATATGTCACAGATTCAAAACAATTTGTGATTGATATAAAATTGAGTGGCTGAGTGAGTTTGGTTTTACCCCGCTTTTAGCAATATTCCATCATTATTGCAGGATATTACAGCGATGGCCCACCTCCCTGAGGAAGGTGGGCTATGTTGAAAGAATGACAAAGACGCAACAGTGGATTTAATGGCCGAGGGTGTGGAGGTTCTAAAGGGCTACCCCAATTTAGCAATGGAATAAATAGTATTTATGTGGCGACTTGAGTCGCCAAACATATTTGTTAATATATAATTAATGGTAAGGCCCAAATGGCGGAAATGTCACAACCCGACCACAGCTGCGGGTCTAAATGGGAGCGAACGCCGCCAGGCCAAATTTAATTGTTAATATATACTTAATGCTACGGCCCAAATGACGGAAACGACGCAACCCGACCACAGCTGCGGGTCTAAATGGGAGCGAACGCCGCCAGGCCAAATTTAATTGTTAATATATACTTAATGCTACGGCCCAAATGACGGAAACGACGCAACCCGACCAACGCTGCGGGTCTAAATGGGAGCGAACGCCGCCAGGCCCAGCTATGTGGCAACTTGCGTTGCCAAATATAATTGTTACTAGATTCCCGAGTGAAAACCCGGGAAAGACTGGGTTCCAACTGGTAAGAAGGTAACCCAGTCTGGGTTCCCGCTGGAAAGCAGGTAACCGGAAACCCTAATTAGTATATATATCAATATAAATTATGATGATATAGGAGGTAGCCCAGAAGAACCACGCCACTTAGCACCAAAGTGCTACCCCACACCCCACGGCCGCGGATGATGATACGCGTGCCCGCCATGATTGCCTCATAAGAAAGATGTCTTACCTTTATATTTACTTACTTGAAAATTTGGACCAAGGCATGATCGATATCCTTTACGAAAGCTACTATCCCTTTACAACTAAGGTGGATTCCCTCCCACTGGAACCAGGACCGGTCAGTGGCCACTATTCTAGGATGGGGGATAAATGAGAACTTAGGAAGGTCGCGGAGACGATTGGCTAACCGCCTATTGAGCTTAGATCTACTCTTTTCCACCTTACGTGGGTCGCGTGCGGAATGCCAATACCTTCGTTGTAGGATACCAGAAAAACAGACATGGGTGTTTGGTAGGTGTGCCTGGATCCGCATGATTGACGTCTCCATATCTATGAGGAGCTGGCTGGTCTTCGTGGAGCCCAAGTCATTGGATCCCAAGTGTATTACGACAGCTGAAGGACTGCGCCGCGTTGCCTCCACCTGAGCGTCGATCACCCTGTCCAGGTCGTTCCACCGCAGTCCGCCCCTTGCCAACCACAAAATCTTTTTGTGGGGCACCAGCTCCGGGCGCTGTGGGGACAGCTGTTGCCTCGCCCTTGTCATAAAGCTTGAGCCCACCATCTAGACTGGAACAAATGTACTATAGTAGCATTTGGCAGTTATTAGTTATTTGCCTTTAGTTCTTGTTAACTAACATGAATAATTATGTCACAGGAAGACGTATATACGACTGATAGCATTCTGACTTCCACCTGCCATATTGCTGGATGAGATGTGGTGGTACCCCATTGATAGCTGCCGTTGTTGCTGCCCCGATTCGGAAAGAGTGGGAAGAATAACTTTCTGTACCCATTGAGCTGAGGGCCAAGGCCTTTTTTAGGACCGCTTGGAACTGATACCTGGTTAGCGGTGAATGGTCAAAGTGGATAAATGCTTGGGCGGGGCCAGATGGGCGTACCTTTAAGTATGCCTTAAGGGCAGCCACTGGGCAGGGTGATTTACCTGGTGTCGGCTCTATACCCACTGAATTGCCGTACCCATGTTGGTCACCTTTGGAGTGTGGAAGGTGGATCGTAGCTTTCTCCGGTTCGCCTGATATACTGACGTTATTGATGGAGCAGCCTGGCTGTGACATCTTAGTTTGAACTAGTTCACTTACTCTAAAGAAGCCAAAGAAGGCTATACAATAGACAGCTCTGAAAAGGCATACCTCGTATGACGAAGAACAAACCTGTGTGAGATTGTTGATGACCACCTTCAACAGATCCAGAGTAATAGGTTTCCTTGTGTCCTGGCGCCCTCTTGACTTGTACATACCTGTTATTAGTTTAGTAACCAGGAAATGATTGGTACAGTCTTCCATACCTTTAAATTTATGGTTGGCGGATATACCAGCGATATATGTTTTTACTGTGTTGGGAGAATGGTTGGTGACTGACAAATGAGCAATAAAGTTTACGACCTGATCTAGGGGGACTGGCCACGTTTCTGGAAGCTGATGCACCGATCTGAACTGCTTCAGCGCGTTGATGCCTGTCCTGTAAGTCGACCAGGTATTTTCAGACAGTGACTGTAGTAGAAGCCTGTCAACTTCTTGCTTCAGATGTGCCATATGTTGTCTGGAACCGGCGTTGGCGCAGGTTCTGCTTCCGGTGCTACTGCCCGGAAACGATTGAACTGAAACCTCGAGAGTGCATCGGCTATAACATTGGAATTAGTTGCAATGTATTTTGACTTAAACAAAATGTTATAGTTAAGACAAAGGAGGATGAGGCGGCGGAGAAGATTCATCACCCGAGGGGCTTTGGTTGATTGCTTGTTGATGATTGCCACCACTGCCTGGTTGTCACAGTAGAACAGTATTTTCTTGTTCATCAGCTGTGTTCCCCATAGTTGAATGGCGCAGACGATGGGAAACAGCTCCAGAAAGGTCATGTCAAGTGTTGTCCCATCCTTAACCCAATGGTCAGGCCATCTACCGCAGAACCATCTGCCCTGAAGGTAGGCCCCAAAACCTATGCTCCCTGCTGCATCTGTGTAAAGCTGAAGGTGAGAGTTGTCCACCCACAGCTTGTCCTGAAATACTGATACACCATTAAAGTTCGTGAGAAATGTAAGCCACATTTGAAGATCCTGTTTTACCCATTCTGTGATTCGAATATGATGGAAAGGTTGCTTACCTTGGCAGAGGAGGTCGATGAGTCTTCGACAGAATGCTCTACCCATTGGGATGGCCCTACACACACAATTGAGCTTACCAATGAGTGACTGTAATTCTTTCTTTGTTGCCTTAGAGTTTGATGTGGCGAGTATGTGCTGAATTTGGGCTGTGATTTCACTGATCTTACCTTCCGGTATTCTCACCTGCATAGCTAGCGTGTCTATTTCGAGGCCCAGAAATGTAAGTTGAGACACTGGACCTACTGTTTTATCCTGGGCGATGGGAATACCAAGATGAGTTAGCATTTCTAATGCAGACTGCAAATAGTATTGGCATTGTGTTGTGCCCTGCTGTCCCCCCGTCAGAAAGTCATCAAGGTAATGCATAATCGGTATTGCTGGGATACGCTGACTTATGCACCATTGGAGAAATGAGCTGAAGGTCTCAAAAATAGCACATGATATCGAGCATCCAAATGGTAAGCATTTATCAAAGTAAAATTTACCTTCGAATTGGATACCCAGCAGTTCGAAATCATCCGGGTGCACTGGTATAATTCTGAATGCTGACTTGATGTCGAACTTTGCAAGCAGTGCTCCCTTTCCCAAGTGTTGCACCATCTGTACAGCTTCGTCGAACTTGGCATAAGAGACTGAACATGCTTGCGGATCTATGTGGTCATTAATTGACCCTCCTTTTGGATAAGACAGATGATGAATTAGACGGAAATCATCGACTTTCTCACCTTGGCATTGTTGTGATTCTGCCTGTTTCTTTGGGATTAGACCTACAGGGGATACTTGCAAGTTAACAAAGGGGATAGTGCTAAACGGTCCTGCCATTCTGTTAAGATCCAGTTCTTTTTTAAGCTTTTGTCTAACTATGTCCCTCCTATCTTTATGGGTTGCGGATTGTAAATTACCTGCTAGCCGACTATGGCGTGTCCCTTGGAACTCGAGTTGGAAACCAACTGTAAAACCATCGAGCAAATATTGCGCATCCTCTGCGTTTAACTGAGAATAACGACACAACCATGGTGTTAACTTATCTAGTTTGACGGGAGTAGGAGCCAAAGACCTTACCTCTAGTTCCTCTGGTTGACTGCCTTGGGCCATTAAAGCGTGGGCTTGAGCCATTAAAGCGTGAGCTTGAGCTATTGATTGAGAGTGGGGGTCGTGTGACCCCCTGTCCTCGAAAGCAGGTCGACGCCCCGTGAGCTGTTTCGCCGCACTTACTGCATATGTGGGAGTACGCGCAGCTGTACTTTTTACACCCATGAGGTTTGTTGAATGCGTAGCATAGGTTAAGTACAGGGTCTGAAACACTTGAAGCAGTCAGCTGACCGAATGTACCACCTACCTGTTGACGCCCCGACTGCGGGATCATGTATTTTAGCCATAGCTCACCGTCAAGTTTGTCCCATTGTCGTAGAGGGTCTCTAGCCATCCTATGTCGGAATTGCTGGTCGTATAGACACCAGGCATCCGGTCCACATCTAAGTGCCGCTGAACGGATTGTTTCCATGTACGATAATAGGCTTTGCACTATCCGTAGGCTGAAATGTTTGGCAAGGTATATGTTCATGTAAATATGGAAAGCGGATGTCCAGCTTCCCAGTGTTATTTTCCTCGTTGGCGCTTTGACAGGTTTAAATAGTACCTTACCTGCAGTATCTGTGACCATAGTTAGCGCTTCGCTGTCCTCGGTGCCCGCGTCGTTGGGTAGAAGTGTCCCGATGTCCACATACTCACCTCGCCATACCTTTTCCCTGGTTTGTTGTTTAACGTGTGCATCGATAAACTCTGAGTTGAAGACGAGGGATTCCCCCGACGGACGATTTTCATTGGCTGATGTGTTCGGTAGTGACACGTCACCTTGAGCCTCGATCTGAAAAGGCGGGTTAACCCCACCTGGACCGCACGCATCGAGAGAAAGCGCGGGAATGTCAGCACTGTCGGTGCTACGTTGTTGGCCCAAGTTATTGGCCCCCGATTGCCCCAAGAGCGCCCAGATTTGTTGCAGCTGCTGCGCTACTGATGCGGTTTGATTATTATGCAAAACGTGATCAGTTTGTTTGGGCACGGGCGCAGTGGAAGCCAAAATACCAGATGGTATTGACACACGATTATTTATGGAATATTGTAACTCACCGTCCGCTGTAGCGCTTGGCTCGATGGTGATCCCGTTCACCTCTCTTGGGGGTGGGGTGACAACTCGTGCCTGTTTGGCCCCCCTGGCCAAGCGATGGTTGATGTCGGCTCTTCTTTTCGCGGGCATGATCTATCAGCGGTTTTGATAGGAGTATGACTAAACGTCAGCGAAGCTATAAGATAGGTCTATCGGCGGTTGCGAGAAAGGTATGACTAAACGTCAGCGAATGTAGTATTGAAGGATGAGATAAAACGTAGAAAGCGGAGAGCGACAATGCGAGGATGAGATAAAACGTAGAAAGCGGAGAGCGACAATGCGATGAAAAAAACAGTGATTACGTCACCACGAGATGGTTACGTAACTTCCGAGGACACGCGCGTGCGATGACGTAGCAGGAAGTAAGTAAAATTGTAAACATAAGATGATATACCTGCAATAAAAACATTTAGTCGCTAGTACTAAATGTAAATATCACACCAGAAATGGGCTTCACACATTGTACCCATGTCGGGAATCGAACCCGGGTCTTGGGCGTGACGAGCGAACGCTTTAACCACTAGGCTACCCGACAGCCCCTCTTTGTTATGTAAAGCGAGAGTTGGGGAATCAGTTGGCTTTACAGAGGTACCACTGTACACGACAAATCCACTCAACAACACAAGACCTGAGTGAATAAACAATCATTATATTAGACAGCCACATAATCTTTATATAATCAGTCAACAATAGAATGCTTTCCATCAGTTATTAGAGCATCTTTACTATCAGCTGTAGAGGTGAGGTGAGGTGAAATGGGGTTTAACGTCGCATCCAAGATTATTACACTTATATAGCGACGTGCATGCACGTGTGTGTGTGGCTGCTTGTACTAGTCCGGACTGATACCGATGTATAGTACTAGCGCACTGAGACACTAGCTGCAGTTTAACATGAATACCCCACTCAGACACAGGATACTGACTCCGAGCCGATCAGTCTTTGTTTTAGCCCCTTAATGCCGAGCGCCAGACAGGGTAACAGTAATTACCATCTTTTAACGTTTTTTGGTATGACGCTGCCGAGGATCAAACCCGGACCTTCCGCTCTCCGGGCGGACGCTCTACCACTAGACCATGGAGGCGGTCTCAGCTGTAGAAGTACATATATGTGAAGAACATCAGATGAACGTGATAGAGAATCATTACACAAGATACATACTTGTACAACATTACTCACAATACATATTCCACGGTAGACAACGTTATACAACAGTTTACATATGATTGAATATAGTATACCCTACACACTCTAACTAATACATTACCCGAGTGGGCATTCACACAAGATACGTTCTAATTCAGCAACAATACATATTCCACGGTAGACAACGTAATAAAGTTAATAGAATTTACATAATCTCTTGACAGCAGTTGTACAATGGGGATATCTAAGATATACACACAAGCATGACATTTTCAATTACCAAATAGTTTTGCAGGTATTGCCAAGGGCAATAGCATACAGTGAAGAATTAATATAGGACAAGATAGTAACGTTCTTACCTGAGTGCATAAACAATCAGTTTATTAAGGAACTGGAGAAAACGACCATAGGATACACTGGTCCAGGATTATGTCCGATGAGAGTTATCGATTTGACCCTTGACAGGTTTAAGATACTGGAACGTGGTCTTTTAGTTCGTCATATTCCCTATTTTCCAATATGTGATATGTAACTTGATAAAATATTTGTAAAATTTATCCATTTCCCCATGTTGATATTTGTATAAAATATATAACAGTGTACAATCACTATCAAATAAGTAGTACTAATGCTGCCCTCCTCTGTTGATACCAGGAATATTGTAGACCATACCTCCGATACATTTCCCGAGATGACAAGGATCATCGTAGTATGTGTCCCAAATTAAATTCAGACTTGAGGGTTCAGGGCAGTTTCGATAAACTGTTGTCTAGTCATTATATACGATTTGATTGCTGCGGACTATTCCATTGTATTTTCCTGGTAGATTTCACCTTCAGGACTTAAATCACGAGCAGCCCCGTCATAAAGTACATGAATCGTAATGTGTACTCAAATATGTGTACTTTATGTTTGATCATGACACTTTCTATGTACGTATTGGGTGGAATCGTCGAGATGGTACGGATACTTGGCCACTATCGTAATGGCAGAAATAAAAAAAGATATTTTCCGATCCATTTTTCAACTCGATAAGTAAATATATCGGAACGCGATATTAAATATAAGTAGTCGTATTTGAAGGCAAGCGTCTAAGGAAGAGAATTGTGTTGTATTTGTCGTTAGATCACGACGCATCACTTTGCTGAAACATATAACGCGTGGGACAGGTTTGGACTGGGAATCAATAAGGAAAACATTATGGGATGTTCTGTGTAGCGGCAGGTCAGTATTAAAATCGTATGTTGGGGGCAGTACAGAGTTACGGTTATCGCAGCTAGGTTCAGAGTAATGGACACCCAAACCCAAATCTATACTACAGAAGTGTACTTCAAACCATTTCTACTTGTCTACAGGTCAGAAACAAAAGAATAAGCCAAATATATGTATAATGCAATCATGTCATCTGAACTAGGCAGTTCAAATAGAATTAGACGATTAATAAAGTGGTTTACATCTAGTACACAATCGTATATATCTAGTACACAGTGGTATACATCTAGTACATAGTGGTATATATCTAGTACACAGTGGTATAAATCTCTTACACAATGGTATCAATCGAGTACACCATGGCATATATCTGGAACACAGTGGTATACATCTAGTAGACAGTGGTATACGTCTAGTAAACAATGGTATACATCAATTACACAGTGGTATACATCTAGTACACAATGTTATACATCCAGTACACAAGGGTATACATCTTATACACAAGGGTATACATCTAGCACACGATGCTATACATCTCGCACACAAGGGTATACATCTAGTACACAATGCTATAAATCAAGCATACAATGCTATACATCTAGTACACAAGGGTATTTCATCTAGTACACAATGCAATACATCTAGTACACAAGGGTATACATCTAGTACACAAGGGTATACATCTAGTTCACAATGCTATACATCTAGTGCACAGTGGTATACATCTAGTACACAATGCTATACATCTAGTACACAAAGCTATACATCTAGTACACAATGCTATACATCTAGTACACAAGGGTATACAACTAGTACACAATGGTATACATCTAGTACACAATCCTATACATCTAGCACACAATGCTACACATCTAGTACACAACGCTATAAATCTAGTACACAAGGGTATACATCTAGCACACATTCTATACATCTAGTACACAAGGGTATACATCTAGCACACAATGCTACACATCTAGTACACGAATCTTAGTTTCTATCAATATTTAATCCTGATGTTAGCATTTGACAGAATGAATGTTACCTCATCTTCATATTCTTTCTTTTGTTGTTTGTTGAGAACACTGCATAGGGGTAAATCCTTTCGGGGACTACTCACAGTACACTATCCAGGTGATACCATACAGCTTGTATACGTTGGAGACTTTTATACGTTCCTGTGACTGCATTGGAGCGACTCACTTCCGGGACAACTCTATAGTTTATCTGACAGCAGATGTTGAACAATAGTCATGTTGCCTCCCTTTTGGGCACGTTGAAGTAAACTTTCACCAGATGTCGAAGCAAGAGAGAGGTCCGCCCCCTCTGATTCCAGGAAGTCAAACTCGTTTATGTGTCCTTTGACAGCAGCAACCATTATCGGTGTGCATCCTTTTTATTCCCCTTTGGTTGATGTTGGAATCAGACAGCAGATGCCAGGCAATAGTCATGTTGCCTCCCCAAAAGGCAAGATGAAGTAAACTGTTACCATCTGTATCAAGCAGCGATAGGTCCGCCCCCTCTGATTCAAGGAAGTCAAACACGCTTTTGTGTCCAAAGACAGCTGCAACCATTATCGGTGTCTGTCCATTCATTCCCTTCTGGTTGATGTTAGAATCTGACGACAGCAGATGTTGAACAATAGTCATGTTGCCTCCCCAACATGCAAGATGAAGTAAACTATATCCATTTGTATCAACCAGCGATAGGTCCGCCCCCTCTGATTCCAGGAAGTCAAACACACTTTTGTGTCCTAATACAGCTGCAACCATTATCGGTGTCAATCTATTCCTTCCCCTCTGGTTGATGTTAGAATCTGACGACAGCAGATGTTGAACAATAGTCATGTTGCCTTCCCGACAGGCAAGATGAAGTAAACTATTACCTGTTGTATCAACCAGCGATAGGTCCGCCCCTTCTGATTCCAGGAAGTCAAACACGCTTTTCTGTCCTAATACAGCTGCAACCATTATCGGTGTCCGTCCATTCATTCCCCTTTGGTTGATGTTTGAATCTGACAGCAGATGTTGAACAATAGTCATGTTGCCTCCCCAACAGGCAAGATGAAGTAAACTATCACCATTTGTATCAAGCAGCGATAGGTGCGCCCCCTCTGACTCCAGGAAGTCAAACACGTTTTTGTGTCCAAAGACAGCTGCAGCCATTATCGGTGTCACACCATTCATTCCCCTTTGGTTGATGTAAGAATCTGACAACAGCAGATGTTGAACAATAATCATGTTGCCTCCCACACAGGCAAGATGAAGTAAACTATCATCAGTTGTATCAAGCAGCGATAGGTCCGCCCCCTCCGATTTAAGGGAGTCAAACAAGCTTTTGTGTCCAAAGACAGCTGCAACCATTATCGGTGTCCATCGTTTTTATTCCCCTTTGGTTGATGTTAGAATCTGACAGCAGATGCTGGGCAATAGTCATGTTGCCTTCCCGACAGTGGCACGATGAAGTAAACTATTACCTGTTGTATCAACCAGCGATAGGTCCGCCCCTTCTGATTCCAGGAAGTCAAACACGCTTTTCTGTCCTAATACAGCAGCAACCATTATCGGTGTCCGTCCCTTCATTCCCCTTTGGTTGATGTTTGAATCTGACAGCAGATGTTGAACAATAGTCATGTTGCCTCCCCAACAGGCAAGATGAAGTAAACTATCACCAGTTGTATCAAGCAGCGATAGGTCCGCCCCCTTTGATTCCAAGAAGTCAAACACGCTTTTGTGACCTTTGACAGCTGCAACCATTATCGGTGTCCGTCCATTCATTCCGTTCTGGTTGATGTAAGAATCTGACAGCAGATGTTGAACAATAGTCATGTTGCCTCCCCAAAAGGCAAGATGAAGTAAACTATATCCATTTGTATCAACCAGCGATTGGTCCGCCCCCTTTGAATTCAGGAAGTCAAACACACTTTTGTGTCCTTTGACAGCTGCAACCATTATCGGTGTCCATCCATTCATTCCCCTTTGGTTGATGTTAGAATCTGACGACAGCAGATGTTGAACAATAGTCATGTTGCCTTCCCGACAGGCAAGATGAAGTAAACTATTACCTGTTGTATCAACCAGCGATAGGTCCGCCCCCTCTGATTCCAGGAAGTCAAACACGTTTTTGTGTCCTTTGACAGCTGCAGCCATTATCGGTGTCACACCATTCATTCCCCTTTGGTTGATGTTAGAATCTGACAGCAGATGTTGAACAATAGTCATGTTGCCTCCCGAACTGGCATGATGAAGTAAACTATCATCAGTTGTATCAACCAGCGATAGGTCCGCCCCCTCTGACTCCAGGAAGTCAAACACGTTTTTGTGTCCTTTGACAGCTGCAACCATTATCGGTGTCACACCATTCATTCCCCTTTGGTTGATGTTAGAATCTGACAGCAGATGTTGAACAATAGTCATGTTGCCTCCCAAACTGGCATGATGAAGTAAACTATTACCAGTTGTATCAACCAGCGATAGGTCCGCCCCCTCTGATTTCAGGAAGTCAAACACGCTTTTCTGTCCTTCGACAGCTGCAGCCATAATCGGTGTCCACCCTTTCATTCCCCTTTGATTGATGTTAGAATCTGACAGCAGATGTTGAACAATAGTCATGTTGCCTCCCGCACTGGCAAGATGAAGTAAACTATTACCTGTTGTATCAACCAGCGATAGGTCCGCCCCCTCTGATTCCAGGAAGTCAAACACGCTTTTGTGTCCAAAGACAGCTGCAACCATTATCGGTGTCCGTCCATTCCTTCCCCTTTGGTTGATGTTAGAATCTGATATCAGATGTTGAACAATAGTCATGTTGCCTCCCGCACTGGCAAGATGAAGTAAACTATTACCAGTTGTATCAACCAGCGATAGGTCCGCCCCCTCTGATTCCAGGAAGTCAAACACACTTTTGTGTCCAAAGACAGCTGCAACCATTATCGGTGTCCGTCCCTTCCTTCCCCTTTGGTTGATGTTAGAATCTGACAGCAGATGTTGAACAATAGTCATGTTGCCTCCCCAACAGGCAAGATGAAGTAAACTATCACCAGTTGTATCAAGCAGCGATAGGTGCGCCCCCTCTGATTCAAGGAAGTCAAACACGCTTTTGTGACCTTTGACAGCTGCAACCATTATTGGTGTCCGTCCATTCATTCCCTTCTGGTTGATGTTAGAATCTGACGACAGCAGATGTTGAACAATAGTCATGTTGCCTCCCTGACAGGCAAGATGAAGTAAACATTCACCAGATGTCGAAGCAAGAGAGAGGTCCGCCCCCTCTGATTTCAAGAAGTCAAACACGCTTTTGTGACCTTTGACAGCTGCAACCATTATCGGTACCCGTCCATTCATTCCCCTTTGGTTGATGTTTGAATCTGACAGCAGATGTTGAACAATAGTCATGTTGCCTCCCCAACAGGCAAGATGAAGTAAACTATCACCATTTGTATCAACCAGCGATAGGTCCGCCCCCTCTGATTCCAGGAAGTCAAACACACTTTTGTGTCCAAAGACAGCTGCAACCATTATCGGTGTCCGTCCATTCATTCCCTTCTGGTTGATGTTAGAATCTGACGACAACAGATGTTGAACAATAGTCATGTTGCCTCCCAAACAGGCAAGATGAAGTAAACTATCATCAGTTGTATCAACCAGCGATAGGTCCGCCCCCTCTGATTTCAGGAAGTCAAACAAGCTTTTGTGCCCTTTGACAGCTGCAACCATAATCGGTGTCAGTCCATTCACTCCCCTTTGGTTGATGTTTGAATCTGACAGCAGATGTTGAACAATAGTCATGTTGCCTCCCCGACAGGCAAGATGAAGTAAACATTCACCAGATGTCAAAGCAAGGGAGAGGTCCGCCCCCTTTGATTCCAGGAAATCAAACAAGCTTTTGTGACCTTTGACAGCAGCAACCATTATCGGTGTCGTTCCATTCATTCCCCTTTGGTTGATGTTAGAATCTGACAGCAGATGTTGTACAATAGTCATGTTGCCTCCCGCACAGGCAAGATGAAGTAAACTATTACCAGTTGTATCAACCAGCGATAGGTCCGCCCCCTTTGATTCCAGGAAGTCAAACATGCGTTTGTGTCCTTTGACAGCTGCAACCATTGTCGGTGTAAATCCATCCATTCCTTTTTTGTTGATACAAATTGATGGTAGCAGTTCCTTAACAATAGTAATGCTCCCTCCTTTACAAGTAAGGTGAATAACACCATTTCCAAACGTGTCCAGGACATGCAGATTTGAGAATGGCATTAGCTGCTGGAAGCACTCCTCTGACCCTGTTCCTGCTGCAATCATTAGAGGAGTGTGGCCATCAACATCAACACTGTCTATAACATGTTTGTTTACCGATACATTCAGCAGTGCACGAAGTGTGTTTTCATGTCGTGATTTACATACCAAATGGAAGATGTTTTGCATCATCGGGTCACAAATATGGGGATTTGCTCCTTCATTCAGCAGATACAACAGTGTTTCAGTACTTCCATTTTCTGCTGCTGACAACATGAGCCTGTTCAATCTGTTAATCCGGTCATGCTCATCACTCCTGGAGAGTAGCCAATGCAGCAATGTCAGGTTGTTTGCTTGGGCACAGCCTTCCATACCCTCTCTGATCTCGTCTTGTGTAAACACTTCTCCAGTTTGGTTCTCAACATTTGTAACCAAATATGGATTATGTCCAAGAACAGCCCAATACAAAAAACATTTTCCATTTTCTCTTTGATGAAACCAGGCATTGCCTGTGGAATCATGTTTCGTCCCATCAAAGTGTAGTCTTTCAAGAAGTTGTTCAACTAGTTTGTCTTGCTTAAGGATTGGATGTGTTACTGACTTAGAAAAATGTCCTTGCTTTAGAGAATTTGCAAGCCTTGTGGTAAGATGATCATGATACTCTTCAGAAACGGATATCAAATGAAGATGTTCATCAACTTTTGTTTCTTGAACTGTCCCTTGTTGTACCCGCTCGTACAGAAAGTCTTCACTGCAATGCTTCAAAACAAAACTTGGATTGACATTATATAAGACACAGGCACAAGCATCATAGATTGAAGAATGAGCAAAGCCTACAGTGTCTCCTCTTGTGAAGTATGTACCTCGGAAACTTCTTGCTGCTTGGCACATCCCAGAGCGTGTAGCGGTAGGCATTAGACGTATCACATGTTTGACTTTCGTATCCAAGTCCTGGTCCTCATCCTCGCTTTCTAACTTTGTCAATTTTAATCTGTCTTCACACAATAACATCAGGACTAACACACCAGATCTATCATTCTTAGAAGTAATTATGTCAGTGAGTTCCTCCCTCAAATAAGACAAGGGTTCTTCGAAAAGCTTTCTGATGTTTTGGGAAAAAGTACAAAGTTTACATATAAGGGGAAATCCAAATATGTTCGAATGCATTTCCAAATCTCTGTATTCAGGTAGGTAAGCTTTGGAGCATTCATCTAGCGTGCTCTTATGTCTCTCATATATTTCCTGTTTCTCTACAGAGGAAAGACAGTTTACATCATGTAAAGTTATATTCATAATTGTTTGTTCCTCAAACAGTGGGAAACACCCAAAGTGCAGTTGTGCAAGTCCGTCATGGAAGTTGTATGACTTTGATGTGAAAATGACACGAATGTCCTTTGTTTGACTTTTGTCTTTTGTCAACATCACTGGATTTATCTCCATCTTGCCAAACTGACTGCATCTGTTCACGTGACTGTTTGCAGTGGTCTATATGGAGAATAAGATTGTTTAGAAATGATTTAATCAGTGGAACATTAGTGGACAAGCCAACAGTGCCAAACATGTCATCAATGATAAGAAACACTCTTGGTGTAGAGCTGAGGCAGCTGTCCAAGTCAAACTTCTCAATGCTGTCCACAAACACGACCTGGTAGCCTCGGTTTCTATAACGTGAACTCAACATCAGAGCCATCGTTGTCTTTCCTTCTCCAGAGGCACCATAGATGGTCACATGCCCAAACTGCTTTACTTTTTGCTTCATCGTTCTGTAGATTTCTGTTTCAACAAACATTTTCTTTGCTTCAATAAGGCGGAGTTCGAGAGTATCTGTGAAGAAACAAAGTCCTATGTGAATACTGAACATATTGGAAGTAAACTACAGGGATATAAGTATACTAATACTAACTACGTTGCTAAGATGGGTAACTTATGTACAGCTAAATAGACCTTTCATTCCACAATAATCAGTCAAGAGTTGGATTGTGACGTAATTCATGGCAACTGGCGCCCTGTCTTGTCTACTCAAAATGTATGATATCCGGGTTGCCTTGTTCAAACATAAAACGTCAATGCAAGAGAATACCAGTGATACCAGTGAATACCCGAAAATCAGTAATGACACCAGGTGTTCGCAAAAAATGGAAGCATGACAACAACCTGGATAAGTGCAACAGTGCGCTACCTTCCGCTGTATCTGGACATACAGACGTATGTGTATGTTACGAAGTAGAATACCATACAGAGCATAGCTTTTGCCTTTTTTTAAAAAAAAATTATTATGAGAGAGACACACTCCAATGTTTGTTGTTGTCGTCATCGACGTTGTATTTGGCCGCAATTTTTATTTTGCCTTTCAACACTGCTAATAAGCACCTCCTAGAGTTGCTGACTTTCACACATCATCACTGTGCCACAGTGTGGTATTATATAGCACAGCGATGAATAGCGCTGGACAGCCCTGGACCTAAGCAACGCGACCCAGTTGATGTTCATGAAATTGTCGACAATTGGCCAGATTCTAGATCATTTATCAAATGTTTATTTCATAACTTAGGAATTGTATTTTGTCTGTCTATCACTAGTTTGTTCTGTTTCTAAAATAAAAACGGTATTTAAGCTACCCTGTGCACCACGGCTGCACAACTACCTTGACAATTCCCTTCGTATGCACGCTTTTTGTCTAATGCCGCACTCAGCAATATTCCAGCTGTATGACAAAGGCCTGTAAATAATGAAGTCAGTCCAGTGCCTGGGATTATGAGCAGCGATCCACCAAGTCACCTCATACGGTTCTGACATGAACTTTCCATCGGTTCCAAATATCCCATGGGTTTGCATCTACGATTATCAATAGGGTGCTGGAGACACAGTCCCACGGGGCCCTTGTGGTTTTGGGGTTTGACATTTAGATCATGGGCTTGAAAGACCTTTTTTATTTGTTAATAATTTGTTCCCCCCTTCTCCTACCCCTTACCCTAATGTTTAGAGGCTTTGGGTGTGGGCTGTAACTTGTACTCATTTACTCACCTTCTCCGACAGTCCCCGGTACCATCTGCCCAGTGGAGATGTTGACGTACTTCGAGTTGGCAACAATGATGCCCGTGACTGGACCACCTGGCAACAAATCAACGATGAGGGTCAACAACCAACTCCACATTTTAATACAAAATATAAACTAGCTTCACTTTCTTTATTAAATGTATTATTCAAATGGGCCATGTTCTCTTTTGTTTGGTCACTGATGCAGATTTGTCATCTCTTATAACATTTAACAAATGTTTAGAACACTAGTATTATCCCAGCATTAGCCTCTTAAAGTTTGCTCAATGAAAGCGTTTAATCCATGCCTCCAATTTCTCACATACACCAGGGTTGTCTACTGCCATTTTGCAAAGGCAAGTGAGTTAACTGACTGTAAAAGACCAGTTTCCACCTTTGCTGAACTAGGCTGGTATTATGGAGTTACATTTTGGCTGGACTAACAAGTCTGGAGTTACATTTTGGCTGGAATAAAATCCTAAATATTTTTCTCTATTTGTATGCTTATCCTGCATTACTCCTTAATGGATATTAGTGCGTGTTTTTGACAGAAAAGAGCTGTGTGAAGGTCTTTGCTTGAAGAAGTTGTTCTAACTAGCTGAGAGGCGAACCCTGTCAAGCAGCTCCCACGTGACCAAAGAAAGTGACGTCACAGATCCTCACATTACTGTGGAGTCGGGGGCATCGTGGGGAGGCAGCTCTGCGATGATAAGGTCTCTTTAGTTGCAGTAAGGCAGGGTAAGTATACAAATATAAAAAATAGCCAGGATTTTACTCGATTTTTTTACTTGTATATATGTATACTTTTCTGCATTACTCCTTTATGCATCTTTATCCGAGGGAATTTGTGGAGGGCATACCTTCGATCAGATGTGGACTTTCATCACTTTTTCCAGACTCTGTTCCCTCAGCCCATCCTCGGCTGTATGGTCGGCCTCAATGACCATTTCATGGATGGGAAAAGTCAGGTAAGCGGTGTGTCAAGGTACTATGCTGCCATCGACGATAACCCTCTCAAGTTTAAGTTTTAGACTGGAGTGCATGAACCTTCTAGTCCAGGGCATTAAGCCAGTTGAGGTCAAAAGACCGGCTCTGGACTGGAGGCTAGGTCAGTGGTTTTTAGTAGTAGTGACCTGTTGGGCCACTACTATCATCAGACCAAAGTTGTGCATGCCTTGCACATCCTCCAATGCAACGTGTATCATGGTACGTAGAGAGCAGTTGTTGTGTAGCGTCATGGTGGAGGCGACCACCAAGGTCTCATTTGGGTTGTTGGAGCGTGGGGGGTCCAATTCCGCTGCCTCGTAGGTAATGAGAATGATAGCTCGTAGCCAAAGGGCGATCGTGTTGCGGTTTACTCTCACTCGTGAGGTCGCAGATACTGTTATGAAGAGGCATCATCGTTGTCTACGGCGTTCCTTTGATCGTCTGATGTAAGCAATGGAGCGACCTAACCGGACATAGACGGAGCTCTGGTTCATCTTTGCGCCCACAATCAAAGATAGGGGAGGGATTGGGAACGATCTATCTGGCTGTCCTGGAGTTGATTCTTGGCAATGAAGTCCCAGCACAGTCAAAGATGCACGGCTGGGTGTTTTCCATGCTCAAAGAGGACGCGCGTGACGTCCAAGTCGTATAGCTCACTGACATGGTCTGCTGTAGTGAGCAACAGTAGGAAGACCGTCTTTTTCGTGAGATTGTAAAATGACGTGGCTCGAAGGGCGCGTCTCTCAGCGAGATGAGAATGACATTGAGAATGACATTGAAGTCCCATGCTGGTGGACGAAATTTTGCCTTTTAGACTTCCAGCCTGAATGAACGGAGCAGGGCCTTATATCCGGGTTTTTCGTCATGCGGCGATTATCCGGAACGTGAAGACATAACTTCTCTGGTCCTGGGTGTGGCTGCCTGCTGCGAGGGTGGATCAGCAGGTTTGGCCAATCTGGGAGTGGCAGTGAGTTGGCATCGGCTAGCTCTCTGAGGTTGACAAACCAAGCCCTCACCGGCCACCAGTGCGTGACCATAGATCAGATCGAGGTTCTGTGTCAATCTGATCTTCTGGACGACCCTGGAAGGGAATACAGGTGGCAGAAAAGCTTACGCATACTCCTTCCCAAGGGACACTGAAGGCGTTGACTGCCCAAGCCAGGGGATCTGGAACCGGTTATATGTAGGTCGGTATCTGGTAATTCTGGCTGGTTGCGAATAGGTCTATGTTGGGGAGACCATGTGGGGAGACCTTGCCTTGCCTGAGAGTGCATCTGTTAGGATGTTTCGGACACCCGGAATGTGTTGAGCCTGGAACTGGATCCCTAGATGATCCACTAGGCGAAAGAACTGGAACGTCTGTTGAAGGAGCGAGGTCGATTGAGTCATTCCCTGGTTCCGTCGGCACCAGACGACGGTTATGTTGTCCATCCAGATGGAGAGCCAGGCGTGTCTGAAGGCCTGCTTCCAATGAGCAATGGCCAAGATAAGCGCCTCCAGTTAGAGATTGTTGATATACCATAGGGAAGCATCTACGAATAGTCATAGAGAGATCATAAGCCCTGTCAAGGAGACAAGCCTAAGACATTCGATTCCACCGTCCACCACCGGAGATGCTGCTTGAGGTGATCCGGGAGGACGATGGATACTGAGGAGTCCTGGTGTAGGGTCTGAAGTAGGAAGCCAGGACCATCTGAACTGGGTGCAGTTGGAGCCTTCCTCTGTAGGTCAAGTCCTGCGCTGAGGTTAGGAGGCCAAGGAGGACATGCCATTGGCGCTGAGTGTGTGGTGGGTGGAGGGCAGGAATCAGGTGCGATTGCATGCGCTCCCACCGGTCCCTGGGTACAGTGAGGAGGTCGAGGTGCGTCTGGAAGAGGCCCCCGATGAACTGAAGGGGATTTGAGGGTGTCAGCTCTGACTTCCTGAGGTGGTTCTTCCAACCCAACTGGATCCGGAGGGTGAAGTCCCTGTGGCGAAGTAGAGTGACGTGTCCCAATGATTCAGGAGACAATCCTTTATGTATGTCTCGAACTGAATGTCCCAGAGATGGAGGTACGAGGCTGTCTGCTTGGTAAGCCATGTGAATAGCCACCGGGCCGAAGAATTTCCAAATGGGAGGACTGCCCATTGGTAATGGACTCCCATGAAGATGAAGCGGGGGAATTTCCTGTCGTCGGGATGTTTTGGGACGTGTAGGTATGTGTCCTCGATATCCAGGCTGATGAGTACATCCTGTGCCTGGATCCGTGATCGCAGCAGCCTGAGCTTGGTCATCTTGAAGTAAGGTGGACGCGTCAGGTAGTGTTTGTTGAAAGCAGCGAGGTTTGTGATCATCCAATGTTTGTCCGAGTCCTTCTTGGGGACTAGTAAGATAGGTGAAAGAGCGGTGGGTCGTCTATGAGCGCCAGCTGGTACCCATGTCAGATGATGTTGGTGACATTTGGGTCCCTCAGCATCTCCCAGTTCTGACAGAATCGACTCAGTCTCCCTCCTAAAGGAGTGTCGTCAATAAAGACTACTGGGTGTGGGTGGTCCCAGTCGTGCATGTCTGGCGATTCACCTGAAGTCCCTGCAGTCTGCCTCTGGCCCGAGAGGTTGAGGTGGAGCCCCGCCCCCGGAGTGGAGGGTGTTGCGTCGTGTCTGGTATGCGCCAGACTGGGACGCCTTGGAGAAGGCTGTCTGTGACACCCTAGCCAGGGTCATGAAGGCTCGGTCGAAGGCAGTGCGTCTTGGAGATCTGTCCATTAAACAGGTCAGGGGAGGACCATGTTTGACGCAGAAGATCTCTCTTGAACTCTGGGTCAGAATCCGACAGAGAAAAGTAGCCCAGGCGCCTCGTGGTTGTGAGCTCAATCAGGGGGGCGTGCATATGAGAGCGCATATGCTCGATTTTTTGCTGGAGGTAGGATGCGACGGTGGTCAGGTGGTCTTTCCTATGAGGGTTATCCTCCGACGAGTCCCGGAGAATGGCTCTGGAGGACGACGCCATCAGTGAGAGAGGCTTGAGAGTGTGGCGAATCACGGTCTCCAAGAAGGCGAGTTTACTGTCAGAAAATCGTACTGAGGTGGAGCCGTTAGACCCAGACATGTGGTGTAGATCCTAATCTAAGGCATGAGCATAGTCCGCGACCTGGAGAGCGTGAGCTGGGTAGTCGCCTTGTTTATAGCGTGGGGGCCTGAGAGACGGAGTATGAGAGAACTTGCTGAAGTCCTCATCAAGGGCCACGATCATGTCCTTGATCAGCGGGTCAGGTGGGAGCGAGGTAGGTTCCGAAGGGATGGCTTGCTAGGGACCTCTAGGACAGGAAAGGGAGCAACTGTCTCTAAGTCTATCAGCCAACCAGTCTGCAACCTGGTCCACGCCAAGACGGACTCGCCGTCCGTGGGGGTGTGGTCATTACAAGGGACGAAGGCACCCTCCGAGGTGTCGGAACGGTAGCCACTGGAGCGCCTGCGAACAGGGGCGCGGCTCCTAGATCGAGGATCCCAACGAGACGACCGACTCTCCCTCCCACGTGAAGACGTACTCGGGGAAGCCGAGTCCACAGATTAACGAGAGGCAAAAGGGGCATTCATGTCCGATGAAAGAGATGGCGTATGTATAGGCGTCCGACTAGGCGGTGGCAAGGGCGCTGTATAGTCGCTGTTTGCTGGATGGGCGCCATCTGTATAGGCGCTTGGAGAGGCGTCTGCAGAGGCGCTATGGGTGGCGCTTGTAGAGGCGCCTGTAAAGGCGCTGGGGCAAAAGGCGTCGGCGTGGCCTGTAAGTACTGTATGTACTGAAGGAGAGAGGCGCTTATCATGGGCGTCTGTGCCGTAGGCGGGGGCGCCGTTTGATATGAGAACGTCACGCCTGGAGTCATGGTGGGGGTTGCCGCCGTAAAGATAGAGGCAGTAGTGGTTGTCATGGTGCTCTGGATAGAGACTGAGACCATGGGGCCTGGCATAATGTTAATGGTGGAGGCTGGGATGTTGCCGCCCATCTTGTAGAGGGCGAATCCTCGGATAGGTCAGACATCTTGCGCCGGTGTTTTTCCTGGCCTGTTGCTTCCCCGTTTCCTGGACACACGGAGGTACCGTCTGAAAGCTGTGGGGGAACGCAGGAGTCAGTCTTTACATAGATGACCCTGGAGGCATTGAGATGTACAATTAAGACACAGGGGGTGGGGAATCCACACCGACATATTACGCCGGCACTTTAAGCAGGAGGGCATGATATCTGCAATGAAGCAGTGTAAAATCACGATGTGTCCCCGCCCGATTGTGTATGCTATAATTTGTTTATCCCACTGTGTGGGTTTATGAAACAAATATTACGACAAACGTAAGACAACATACAACAAAACAAACAATACTTACGAGGATACGCCAATCGCGGGGTACCAAGCAAGAAGAATATACCACACAAGCCAGTTCATAAACGCTGGCCACGTAAAATGTTCAAGATGGCTAAAATGTTATGCACATGTTATCAAACATGGAATCTACAAAATACAAACCGTATGCACAAGACAATAAATATTAACTCAAGGAGAAAACATATAAGGGTTTGAACTACTTATGTTACAGTTGAAAAACAGGTCTTCACTCAACAAGTGACAAGAGTAATGTGAGGATCCATGACGTCACTTCCTTTGGTCACGTGGGAGCTGCGTGACAGGGTTGGCCTAGTTGGAACATCGTCTTCAAACAAAGACCTTCACACAGTTCTTTTCTCTATCAAGAACAAGCAGTTGTATGCATTAAGGAGTAATGCAGGATAAGTAAAAAAATCTATGCATAATCCAATCACAATCCCGAAACGGAATCGAAATCCGGTTCGTAAACTGTCATGCAGATTTCTTTCTATTTCAATGCATGTGATACGAGAGATGGAATCTGATTGGTCCATAGGAAAGGCATAGAAGGGACATAACTGGTGGCGCTACGTCGAGCCCAGGAATTCCAGCATAGTTCGGCAAGGGTGATACTGGACTTTTAAAGTCAGTTAACTCTCTTGCCTCGAAAAGATGGTCTACTGCAATTATCAAATAAATTTGGTATAACATTCATGAAGAGTAGGACACGGTTGACGTTACTGAGAGCAGCCATAATATTCAAGACAAAACATTACACTCATGCGCAGCAAATTAAAGCCCTATAAACACAGATACAGGATGAAGAATGATTACATATGGAAACATACCACGCCTTGGCCTGGAGACGAAAGATTGACTCCCTGCTTCAGCAATTTCCGTGTGGTCTCCAAGGACAAGTTGTCGCTCAGTCGGCCTGGCAATGGCCGTGTTGACTCCAGGGTCAGGTCCATGCTCAGTCGGCCTGGCAATGGCCGTGTTGTCTCCAGGAACAAGTTGTCGCTCAGTCGGCCTGGCAATGGCCGTGTTGACTCCAGGGTCAGGTCCATGCTCAGTCGATCTGGCAATGGCCGTGTTTTCTCCAGGGTCAGGTCCATGCTCAGTCGATCTGGCAATGGCCGTGTTGTCTCCAGGGTTAGGTCCATGCTCTGTCGATCTGGCAATGGCCGTGTTGTCTCCAGGCTCCTCCTCGCGTAGATCTGAACTGCCACGGACTGTAGCATCTTCCTCGTCTGAACTACCCAGGTCCACACCCGAACTGGCCATTTCCACGTGGTGGTCAAGTTCCTCTACCCTTATGTCCCCAAGGAATGGTTGGTGCCTCGACGTGGATGACACTCACAATGTACCACTACAAGGACATTTTAGTACATTCATAAATATATCAAACAGTCTTCAGTGTCTGTGTGCGTGAAGCTTGTTTTAAACAGGAGATCATGGCCATGTTAGGTTAAAGATATATACGAGTGGGCAAGTGAAAGTTTGATGTTGTATTGGCAATGTTTCAGTCATATCCTACATGAGTGGATTATTCAGATTTACCACCTTACATGAAAGTGCCCACTCCCCACCCCAATACACACATTATATGAAACTCACCCTTAATACCACCTTACGTGAAACCCCGCCCCCACCCCAAAGATTATTATCTAAAAATATATACATATTTACGTGTTTTTCTGTGAGCGTCGCTCATGCTCATGTGTTTAACGAAAAATATAACAACGAACATTGACCACGTCTATATAGGATATCCGCGACACTCCCTCCACATCATACAGTTGGAGCGCACGACCTCTTTCAAAGAGTTTCATGCAGAATTTCTCAAATAAAATATTTTCTATGCATAGAAAGATAATCTGAGAATAAATTCAGATATATAACAATATACTTATTCTTCAAGAGAGCAAGAAAAGTCTTACGTTCTCAGAGCTCCAGATAAGCTTTCGGTGTTGTGGGTATTTTACCCATGCATTTTAAAATCATTGGGTATACGTAATTCTATCTGGGTATTCAAATTTCTGTTACCCACTAGTTTTTACACACATGGGTATTTAAGTTAAATATCTAAAAAACACTATTCATCTATTTACACATAGTCCTCCAGAATCTGTTATATATGCCTCAGTCCGTTCTTCGCAAACCAAAATATACTCACACGCAAAAGAAACGCAAGTCGAGTATGCAGTATACATGTTATTTTTTTCAACAGTAAAGACAAGAAATATTAATAGGGCAAGATTGACAATCATTTGACTCAAGACAGTTTAATGGATTATTTTTTCAAATGTTAAGGGCTTACACAGTTTCGGGTCAATACCCAAAATGTCAGATCAATACCTGGTGTGACCACCATTAGCATTGATCACTGCCACACATCTCCTGTACATTTAGTGGATCAAACCCCCAGGCCCAACAGGCCCAAGTGATCCTCCTGCACACATCCAGAGCAGCTGTGCGTAGTTCATCGGCAGTTGTAGGGACTGGGCGCTCATTGTGCAGACGCCTTTGAACCTCATCCCACAAGTGTTCGATGGGGTTCAGATCAGGGCTGAGGGCTGGCCACGGTATAACACGGATATTGTGTTGTTACAGAAAGGCCATGGTAGCTCTGGCAACATGGGGACGAGCGTTGTCCTGCTGGAAAATGTGTTGTTGATGTTGTGCAAAAAATGGAACAACGTGTGGTCTTGGTCGATATACCGCTGGGGGTGACGCCGTGTCCCCGACCTTGACCAACATTCAGAAAGCAGATGGGTCCAAGTCTCGCATTAAGTCCAATCCCTGCCCATATCATGACGCTAGGTCCACCCCATGGAACCCTTTCGACAGCGTTTCTGTCAGCGAAACGATCACCTCGACGCCGCCAAATTCTCACTCTTCCGTCTGCAAGGGAGACACAAAAGCGACTTTCATCATAGAAGATGACACGCCTCCACTCACGATGACGCCAATTGTGATGACCCTGTGCCCACTGAAGTCGTGCTTGTCGATGCCGTGGTTGGAGAACAGGACGACGTGCTGGTCGGCGACATCTGAGGTTGTTGGAACGGAGACGTCGGATTACAGTGTCCCGGCTAATGTGTCGATTATGTGTTTCTATGGTCTGTCGAGCACTTTCACTTGCAGTTAGGAACGGATGTCGCTGGTGTTGATGGGTAATCTGCCGATCTTGTCGAGGTGTGGTGACCCAAGGACGACCGCTCCGAGGAAGGTCATCTGTGGTCTGTGTAGCATTGTATCGCTGCAGGAGACGGTAAATTGCGGTTATGTTAACGTTGAAATGACGGGCAACATCTCGGACAGACTCCCCAGCTTCCAAACGTCCAATAGCCTGGTTTCTCTGAATTTGAGTTAGGCGTGGCATTGTTGATCGTTTTTACTCGGGGCTTCCAAAATGCAACCAAAAATATTGATAACACTATCAGGCTTCACTACATGCTAAAACTTGTATCAATTTATGGTTCTGTGTTTGTTACCTATTTGTTTAAAACCACTTGCGTTTCTTTTGCGTGTGAGTATATTACGCTCCACAATGATATGTCTTTCTCGTAGAGATTGGGGGCGGTCGGATAGCCTAGTGGTTGAAGCGTTCGCTCGTCTCGCCGAAGACCCAGGTTCGATTCCCGACATGGGTAAAATGTGTGAAGCCCATTTCTTGTGTCCCCCGTCGTGATACTGCAGGAATATTGCTAAAAGCAACGTAAAATCAGACTCACTCACTCACTGTCGTTGAGACTGGTTCTCAGCTGTATTTGCATTGCATCATCTTCATGGCTTGCAGTATCAGCCAATAGTTCGTAATGCCGGTTGAAGGGCTTTGCTTTGAGACATGATTGTTTTAGATTTATTGTTCAGCCCTCTAACATTATACAACATGCACTTTAACCCTTCATAACTGACTTCACAAAACAACAAATGCATTTAGGAGATAAACCTACTGTGTTTTGAAATTTGCTGTAGTCCCACTGCAGAATAGATACCTCTTTATTATAATTTTGCACACTGTATGTATTCATACGCATGTTTTTTGAGTGAAAAGGCTTAATATATTTGAAAGGGGTTTCCGTAGCAAAAAGGAAACCTCTTTTTAACCAATCAGAATCAAGCATTCATCAATGTCACGGTAGAATGTATAATAGAATGTTTATTCATAAAGTTTGCTGTAGAAATACATTCGTTTAGCATTTTAAAACCCTTTTCTATTACCCGTCACCCCTACATTGGAAATGATGGCATGTTCGATTTCCAAGAAATGACCGCTCGCACAAAATTCCGAGAAATAGATAGCCACAACAGTGTAACAGTTTGGTGGAAAGTAAAACATCTCTCTTTGGACTAAGTTAGGAGTGTTAATTGTCAACTTCTTTTGAAAAACTATGTGTTTTGAACACTTATTATGAACTAGTCACGACTATAGTGTTTTTAATCTTGGACTTTAGTAATAATTGTTACATATATAACACCTGTGACCACTTTTCGGAATGTTCTAAGATTGCGGGCCTGTGCACCTGTGTTATAACGCGTTGCAAGAGAGCGCTGTTTTCAAAGCGTTGTCGCCGTCATGGTAGAATGGAGATAAACCTACTGTGTTTTGAAATTTGATGAAGTCCTACTGCAGAATAGATACCTCTTTATTATAATTCGGAACCTCGCGCTTAAGCGCTCGGTTCAAAATTATAATGAAGAGGTATCTATTCTGCAGTGGGACTACATCAAATTTCAAAACACAGTAGGTTTATCTCCTAATTTAACATGTGTAAGTGTTATTATTTAGTTAGGAATTACCCCCAGTAAACAATAATAAAATCAAAATAAATGCCTCTCCACCCCGAACTTGGATGTGGCAGAACTTGACCTACATCACGGTTACTCACACCTCGCAGCTGTCAATGGCTGACAATCAGTCTTTACGTTCTTGATAAAGAGTTTTAGAAAGAAGCAAGATGTCAACCTCGATCTATGATGTGGTTCAACATTAACAGGTAGATTATCTGGGATTGATCGAGCCTGTTGGTACATCCATATATTATTACCAATGTGACTGAGTATGACTGAACAGCCGCGTTTTAGGCTGCAGACGAGCCGGATATTTTGAAACGAGGAATCTGCATGGTGTGACCTATTAATTTCAAGATTTCACGGATCCAAAGCCGAGTTGTGACAGAACTTAGACATTTCTGTCCCAGAAATAGTGGATTGTGTATGATTTTATTCATTGTGCGTGTTCTGAAATGAATTCCATCAAGTTTGATAAGCTGTCACTTCAGTTGGAGCATTGTTTTCGTGGACTTTCGAAGGGGAGTGTTTTCTGATGGACTTTCAAATCCCCTCCTGACAAATTTTAACGGTGGTGGTTGACGGAGATGGTAACGAATATCGATCACAAAAAGGTTTGTAAACATGTTGTCATGAATAAAGTTTTTTCAAACAATTTTTATGATGTTTTATTTTACTTCCATTGTCGGTTGTTTTAATAAGGAAATAGCTTAAATTATTCCGATTCTGGTCACCATAGAACATTTCTCTAACGGTTTCATAAACATTTCATTTGTATGCAAAAGATATGCCTTCGTAAAATCTTTTAATGCCATCATCGAAGCAGTCAAGGTTGCGGCCTAGAACGCCCCAAACATCCGATATCAAACTACCATATTTCCTCTGTTTGACACTATACGCCGTCTATTAATTTCGCGAGAGCCCTTGACTCGGCGTGTATTAGAGACCTGGCTGGTATTAGAGACCCAGCGTGTATTAGAGGAAATATAGATATGTTTTACAGTTTATATGGGGGTATTCGATCAGTAGCCATTTTCTATGAATCGATATGTAGGCTATCTATGTATTCATACGCACGGGGTTTTTTTGTGAAAAGGCTTAATATATTTAAAAGGGGTTTCCGTAGCAAAAAGGAAACCTCTTTTTAACCAATCAGAATCAAGCATTCATCAATGTCATGGTAGAATTCATTATAATCTTGTTATATAGCAATTTTTAGGGATAGGGCTTAAAGTGTCTATTTATCCGGAATTCCTTTTGAGGAAATATATCGGTCATATAAACCTCATATGATTACAAAGGTACGCATCCACGGGCTCGAATAAAAACAAAGAAATAAAAGCGTAATAAATGTTCATGTTAAAAAAACATGACATCGTAGACACCAACTATCACTAGTGTCAGGGACAGAGTGTCACGTGTTTTCTGGCATGTTAGTTACATGTAAACGGAATGACTACTGATAAAACGTTATCAGGAGTATGATACAGAGGGACTGTGTACGTTAGTCATGGCCTCATGGCGAAGATACTAGTATTGGTGAGGTGTTCTGGGGTTTAACGTCGCGTCCAAGATTTTACTGCACTATCATAGCGACGTATGTGTGTGTGTACTAGTCTAGATTTGGACTAATGCCGGTTTTACAGTACCGTATGCCGCAGTTTAACATTGGTACCTTGCAGTGGGATATCCGAGCTCTCTATCCTGTTTTGTTCCCTTAACGCAGAGCGCCAGGCAGGGTGGCAACAAGTACCATCTTTTAACGTCTTCTGACGCGGCCGGGATCGAATCCCCCGACCTTCCACTCTCCGGGCGGGCGCTCCACCACTAGACCACGGAGGCGATGCTTTTGATATTGATTGTAGGTGCCTGTTACATTACACACTCACACGCACTTGATATTACAGTGTTGTTTGTTTGTTTGTTTGTTTGCTGTTTAACGCCGCACTCATCCATATTCCAGCTATGTGACGGCGGTCTGTACATAATCGAGTCTGGAACAGACAATCCAGTGATTGATATCATGAGCATCGATCCACGCAGTTGGGATACGATGAAATGCATCAACCAAGTCAGCGAGTCTGACCACTCGATCCCGTTAGTCGACAAGCATAGTCGTTGTTTACGGCAAGCATGGGTTGCTGAAGACCTATTCTACCCCGGATCTTCACGGGTATACATAGTGTACGGAACATTAAGAACACTCACAGTACATCTACACAGGCCAATATTTCTTCCGGTTACTATACGATACTTTATAGCCAATCTTCATCACTTGTGGAGATAAGATGGATTTGTCCATTGAAGGGTATGTAGGACAGATCATGATGGTTTCGACCGTTTATAACATCTCATGGTTTAGTCAGCTCTTACGATGAACGTTAACATGGGGTGACGTGAACCTTATTCTGGCCCGGAATCTCCACGATTCAATATGCCTGATGTCAACTTATATCTTTCCCTTAATTTACTTCTGTTATTTTACGGGGCGGTCGGGTAGCCTTGTTGTTAAAGCGTTTGCTCATCACGACGAGGGCCCAGGTTCGATTTCCAACATTGGTACAATGTGTGAAGCCTATTTCTGGTGTCCCCCGAAGTGATATTGCTGGAATATTGCTAAAAGTGGCGTAAAACCAAACTTACTCAGTCACTCACTTTTATATCAATCACAAATTGTTTCGAATCAATCCCCCTTTACATGAAACTCACCTCACTGCCCACTTTACATGAAACTCACCTCAATGCCCACTTTACATGAAACTCATCTCAGTACCAACTCTACATGAAACTCCCCCCAATACCACCTTTACATGAAACTCATCTTAATACCCGCTTTACATGAAACTCATCTCAATACCCACTTTACATGAATTTCACATCAGCGTCCCTTTGACATCAAACCCATCTGAATACCTACTTTACACGAAACTCACCTCAATATCCACTTTACATGAAACTCACATTACTGCCCACTTTACATGAAACTCACATCAATACACACTTTACATGAAACTCACCTCAATACACACTTTACATGAAACTCACCTCAATATCCACTTTACATTAAACTCACATCACTGCCCACTTTACATGAAACTCACATCAATACACACTTTACATGAAACTCATCTCAATACTCACTTTACATGAAACTCTTGTGAATACCCACTATACATCAAATCTTGTCAATACCCACTTTACATGAAACTCATCTGTATACCCACTTTACATGAAATTCATCTCTATACCCACTTTACATGAAACTCTTGTCAATACCCACTTTACATGAAATTCATTTCTATACCCACTTTACATGAAACTCACATCAATACCCACTTTACATGAAACTCTTGTCAATACCCACTTTACATGAAACTCTTGTCAATACCCACTATGCATGAAACTCACATCAATACCCACTTTACATGGAACTCATCTCAATACACACTTTACATGAAACTCATCTCAATACTCACTTTACATGAAATTCTTGTCAATACTCACTTTACATGAAACTCATCTCAATACCCACTTTACATGAAACTCTTATCAATACACACTTTACATGAAACTCATCTCAATATCCAGTTTACATGAAACCCATCTCAATATCCACTTTACATGAAACTCAAATCACTGCCCACTTTACATGAAACTCACATCAATACACACTTTACATGAAACTCACCTCAATACCCACTTTACATGAAACTCACCTCAATACCCACTTTCCATGAAACTCATCTCAATATCCACTTTACATGAAACTCACATCACTGTCCACTTTACATGAAACTCTTCTCAATACTCACTTTACATGAAACTCATCTCAATACCCACTTTACATGAAACTCTTATCAATACACACTTTACATGAAACTCATCTCAATATCCAGTTTACATGAAACCCATCTCAATATCCACTTTACATGAAACTCACATCACTGCCCACTTTACATAAAAATCACATCAATACACACTTTACATGAAACTCACCTCAATACCCACTTTACATGAAACTCACCTCAATATCCACTTTACATGAAACTCACATCACTGCCCACTTTACAGGAAACTCACATCAATACACACTTTACATGAAACTCATCTCAATACCAACTTTACATGAAACTCATCTCAATATCCACTTTACATGAAACTCATCTCAATACTCACTTTACATGAAACTCTTGTCAATGCCCACTTTACATGAAACTCATCTCAATACTCACTTTAAAGGAAACTCACATCAATACACACTTTACATGAAACTCACATCAATACACACTTTACATGAAACTCTTGTCAATGCCCACTTTACATGAAACTCATCTCTATACCCACTTTACATGAAACTCACATCAATAAACACTTTACATGAAATTCATCTCAATACCCACTTTACATGAAACTCACATCAATACACACTTTACATGAAACTCATCTCTATACCCACTTTACATGAAACTCTTGTCAATACCCACTTTACATGAAACTCATCTCTATACCCACTTTACATGAAACTCATCTCAATACTCACTTTACATGAAACTCTTGTCAATACCCACTTTACATGAAACTCATCTCTATACCCACTTTACATGAAACTCACATCAATATCCACTTTACATCAAACTCTTGTCAATACCCACTTTACATGAAACTCTTGTCAATACACACTTTACATGAAACTCACATCAATACACTTTACATGAAACTCATCTCAATATCCACTTTACATAAAACTCACCTCAATACCGACTTTACATGAAACTCACCTCAATATCCACTTTACATGAAACTCACATCAATACACACTTTATATGAAAATCATCTCAATACCCACTTTACATGAAACTCATCTCAATACTCACTTTACATGAAACTCTTGTCAATACCCACTTTACATGAAACTCATCTCTATACCCACTTTACATGAAACTCACATCAATACACACTTTACATGAAACTCATCTCAATACCCACTTTACATGAAACTCTTGTTTATACCCACTTTACATGAAACTCACATCAATACACACTTTAAATGAAACTCATCTCTATACCCACTTTACATGAAACTCATCTCTATACCCACTTTACTTGAAACTAATCTCAATACCCACTTTACATGAAACTCACCTCAATACCCACTTTACGTGAAACTCTTGTTTATACCCACTTTACATGACACTCACATCAATACCCACTTTACATGAAACTCATCTCAATACACACTTTACATGAAACTCATCTCTATACCCACTTTACATGAAACTCTTGTCAATGCCCACTTTACATGAAATTCATCTCTATACCCACTTTACATGAAACTCATCTCAATACCCACTTTACATGAAACTCTTGTCAATACCCACTTTACATGAAACTCATCTCTATACCCACTTTACATGAAACTCACCTCAATATCCACTTTAAATCAAACTCTTGTCAATACCCACTTTACATGAAACTCTTGTCAATACACACTTTACATAAAACTCACATCAATACACTTTACATGAAACTCATCTCAATATCCACTTTACATAAAACTTACCTCAATACACACTTTACATGAAACTCATCTCAATACACACTTTACATGAAACTCATCTCTATACCCACTTTACATGAAACTCATCTCAATACCCACTTTACATGAAACTCATCTCTATACACACTTTACATGAAACTCATCTCAATACCCACTTTACATGAAACTCACATCAATACACACTTTAAATGAAACTCATCTCAATACCCACTTTACATGAAACTCATCTCTATACCCACTTTACTTGAAACTCATCTCAATACCCACTTTACATGAAACTCACCTCAATACCCACTTTATATGAAACTCTTGTTTATACCCACTTTACATGAAACTATTGTCAATACCCACTTTACATGAAACTCATCTCTATACCCACTTTACATGAAACTCACCTCAATATCCACTTTACATCAAACTCTTGTCAATACCCACTTTACATGAAACTCTTATCAATACACACTTTACATGAAACACACATCAATACACACTTTACATGAAACTCACATCAATACACTTTACATGAAACTCATCTCAATATCCACTTTACATAAAACTCACCTCAATTCCCGTTTTAAATTAAACTTATCTCTATACCCACTTTACATGGAACTCACATCAATACACACTTTACATGAAACTCATCTCTATACCCACTTTACATGAAACTCATCTCAATACCCACTTTACATGAAACTCATCTCTATACCCACTTTACATGAAACTCTTATCAATACACACTTTACATGAAACTCTTGTCAATACCCACTTTACATGAAACTCATCTCTATACCCACTTTACATGAAACTCACCTCAATATCCATTTTACATCAAACTCTTGTCAATACCCACTTTACATGAAACTCTTGTCAATACACACTTTACATGAAACTCACATCAATACACTTTACATAAAACTCATCTCAATATCCACTTTACATAAAACTTACCTCAATACACACTTTACATGAAACTCACCTCAATATCCCCTTTACATGAAACTCATCTCAATACTCACTTTACATGAAACTCTTGTCAATATCCACTTTACATGAAACTCATCTCTATACCCACTTTACATGAAACTCACATCAATACACAGTTTACATGAAACTCATCTCAATACCCACTTTACATGAAACTCATCTCTATACACACTTTACATGAAACTCATCTCAATACCCACTTTACATGAAACTCACATCAATACACACTTTAAATGAAACTTATCTCAATACCCACTTTACATGAAACTCATCTCTATACCCACTTTACTTGAAACTCATATCAATACCCACTTTACATGAAACTCATCTCAATACCCACTTTATATGAAACTCTTGTTTATACCCACTTTACATGAAACTCTTGTCAATACCCACTTTACATGAAACTCATCTCTATACCAACTTTACTTGAAACTCTTGTCAATACCCATTTTACATGAAACTCTTGTCAATACCCACTTTACATGAAACTCATCTTTATACCCACTTTACATGAAACTCACCTCAATATCCACTTTACATCAAACTCTTGTCAATACCCACTTTACATGAAACTCTTGTCAATACACACTTTACATGAAACACACATCAATACACACTTTACATGAAACTCACATCAATACACTTTACATGAAACTCATCTCAATATCCACTTTACATAAAACTCACCTCAATTCCCGTTTTAAATAAAACTTATCTCTATACCCACTTTACATGAAACTCACATCAATACACACTTTACATGAAACTCATCTCTATACCCACTTTACATGAAACTCATCTCAATACCCACTTTACATGAAACTCTTATCAATACACACTTTACATGAAACTCATCTCAATATCCAGTTTACATGAAACCCATCTCAATATCCACTTTACATGAAACTCAAATCACTGCCCACTTTACATGAAACTCACATCAATACACACTTTACATGAAACTCACCTCAATACCCACTTTACATGAAACTCACCTCAATACCCACTTTACATGAAACTCATCTCAATATCCACTTTACATGAAACTCACATCACTGTCCACTTTACATGAAACTCTTCTCAATACTCACTTTACATGAAACTCATCTCAATACCCACTTTACATGAAACTCTTATCAATACACACTTTACATGAAACTCATCTCAATATCCAGTTTACATGAAACCCATCTCAATATCCACTTTACATGAAACTCACATCACTGCCCACTTTACATAAAAATCACATCAATACACACTTTACATGAAACTCACCTCAATACCCACTTTACATGAAACTCACCTCAATATCCACTTTACATGAAACTCACATCACTGCCCACTTTACAGGAAACTCACATCAATACACACTTTACATGAAACTCATCTCAATACCAACTTTACATGAAACTCATCTCAATATCCACTTTACATGAAACTCATCTCAATACTCACTTTACATGAAACTCTTGTCAATGCCCACTTTACATGAAACTCATCTCAATACTCACTTTAAAGGAAACTCACATCAATACACACTTTACATGAAACTCACATCAATACACACTTTACATGAAACTCTTGTCAATGCCCACTTTACATGAAACTCATCTCTATACCCACTTTACATGAAACTCACATCAATAAACACTTTACATGAAATTCATCTCAATACCCACTTTACATGAAACTCACATCAATACACACTTTACATGAAACTCATCTCTATACCCACTTTACATGAAACTCTTGTCAATACCCACTTTACATGAAACTCATCTCTATACCCACTTTACATGAAACTCATCCCAATACTCACTTTACATGAAACTCTTGTCAATACCCACTTTACATGAAACTCATCTCTATACCCACTTTACATGAAACTCACATCAATATCCACTTTACATCAAACTCTTGTCAATACCCACTTTACATGAAACTCTTGTCAATACACACTTTACATGAAACTCACATCAATACACTTTACATAAAACTCATCTCAATATCCACTTTACATAAAACTCACCTCAATACCGACTTTACATGAAACTCACCTCAATATCCACTTTACATGAAACTCACATCAATACACACTTTATATGAAAATCATCTCAATACCCACTTTACATGAAACTCATCTCAATACTCACTTTACATGAAACTCTTGTCAATACCCACTTTACATGAAACTCATCTCTATACCCACTTTACATGAAACTCACATCAATACACACTTTACATGAAACTCATCTCAAAACCCACTTTACATGAAACTCTTGTTTATACCCACTTTACATGAAACTCACATCAATACACACTTTAAATGAAACTCATCTCTATACCCACTTTACATGAAACTCATCTCTATACCCACTTTACTTGAAACTAATCTCAATACCCACTTTACATGAAACTCACCTCAATACCCACTTTACGTGAAACTCTTGTTTATACCCACTTTACATGACACTCACATCAATACCCACTTTACATGAAACTCATCTCAATACACACTTTACATGAAACTCATCTCTATACCCACTTTACATGAAACTCTTGTCAATGCCCACTTTACATGAAATTCATCTCTATACCCACTTTACATGAAACTCATCTCAATACCCACTTTACATGAAACTCTTGTCAATACCCACTTTACATGAAACTCATCTCTATACCCACTTTACATGAAACTCACCTCAATATCCACTTTAAATCAAACTCTTGTCAATACCCACTTTACATGAAACTCTTGTCAATACACACTTTACATAAAACTCACATCAATACACTTTACATGAAACTCATCTCAATATCCACTTTACATAAAACTTACCTCAATACACACTTTACATGAAACTCATCTCAATACACACTTTACATGAAACTCATCTCTATACCCACTTTACATGAAACTCATCTCAATACCCACTTTACATGAAACTCATCTCTATACACACTTTACATGAAACTCATCTCAATACCCACTTTACATGAAACTCACATCAATACACACTTTAAATGAAACTCATCTCAATACCCACTTTACATGAAACTCATCTCTATACCCACTTTACTTGAAACTCATCTCAATACCCACTTTACATGAAACTCACCTCAATACCCACTTTATATGAAACTCTTGTTTATACCCACTTTACATGAAACTATTGTCAATACCCACTTTACATGAAACTCATCTCTATACCCACTTTACATGAAACTCACCTCAATATCCACTTTACATCAAACTCTTGTCAATACCCACTTTACATGAAACTCTTATCAATACACACTTTACATGAAACACACATCAATACACACTTTACATGAAACTCACATCAATACACTTTACATGAAACTCATCTCAATATCCACTTTACATAAAACTCACCTCAATTCCCGTTTTAAATTAAACTTATCTCTATACCCACTTTACATGGAACTCACATCAATACACACTTTACATGAAACTCATCTCTATACCCACTTTACATGAAACTCATCTCAATACCCACTTTACATGAAACTCATCTCTATACCCACTTTACATGAAACTCTTATCAATACACACTTTACATGAAACTCTTGTCAATACCCACTTTACATGAAACTCATCTCTATACCCACTTTACATGAAACTCACCTCAATATCCATTTTACATCAAACTCTTGTCAATACCCACTTTACATGAAACTCTTGTCAATACACACTTTACATGAAACTCACATCAATACACTTTACATAAAACTCATCTCAATATCCACTTTACATAAAACTTACCTCAATACACACTTTACATGAAACTCACCTCAATATCCCCTTTACATGAAACTCATCTCAATACTCACTTTACATGAAACTCTTGTCAATATCCACTTTACATGAAAGTCATCTCTATACCCACTTTACATGAAACTCACATCAATACACAGTTTACATGAAACTCATCTCAATACCCACTTTACATGAAACTCATCTCTATACACACTTTACATGAAACTCATCTCAATACCCACTTTACATGAAACTAACATCAATACACACTTTAAATGAAACTTATCTCAATACCCACTTTACATGAAACTCATCTCTATACCCACTTTACTTGAAACTCATATCAATACCCACTTTACATGAAACTCATCTCAATACCCACTTTATATGAAACTCTTGTTTATACCCACTTTACATGAAACTCTTGTCAATACCCACTTTACATGAAACTCATCTCTATACCAACTTTACTTGAAACTCTTGTCAATACCCATTTTACATGAAACTCTTGTCAATACCCACTTTACATGAAACTCATCTTTATACCCACTTTACATGAAACTCACCTCAATATCCACTTTACATCAAACTCTTGTCAATACCCACTTTACATGAAACTCTTGTCAATACACACTTTACATGAAACACACATCAATACACACTTTACATGAAACTCACATCAATACACTTTACATGAAACTCATCTCAATATCCACTTTACATAAAACTCACCTCAATTCCCGTTTTAAATAAAACTTATCTCTATACCCACTTTACATGAAACTCACATCAATACACACTTTACATGAAACTCATCTCTATACCCACTTTACATGAAACTCATCTCAATACCCACTTTACATGAAACTCATCTCTATACCCACTTTACATGAAACTCTTGTCAATACCCACTTTACATGAAACTCATCTCTATACCCACTTTACGTGAAACTCTTGTCAATACCCACTTTACATGAAACTCATCTCTATACCCACTTTACATGAAACTCACCTCAATATCCACTTTACATCAAACTCTTGTCAATACCCACTTTACATGAAACTCTTGTCAATATACACTTAACATGAAACACACATCAATACACACTTTACATGAAACTCACATTAATACACTTTACATGAAACTCATCTCAATATCCACTTTACATAAAACTCACCTCAATTCCCGTTTTAAATGAAACTTATCTCTATACTCACTTTACATGGAACTCACATGAGTACCAGCATTATATGAAACTCACCTCAATACCCACTTTACATGAAACTCACATCACTGCCCACTTTACATGAAACTCACATCACTGCCCACTTTACATGAAACTCACATCAATACACACTTTACATGAAACTCACCTCAATACACACTTTAAATGAAACTCACCTCAATACCCACTTTACATGAAACTCATCTCAATATCCACTTTACATGAAACTCACATCACTGCCCACTTTACATGAAACTCTTCTCAATACTCACTTTACATGAAACTCATCTCAATACCCACTTTACATGAAACTCTTATCAATACACACTTTACATGAAACTCATCTCAATATCCACTTTACATGAAACCCATTTCAATATCCACTTTACATGAAACTCACATCACTGCCCACTTTACATAAAAATCACATCAATACACACTTTACATGAAACTCACCTCAATACCCACTTTACACGAAACTCACCTCAATATCCACTTTACATGAAACTCACATCACTGCCCACTTTACAGGAAACTCACATCAATACACACTTTACATGAAACTCATCTCAATACCCACTTTACATGAAACTCATCTCAATACTCATTTTACATGAAACTCTTGTCAATGCCCACTTTACATGAAACTCATCTCTATACCCACTTTACAGGAAACTCACATCAATACAAACTTTACATGAAACTCATCTCAATACCCACTTTACATGAAACTCACATCAATACACACTTTACATGAAACTCATCTCTATACCCACTTTACATGAAACTCACATCAATACACACTTTACATGAAACTCATCTCAATACCCACTTTACATGAAACTCTTATCAATACACACTTTACATGAAACTCATCTCAAAATCCAGTTTACATGAAACCCATCTCAATATACACTTTACATGAAACTCACATCACTGCCCACTTTACATAAAAATCACATCAATACACACTTTACATGAAACTCACCTCAATACCCACTTTACATGAAACTCACATCAATATCCCCTTTACATGAAACTCACATCACTGCCCACTTTACAGGAAACTCACATCAATACACACTTTACATGAAACTCATCTCAATACCCACTTTACATGAAACTCATCTCAATACTCACTTTACATGAAACTCTTGTCAATACCCACTTTACATGAAACTCTTGTCAATACACACTTTACATGAAACTCACATCAATACACTTTACATGAAACTCATCTCAATATCCACTTTACATAAAACTCACCTCAATACCCACTTTACATGAAACTCACCTCAATATCCACTTTACATGAAACTCACATCACTGCCCACTTTACAGTAAACTCAAATCAATACACACTTTACATGAAACTCATCTCAATACCCACTTGACATGAAACTCATCTCAATACTCACTTTACATGAAACTCTTGTCAATACCCACTTTACATGAAACTCATCTCTATACCCACTTTACATGAAACTCACATCAATACACACTTTACATGTAACTCATCTCAATACCCACTTTACATGAAACTCTTGTTTATACCCACTTTACATGAAACTCACATCAATACACACTTTAAATGAAACTCATCTCTATACCAACTTTACATGAAACTCATCTCTATACCCACTTTACTTGAAACTCATCTCAATACCCACTTTACATGAAACTCTTGTGAATACCCACTATACATCAAATCTTGTCAATGCCCACTTTACATGAAACTCATCTGTATACCCACTTTACATGAAATTCATCTCTATACCCACTTTACATGAAACTCTTGTCAATACCCACTTTACATGAAATTCATTTCTATACCCACTTTACATGAAACTCTTGTCAATACACACTTTACATGAAACTCTTGTCAATACCCACTTTACATGAAACTCTTGTCAATACCCACTATGCATGAAACTCACATCAATACCCACTTTACATGGAACTCATCTCAATACACACTTTACATGGAAATCATCTCAATACTCACTTTACATGAAACTCTTGTCAATACCCACTTTACATGAAACTCTTATCAATACACACTTTACATGAAACTCATCTCAATATCCAGTTTACATGAAACCCATCTCAATATCCACTTTACATGAAACTCACATCACTGCCCACTTTACATGAAACTCACATCAATACACACTTTACATGAAACTCACCTCAATACCCACTTTACATGAAACTCACCTCAATACCCACTTTACATGAAACTCATCTCAATACTCACTTTACATGAAACTCTTGTCAATACCCACTTTACATGAAACTCATCTCTATACCCACTTTACATGAAACTCTTGTGAATACCCACTATACATCAAATCTTGTCAATGCCCACTTTACATGAAACTCATCTGTATACCCACTTTACATGAAATTCATCTCTATACCCACTTTACATGAAACTCTCGTCAATACCCACTTTACATGAAATTCATTTCTATACCCACTTTACATGAAACTCACATCAATACCCACTATGCATGAAACTCACATCAATACCCACTTTACATGGAACTCATCTCAATACACACTTTACATGAAACTCATCTCAATACTCACTTTACATGAAACTCTTGTCAATACTCACTTTACATGAAACTCATCTCAATACCCACTTTACATGAAACTCTTATCAATACACACTTTACATGAAACTCATCTTAATATCCAGTTTACATGAAACCCATCTCAATATCCACTTTACATGAAACTCACATCACTGCCCACTTTACAGGAAACTCACATCAATACACACTTTACATGAAACTCACCTCAATACCCACTTTACATGAAACTCACCTCAATATCCACTTTACATGAAACTCTTATCAATACACACTTTACATGAAACTCATCTCAATATCCAGTTTACTTGAAACCCATCTCAATATCCACTTTACATGAAACTCACATCACTGCCCACTTTACATGAAACTCTTCTCAATACTCACTTTACATGAAACTCATCTCAATACCCACTTTACATGAAACTCTTATCAATACACACTTTACATGAAACTCATCTCAATATCCAGTTTACTTGAAACCCATCTCAATATCCACTTTACATGAAACTCACATCACTGCCCACTTTACATAAAAATCACATCAATACACACTTTACATGAAACTCACCTCAATACACACTTTACATGAAACTCATCTCAATATCCACTTTACATGAAACTCACATCACTGCCCACTTTACAGGAAACTCACATCAATACACACTTTACATGAAACTCATCTCAATACCCACTTTACATGAAACTCACATCAATACACACTTTACATGAAACTCATCTCTATACCCACTTTACATGAAACTCTTATCAATACACACTTTACATGAAACTCATCTCAATATCCAGTTTACATTAAACCCATCTCAATATCCACTTTACATGAAACTCACATCTCTGCCCACTTTACATAAAAATCACATCAATACACACTTTACATGAAACTCACCTCAATACCCACTTTACATGAAACTCACCTCAATATCCACTTTACATGAAACTCACATCACTGCCCACTTTACAGGAAACTCACATCAATACACACTTTACATGAAACTCATCTCAATACACACTTTACATGAAACTCATCTCAATACTCACTTTACATGAAACTCTTGTCAATGCCCACTTTACATGAAACTCATCTCTATACCCACTTTACATGAAACTCATCTCAATACACACTTTACATGAAATTCATCTCTATACCCACTTTACATGAAACTCACATCAATACACACTTTACATGAAACTCATCTCTATACCCACTTTACATGAAACTCATCTGTATACCCACTTTACATGAAACTCGTCTCTATACCCACTTTACATGAAACTCTTGTCAATACCCACTTTACATGAAACTCATCTCTATACCCACTTTACATGAAACTCTTGTGAATACCCACTATACATCAAATCTTGTCAATGCCCACTTTACATGAAACTCATCTGTATACCCACTTTACATGAAATTCATCTCTATACCCACTTTACATGAAACTCTCGTCAATACCCACTTTACATGAAATTCATTTCTATACCCACTTTACATGAAACTCACATCAATATCCACTTTACATGAAACTCTTGTCAATACCCACTATGCATGAAACTCACATCAATACCCACTTTACATGAAACTCATCTCAATACACACTTTACATGAAACTCATCTCAATACTCACTTTACATGAAACTCTTGTCAATGCCCACTTTACATGAAACTCATCTCTATACCCACTTTACATGAAACTCTTGTGAATACCCACTATACATCAAATCTTGTCAATGCCCACTTTACATGAAACTCATCTGTATACCCACTTTACATGAAACTCATCTCAATACTCACTTTACATGAAACTCACATCAATACACACTTTACATGAAACTCATCTCTATACCCACTTTACATGAAACTCTTATCAATACACACTTTACATGAAACTCATCTCAATATCCAGTTTACATGAAACTCACATCACTGCCCACTTTACATAAAAATCACATCAATACACACTTTACATGAAACTCATCTCAATACACACTTTACATGAAACTTACCTCAATACTCACTTTACATGAAACTCTTGTCAATGCCCACTTTACATGAAACTCATATCTATAACCACTTTACATGAAACTCACATCAATACACACTTTACATGAAACTCATCTCTATACCTACTTTACATGAAACTCATCTCAATACACACTTTACTTGAAACTCTTGTTTATACCCACTTTACATGAAACTCACATCAATACACACTTTACATGAAACTCATCTCTATACCCACTTCACATGAAACTCATCTCAACACCCACTTTACATGAAACTCATCTCTATACCCACTTTACATGAAACTCTTGTCAATACCCACTTTACATGAAACTCATCTCTATACCCACTTTACATGAAACTCATCTCAATACCCACTTTACATGAAACTCATCTCTATACCCACTTTACATGAAACTCATCTCTATACCCACTTTACATGAAACTCTTGTCAATACCCACTTTACATGAAACTCATCTCTATACCCACTTTACATGTAACTCATCTCTATACCCACTTTACATGAAACTCTTGTCAATACCCACTTTAATGAAACTCATCTCTATACCCACTTTACATGAAACTCATCTCAATACCCATTTTACATGAAACTCTTGTCAATACCCACTTTACATGAAACTCATCTCTATACCCACTTTACATGAAACTCACCTCAATATCCACTTTACATCAAACTCTTGTCAATACCCACTTTACATGAAACTCTTGTCAATACACACTTTACATGAAACACACATCAATACACACTTTACATGAAACTCACATCAATACACTTTACATGAATACCATCTCAATATCCACTTTACATAAAACTCACCTCAATTCCCGTTTTAAATTAAACTTATCTCTATACCCACTTTACATGGAACTCACATCAATACACACTTTACCTGAAACTCATCTCTATACCCACTTTACATGAAACTCATCTCTATACCCACTTTACATGAAACTCATCTCAATACCCATTTTACATCAAACTCTTGTCAATACCCACTTTACATGAAACTCTTGTCAATACACACTTTACATGAAACACACATCAATACACACTTTACATGAAACTCACATCAATACACTTTACATGAAACTCATCTCAATATCCACTTTACATAAAACTCACCTCAATTCCCGTTTTAAATTAAACTTATCTCTATACCCACTTTACATGGAACTCACATCAATACACACTTTACATGAAACTCATCTCTATACCCACTTTACATGAAACTCATCTCAATACACACTTTACATGAAACTCATCTCTATACCCACTTTACATGAAACTTGTCAATACCCACTTTACATGAAACTCATCTCTATGCCCACTTTACATGAAACTCATCTCAATACCCACTTTACGTGAAACTCTTGTCAATACCCACTTTACATGAAACTCTTGTCAATATACACTTTACATGAAACACACATCAATACACACTTTACATGAAACTCACATCAATACACTTTACATGACACTCATCTCAATATCCACTTTACATAAAACTCACCTCAATTCCCGTTTTAAATGAAACTTATCTCTATACTCACTTTACATGGAACTCACATGAGTACCAGCATTATATGAAACTCACCTCAATAACCACTTTACATGAAACTCACATCACTGCCCACTTTACATGAAACTCACATCACTGCCAACTTTACATGAAACTCACATCAATACACACTTTACATGAAACTCATCTCAATATCCACTTTACATGAAACTCACATCACTGCCCACTTTACATGAAACTCACATCAATACACACTTTACATGAAACTCACATCACTGCCCACTTTACATGAAACTCACATCACTGCCCACTTTACATGAAATTCACATCACTACCCACTTTACATGAAACTCACCTCAATACCCACTTTACATGAAACTCATCTCAATATCCACTTTACATGAAACTCAGATCACTGCCCACTTTACATGAAACTCACATCAATATCCGCTTTACATAAAAATCACCTCCATGCCTGCTTTAAATGAAACTCATCTCAATACCCATTTTACATGAAACTCATCTCAATACCCACTTTACATGAAACTCACATCGATACCCACTTTACATGAAACTCATCTCAATACACACTTTACATGAAACTCATCTCAATACTCACTTTACATGAAACTCACATCACTGCCCACTTTCCATGAAACTCACCTCAATACCCACTTTCCATGAAACTCACCTCAATACCCACTTTCCATGAAACTTGACTCAATACCCCCTTTACATGAAACTCACATCAATACCCACTTTACATGAAATTCATCTCAATACACTTTACACGAAACTCATCTCTATACCCACTTTACATGAAACTTGACTCAATACCCACTTTACATGAAACTCATCTCAAAACCCAATTTACATGAAACTCATTTCAATGTCCACTTTACATGAAACTCACCTCAATACAAAGAAAAGTCTTATCTTCTACTCACTGTCAGGTGCGGCTGGGCTGTGAGATCAAGGTACAGAAAGATCACCCGACAGAATATGTATTCCCCCTGGTGACAAGCTAAGGGGCCCCATCAGAGTTGTTATAAATCTAAAAATGTTTATAACTGTACGGAATTAAACATACGTGTGTGTGTACTTGACAGATTTCGTAAACACTGTCGTCTGGGAGCAGGACACTACTGATTAGAACATACTTGAAAGCATGTGCTAAAGATTTTATCATGTTCGGATTTATTATTATTTGCCGTCACCTTAAATGGGGCTTGTTGTATGTGAGAACTGGAACAGCTGTTTGTGCGTTCATCCGTTTAAACAACCTCGTACAGGGCTTAACACAGGGCACGGTGACACAAGTATTGTTCACTGTGACTACCCATCCCTTTCAATGTACATGTAGCTATTCACAGTGCAAGATCATATTTGCATTTATCACTGTGGCCAAGCTTTATGTTTAGATTGTGTGGTTGTTGGTTGTCAGACGCCGCACTCAGCAAATGTCCAGCAAAATGACTGCGGCCTGTAAATCATTGAGTCAGGTCCAGACAATCAAGTGATTGATATTACGAGCATAGTCCCTGTCTTTGGGATATTAGGATCCGCAAGCAACCAAATCACCGACCCTGACTACCCGGTCCATTTCGTATAATATAGCAGCCCCACAGATGCCTATGTTTGTGCATACTGATACATGAATATATCGTCTAAACACTAAACTATGTCTATAATATTAACTCTAAACACATACCTTAACACACACGCCATCGTAACTTTAACATTTTGTGTGAACACATATTTCCTTAGATATATATCTCAGTTCATACTTCGCTAATCCAAATGTCATGCACTGTAATGTCAAGACTGGTTCTTAGCTGTATTTGCATTGCATCATCTTTATGGCTACAGAGTCAACCAATTGTCCGCAATACATGATGCAGGGATTGGTTTTGAGACATGATTGTTTAAGATTCATGTCCAATATTCACAATCAATATAACACAACTTGTATTTTAATCCATCATACCGATTTAAAAAACAAAACAAATGCATACATTAGGATCTTGTTGAGTAGCAATTCAAAGGACCAAGCATAAAGTATCTATTTATCCGGAACTTATTTTTTTCGAGAAATTTCGAGAAATTTCATAAAAAATATTATAATTGCAAAGATGAAATAATGAAAACTTAGTAACTGCACATTCAACCTAATAAACATGATTAACAAGGTATTCATTGCAAAACAGATATCGTAGCTGGCAACTAGCACTAGTGTAAGGGACGGATTGTCACGTGTTCACCCATAATACACCCACCCATACACCCACTCATTCATTCACAATAGTCTTTGCTATACCAAGTCAAAATGACGTATAAGTTCTATGTTAAAAATATCACATATCACACACATGTATTCTGCATATAGTTACAAAAATCATAAAATAAGAAATATTATAGTTTTTGTGACAAACACTCTTTCCTATGATTGCCAAACCAATTCGAATTTACTTTTAAAGAAAAAGCACGTCAATAAAATTGCTGTAAAGTCCAATTAGTCTGTTTGTTTAATGGTGAACAGTGTATCCTTGTTTCAGTATTGATGATTCATTTCAACATCTAATTCAATATACCGGTAGTGAATGACATTTTCGACGAAATCATGTGGGGACCTATCATTTATTAGTGTGGTTGCTATTTTCGGGTACTCATCCGAGGAGATCGATATCACACACAAACTTGACTACAGCATGTCAAAAATGCTTACCATAATCGGAAATGCTATTTAAGATTGTCAATCATCATACCTTGAGGGGCGGTCGGGTAGCCTAGTGGTTAAAGCGTTTGCTCATCACGCCGAACACCCGGGTTCGATTCCCGACATGGGTACAACGTGTGAAGCCCATTTCTAGTGTGCCCTGCCGTGATATTGCTGCAACATTGCTAAAAGCGGCGTAAAACCGTACTCACTCACTCATGCCTAGAAATCTATTATTGGATAAGTTTTAGTGGACCTCTGATATTGTATGGTTTCAATAAGTTTGTAAAAAGAGCGAACTTCAACTGCTCATTGAGTCGTTGCAAGATGTGACCCAGTTTCATGTGTCACTCCGTCCTTGCAGGGTAGACTGATATGTGGCTACACTGATAGAAGTTTGAATATCACTGTTATATTGCTGACTAACAAACACTCACTCACCACCTTTTTTCTACAATACAGTTCCCTCTTGCAGGGTTTCAATAGGGAAAGGGGAGACAGGGGAGAGACGAGACACATATACATACACTGTTTTGGGGCGTTATGAAAAATGGAAAGTTCGTTTCATACTTAAGATATTTATTTAATGAAAATTCATTTATACATTCCCCGGTCAAAAACCAGTACAGCTTTTCCTTTCCAGTCGTAATCACAGCTGATATTCCTACATTCCACATGTACTTTTAATATATGTTGAATAATGAACAATAAAGGCAAACAACCATTTCATTAAAATGGTGAATAAGTGAGTAATAAGTTTATCACTTCCCAAACAGTATTTCAGGTATATCCCCCCGGTTCAGCTTGACCCCGGACACTTTGGATGCAACTCTAAACATCAAGATGTTGTGTTTCAAACCACTGGGGCGACTATGCTTGTCATAGAAGGCGACTCACAAGATCGGGTTGTCAGGCTCGTTGACTTGGTTGATGCATGTCATCGTATCACAATCGCGTGGATCGATGCTCATGATGTCAATCACTGGATTGTCTGATCCAGACTAGATTATTTACAGACCGCCGTCATATAGCTGGAATATTGCTGAGTGCGGCGTTTAACAACAAACAAACAAACAAATAATACCACTGGGCCACCTGTTCCTGCCCACGACCACAGGACACTGGACATTGAGGATGCAACCCTACATAGACACTTGTTGCGTTTTATACCACTTGGCCACCCGTTCTTGCCCCCAATAGCAAGGATGATACCATACATTAAACCTCCATCTAACATACATTAGCATCTGTCTTCTCAAATCAATCCCGACAGACATTCAGTGATAAAATTAGGCGCCTAGCTATACTTGCTGCAACAGGGGACATAATTGAAGCGGTCAGCCTTGGTGACTTGGTTGACAGGGGTTGACAGGATTGGGTGGTCAGGATCGCTGACTTGGTTGAAGCATGTCATCGATCCCAATTGCTTGGATCGATGCTCACGATATCAATCACTGGATTGTCTGGTCCAGGCTCGATTATTTACAGACTGACGTCATATAGCTTGAATATTGCTGAGTGGGGCGTTAAACAACAAACCAACCAACCAATCATATTCATCACCGGTTTGTCTGGTCAAGGATGCCACCAAGATACAGCTGCTGACTGTGGCGCCAAACAACACTCACTCACTCACTCACTCACTCACTCACTCACTTCCTAAAGCAGCATCTGATATGGAAAATAAATACATGTACATAAATAAAAGGTTCAGACTCGAATATTTACAGACCACAGTCATATAGCTTGAATATTGCTGAGTGCATCATTTAGCAACAAACAAACATAAATATATTGTAGAATTTTCCTATTCGGAATATTCTATAAGTAATACGTTACCACTGTGCCGCGATCAGCGGCCCAAGACAGTGCACACCCTCCACGTCTTCATCAGAGACCTGTCTGAGGTAATGATTGGCAAAAACCGAGTTAGAACGCCAGTAACAACCCCGCAATATTCTGTGAACAGCTATATTGGAGTGTAGGGCAAATGTTGCCGCTAGCGCCCTAATCTCGTGCGGGTTTGACCCCGCTACCGGTAACCCCCGAGACCGGTACGCCAGATTGATGACAGAACGAAGCCATAACGCAATCGAGTTGCGAGTTATGTCAACCGTGCGATTAGGGTTACACGATATGAACAGACGGTCACGCCCTTGTCTGCGTTCATTCGAAGCCTTAAGATAATACTTAAGGGCCCTAACCGGACACAGCGATCTGTCCTCGGTATCAGCAGGAGGTAAGATTTCTTTGAGGGATCTTACAGTGAATTCTCTCTCCGTTTGGCCAAATTTCTGATTCTTAGCGACGCAGCCCATGAGCAAGCCCAGGCGGACCGCTCCTTCGTCGCCCCTATCGAATCGTACTTTGGTGACATCGAGTGCGTGTATTTCCGACACTCGTGCCGCCGTGGCAAAGGAGAAAAGAAATGCTGTTTTCCAAGTCACATGCCGGAACGAAGCACTACCCAAGGGTTCGGATCCCGAGGCCTCGATAGAGCGTCGGCCAGTACGTTCCGCACACCTGGGATGTGACGGGCGCGTACCTGGCACGGGACACTGTCCACCAGAGCGTAAGTAAAACTCGAACGCGAGATCGAGTAGCGAGTGACTGTGGGTTCCCCCCAGTTTGTTCACATAGGACACTACCGTCGTGTTGTCGGTCGCCAGCATGAGCCGGGCGTCGACGAGACGATTCCAGTGATTGACTGCGTTTATTACTGCCTTGAACTCGAGGCAATTGATGTGAAGACCTTGTTCGTCTAAGCACCACAGCCCCGAGCTCCCCTCCCCCTCTAGATGGGCGCCCCAGCCCACTAGAGAGGCGTCTGTATACAGGTGCAACGTGGCCCGGTAGGGCCGCACAGAGACACCTGATAAGACGTTGCAAGGGACCGTCCACCACTCCAGATGCGGTCGGAGCCGATCCGGGAGGGCGACGGTCGCACTGTTCTCCTCCTGTGCTAACAACTGGATTAGAAACCGTTGCAGCGGGCGGAGTTGGAGACGACCCCGTTCGGTGCAGTCCTGGGCTGACACAAGTAGCCCTAACAGCTGTTCCCAAAAGTGAACTGTCTGTTGCACCGCTAAGACTTTGGCAATCATCGCCTGAATCTTGTGCCACCGGTCTGGGGGGACAAAGAGGCGATGGGTCACCGTGTTGAACCGACCTCCGATGAACCGCAAGTTCTGTGAGGGGGTTAACTCGCTCTTGGGGAGATTGATAATCCACCCCAATTGCTCCAAGAGCCGACGTGCGAAATCGAGATGGCGTGACAGGGCGTCCGTCATTCGATTGGCCACGAGCGAGTCGTCCAGGTACGCGAAGTACCTGATACCCCTCTTGTGGAGGAACCCCACTATGGGGGTGGTTAACCGGGTGAACAGCCAGGGAGCGGACGAAACCCACTCGTAGTGCCTGCCTTGAAAGACAAACCTGAGATACTTGTGATGATCCGAGTGAATCGGAACATGCAGATAAGCATCCTTCAGGTCGATCGAAGCGAGCAAGTCGGCCGGCATGATCAGAGCTTTCAGGTCCGCCAAGCTCAACATTCTGAACTTGGGCGGCTTGTGCAGGTAAAACTCGTTGAACGATTTCAGATTGTGAATCATTCTGAGTTCGGCACTGTCTTTCTTGGGAACAAGAAATATCCTGGAGTAAAACCCCGGTGTTATTTCTGGTAGGACTAACTCCCGTACCGCCCTCTTCTCCACCAAACTGCCGATGGCATCGGCGAGGATGGGAAGATCGGCTTCCGAATAGAAACCTTCCAACGGGGCGACGGTGAGCGGCGGATCCGCTTTGAGATGTAGCCGATAGCCGTACCGAATCGTGTTGACCACCCATGGGTCGTCGAACACTTGTTCCCAAGTCTCCCAGTAAGTCTGGAGTCTGGCTCCGACAGGGGAAGGGAAGGGAGGCCTGACAGGCTGCGGCAGACGCAACTGTCCAGGGCTGAATGACTCGGGTTCGACTACGGGCCAACCGAAGCTGGCGCTGTTGGCACACGAACCCTGCAAGAGAGAGTCATTTGGAGGAGCCCTTACCGTCACGAGACGGCGTAGGCTTCCCCCAGTGTCCCTTCTTCCCCCGAAAGGGCGGCAGGTTGCCCTTACCGGGGCCCTCAGAGCGGGACCTCTTCCCGGAGGAAGAAGACACCGACCCCTTGGACTTCCCGGCCGCAGCATCCTGAGGGGCACTCCGTTTAGGGGCACCACCCAGGCGTCTGTGCAGAGACCCAACCAGATCCAACATATGTTGCGAAGCCGCGGCAGACGAAGCAGACTGCTGTTCTTTTAGAACACCAGGGATCCGATTATTAAAAAGGGTCTGCGCAGACCAAGGCTGCGAAAGTAACACCTCCTGGCTGGCGGCGTCCAACCCAGAAGAGGCAAGGTACGCTTCCCGCCTCAAAAAATGGCACGTGCCGGAAAGAAAGGCCGAAGCCCCGGCAACGTACTCAAGGGTTGCATTCAAACCGATCAAACAGTTGTAAATGCGCTGGTCTCAGTCCGTGGGGGAACCTTCGACCAGACTGGCCGCCGCCGCCAAGTAGGTGTCGCCATGTGACATAGCGAGCATGGAGTGCCGAGAGAGGGTGTCCATCTGCTGTAAAGTCGCTTGAGTGACTGTAGCAGCAGGTGGGGCACGGACACCCAACCTCTCCACATGGGCCTCCGCGGTGGGACTTGATTCCGGGAAGGCCAAGTCATGCACCGGGAACGAACCATTTCTCCACGACGGAGGAGGTAACGGGAGTCCCCGACCGGAGGCCGCTGCGAAGGCTTTCTCCAGAGACAGCTTGATCCCGCGCAACAAAGTTGACGCGGGAAAAGCCTTGTCGGCGGACTCGTCGAAAACCTCGGAGGAACCCACCGAGCCGTGGATTCCCTTGCGTACTGGCTGGGGCCGTGGCATGTCCTCAAAGAGGTCATACACCATGACCACACGGTCCTTAGTCGATAACGGGAGTATCGGCTCGGGGGAAGGACCAGTGACTACGGTAGCCGCCGCCGTACCCGTAGACCCCGCGTCCGAACCCGCAGCCACCGAAGGGGCCGGGGACGGAATAACCAGGGCCTTATCCTGAGATAAGGCCGCCAGTTTGGTGTCCACCAATTGCGACAACAAAGCCGAGACGGAATCCCCGGACAGCCCAAGGGCCGCCAAGGGATCCGCCGCCGAGGAGGCAGTGCCCGCAATGGGCGCCCGACCGGACGAACCGGCCACCTCAGTGGTGATAGCAGAACGCACGTAGTGCCTGTATCGCGCAAAATCATCAGGCCCCAGACCCTCGCACTGGGTGCACCGGGTGTCCTCGCAAGGGACCCGGCACCGCGGGCATCTGTGGGGATCCCGGGACGACAAAAATTTCTGACAAGCGCCGCAGCGCCTGGCAGCAGGAGTAGTCGGGGTGCTGGACAAATCCAATTCCATGTCAGACATTGTTCTTTGAACAAAAAGCAAAACATGGTTACAACACACACACCAAACATATTCACAAACGTAGATTTTCCGAAGAAAAATGAACGATAATAGCGAATACATAAAATACATATATTATAGAGATATATAAAAATATATATAAAAATAATAGGTGATGCAAAAAAACACCCCACAATATACCACTAAGGTAGGACGCAGAGCAGTCTATGGATACGTCTTGCGAAGGCAAGCGAAGAGACAAGAGTGAAGGGTGAATGTGAGTGTTTATATATCAAAACAAGTACAAAATAATATACATCAATTTGAATATTGAATTAACAAGGGCAAAACGTAACCATGCATTTGTGTAAAATCCTATATTAGTTAATACATATTAAAACTTACACTTTAAAGAAGGGAACTTTTTAAATGGATTCCTACAATATTCAGGCAACTATTACTACACAAAAGTTCAAATAACAAATATTGCACGTTTACAAATTAATAAAAATACTTCTGTGAATAATAAATAAGAGCACAAACGTTATCCGTGGCTAAATGAACATGACATTATGCACTAGACAACAAACATAACAAGGCAATATTCACATGATTTTTAAAAAGTATTGTCATGAGAATTGAATTCATGTTTGGAATATCCTTCCCAACTAAGGCCTCTAAAGTAGAAAAATAAGGTACATAAAATTGTCAAAAAAGCCTCAAAGCTGAAAGCCCTCCTTGTCTACTTAATATTTACCCCAGTGAAATTCTACCTTTAGAAACCTTAATTTTAAAAAGTTTTTTATCTAAATTCCTATAAACACTGATAAAAAAATATTCTTCTTGAGTATTAAACAATGAATAATTCTATTATTGAAGTGTGTGTATTGTTGCATTTTCTTGTGTATAAAAAGTACCTGCCATTCTACCATGAATTTGCAAAATACTTGATTCTGATTGGTCAATCAGAGGCGATTAAATCATGATAAACCCCCTCTGATTGAAACAGCTGGTTTAATGGCCTCTTTACTGCGTAAGGATATGCATGCGCACTTTGAGCTTGCCCATAAAGATGGCGGAGTTCATGAATTCTGTATCACTATCAGTGGGAACTTTTGATATAGGAAGTTTTGCTGAAGTCTACTGGTATCTCGATCCTGCAATGAATGGAGTGACGAGGATTTTGACCTTATACTATCCAATATGGACAATTCTGGTGAGTATGGTAACACAAACATCTTCAGAAATATGTTTTGAAAAAAATCAGTTGAACAAACACATAAATGACATTTGACGTCTGCTTCGCCTCAAGCCATCATTTTATTCTAACATGAATTTGGAAAATACTTGATTCTGATTGGTCAATTAATAAGGAATTAAACATACTGTGTTTTCAATCTAGAGCGAGGTAACCCATAGATTTAACCGCTCTAAACTGAATTTGGAACAGAATGTGCAATCTAGCGCAGTGACATGTACATGTAACCTAGCTCTACGTTGAAAACACAGTAGGTTTATCTCCATTCTACCATGACTAAATAAAAAGCGAACTCTTTGGTTCAAGCTACACGTTCGGTTTCAAATTCAATTAACGCGGTGATATCTATGGGTAACCTAGCTCTACATTGAAAACACAGTATGTTTATCTCCTAATTATAACCTCTCCTGGTAGCAACCACAAAGAGACTCAAAATGTCAATGTCCACTCAAGGCCCGTTGATCCGACACACATTAATCTGACAATCAGTTTTATCCGACACTATTGATGTACTTGTAAATTATTAGAAAAAAGATTGTCCGACATGATTATTTTTCGATAAGTGGATCTGTAAGACAAGTAATTAAGTTGATCTGTCGCTACATAAAAAATGCATATACAAATATGACACATGTTCATTGGGGTTGTATAGGGTGCATGGCTTGTAATGTGAAAGACAGAATGGTTTCAAATTGGGTTCAACGTTTCAAGACAATTCTTGGTACGATACATGCGAAGTTCCAACAGTGACTGTCATGGAAGAGAATTACATATGCATGTTGTACCAAACTAAAATATAGTATTCCTAAGAAATCATGGAAGTGTTTTGCTATTTCTAACACATCCATGCTGCAATCTCTTGCATTTATCACATTTAGCTCTTTGCCATCTTCAATACTTTTAACAAGGCCATGCTCCGATCTCTGGCATTCACCACAAAGTCTTTACTAGTGATGCTTCTAACACGGCCATGCTCCGATCTCTGGCATTAATCACAAAGTCTTTACTGGTGATGCTTCTAACACGGCCATGCTCCGATCTCTGGCATTCACCACAAAGTCTTTACTGGTGATGCTTCTAACAAGGCCATGCTCCGATCTCTGGCATTCACCACAAAGTCTTTACTAGTGATGCTTCTAATACGGCCATGTTCCGATCTCTGGCAATCAGGACAAAGTTTCTACTAGGTGAGTTTGCTTCTGAGACGGCCATATGCAGATCTCCTTGCAGCCGTTTCTGCAAGAGGTGGCATGCCTAGTTTTTTCCTCAGCACGTTGGGGATGTAGGGGTTAGAGTTGCAGTGACTATGACGGTTTGGGATGTCCGACTCACGATAAATGTGAATCTGGATGTTGGAGCGAAGATCAACATCAATCTCACTCCAAGCCTGAAAGGTACATGAACAAGTTTCAATGAGGATGTTAAGCTCAAGATGATGTTAAGCACAAGATGATGTTAAGCTCATGATGATGTTAAGCACAAGATGATGTTAAGCTCATGATGATGTTAAGCTCAAGATGATGTTAAGCACAAGATGTTAAGCACAAGATGATGTTAAGCTCATGATGATGTTAAGCACAAGATGATGTTAAGCACAAGATGATGTTAAGCTCAAGATGATGTTAAGCACAAGATGATGTTAAGCTCATGATGATGTTAAGCTCAAGACGATGTTAAGCTCAAGATACGATGTTAAGCTCAAGATGATGTTAAGCTCATGATGATGTTAAGCTCAAGATGATGTTAAGCTCAAGATGATGTTAAGCTCAAGATGATGTTAAGCACAAGATGATGTTAAGCTCATGATGATGTTAAGCTCATGATGATGTTAAGCTCAAGATGATGTTAAGCTCAAGACGATGTTAAGCTCAAGATGATGTTAAGCTCAAGATGATGTTAAGCTCAAGACGATGTTAAGCACAAGATGATGTTAAGCTCAAGACGATGTTAAGCTCAAGATGATGTTAAGCACAAGATGATGTTAAGCTCAAGATGATGTTAAGCACAAGATGATGTTAAGCACAAGATGATGTTAAGCACAAGATGATGTTAAGCTCAAGATGATGTTAAGCTCAAGACGAAGTCACAACTTTATATTGACAGGGTAAGTGGGGAGGGAACTAGCATTATTTGACACTGTGTTCAGCAATATTCCAGTCCTGTCACATCAAGGGACACCAAGAAACATCCTCTATTTAATAGTGAGTGAGTGAGTTGTTTTTTACGCCACTTTTAACAGTATTCCAGTTATATCACGGCGTGTCAGTTTAATGTGGGAGGAAAGCCCGAAGTGATGCAGGTCTCAGACGTTTACCACTTCGGTGAAACCCAAGAGCACGGGTATGGTGCTGACAAACCTAGAAACATAATTGGGGTGAACCGGGATTCAAACCCACAATCATAGGTTTCATCAAAGGACCCAACTCTGCACAGCGAATAGCGGCGCCTTAGATGACTAAGAAATAAATGACGAGTGGGATTTGTTTATCATACACTAAAACACTGCATGGAGAATAGACCATGAGGCTGCGCCCCTCATTGTTTTTTCATCCTGCAGTGTTTTATTGTATGATAACAACGATCAACAGTCGTTTACTTCTTAAATATCACATCACATCAATATTATTTACTGCCTCTTTAATGAATATAAATCAAATATACAAACTTTAAAAGTATTTATATAATGATGACTCCTTGAATAGAATCCGTTCTCAGGAATGGCGGACAAGTTCATTTTATGAAAGGGGGGGGGGGGGGGGGGCTTATTCTCACAATTCCCTATTATCTGTAACTTTATTCCCAATACAGATAGACATATCTCTCCCATTTTTGAAAGCGATCATTAAGCTGCATTGCCACTCTGGTGTATAGGAGGCTAACAAGCAAGATAGCGGATCTTCAAGGCTCCACAGCCTCTTGCTTTCAGCTTCAGACTTGTGACATACCTCAGTGCCAACCACTTGCTCAAACTTCTTGGTGAGTTTCTTTTCAGGCAGCCAGCAGTTTCCGTTAGCATAGACGATGTAGTCCTGCCACTTCCCGTTGAGAATTACACGCAGCTTGTCTGCCAGGTGTGGGATTGAGGCTGCACTGTCACATGACACGATGCTGTCCACAAGGAGGCTGATCCCCTCATCACGATCCTTGTAGGTGCTGATGAGGTATCCTGTAAATAGAAGGTGGAACTGCCTTTCAGAGTTATGTCATTGCTTAAACATGGCTCCCAGGGCCAAGATTACGCTAGGTGAGGCAAGGTGAGCTGAGGCCAGGCAAGGAGAGGTGAGGTGAAACGGGGTTTAACGTCAAGATTATCTCACTTTTAAGGTGACATATAGCCCCTTAATGCTGAGCACCAGACAGGGTAACCGCAAGGACCATCGTTTAAGGTCTTTTGGTATGATACGCCCGAAAATGAAAAACTCAAATGTATAAAAACAGCACGCGTAAATACCCACAGAAGCTTTTTCAGCATGCATACAAAGGAGCTAATTTCCTAAACACAATTACGAGATAATTTACTTTCCGAGTCAAGCCTATATACTTAGACCAGTTACATACACCTAAAACATTATTTCATTTTCTTGAAATCTTAAAATGTTAACTCTTTTGGGGAGTTTTAAAATATGAGTTACCCAATGAAAAATATAATAACCCAATTAAAATAGAAACCCTAGAGTAAAATCTCAATTGCTCAAAAAGTTATCTGAAGCTCTGAGTATGTAGTAGTAAGGTTTTACGCCACTTTCAGCAATATTCCAGCAATATCACGGCGGGGGACACCAGAAATGGGCTTCACACATTGTACCCATGTTGGGAATCGAACCCAGGTCTTCGGCATGACGAGCTTGGAGCTCTGGGATCAGATCTAGTTGTGAAAAGTTAATTCAGGTATGACAGGTTACTAAATTGAAGGTACATGGTTTGGAGGGGCCCATAGAGAATATGCAGGTTATAGTAATCTTATAAAGATGTTATTATCATGTTATTTCATCGAATACCAGGTTATTGTAAGTTTGTAGAATTCATGAAATACCAATCACAGTTGAAACCCTAATATGCCAGTACTCGGATCAGACACAGAATTACAAGTTACTAGAACTCTCGCCCCCTGGGAATTTCAGGGAAGAAGTGGTCCCCAGACACCTGTGATTATTGTGCAAGACAATCGGGTTGTCATTTGGCTGAATGTCAAGTGCCCAAACAATATAGGTCGTTGTTCAGGCTATCAACCACTAGTCTGTCTGGCCCAGAATCGATAATATTCAGCTTTACTAAAACATAGCCGGACTACTGCACAAAAATCGAGCAAAGTGGCCCCTGCTTGGATTCAGGGTCCATATTTTCGGACTCACCCACAAAGGCCCACACTGTCTGGGCATGTAGCATGCTGTAGTTGGCTCTCTCCCACAGTACTTTGTTTCTCAGACTCCCTAGGGCGCCCTTTCGACGCAGTTCTAGCAGGGCGTGGAAGTCACGGAGAGTAACATCAGCATTGCCTGAAAACGGAATTCAGTGTCTTGTAAAATCATGCAAAAAGCCTATGAAATTCTATGTACTCATCAAACGGAGTTAAATTTCATTAATCTATCACAATCTTTGTAACAGGAACTTGTCACAACACAATTACCCCAAAAAAGAGTTGATAAACGTTTGAAAATATTTCACAGAAAATGATTCAATGCACCAACACTTGAGTAAATCCTAACATATAAATCATAAACACATACTGCCCACTTTGTGATAACGTTTAAGGACACATACCTAAAACCCTGAAATCTACTATCCCTCAGGATACCTTGGACATTAGACATATTGACTCAGGCAAGAGAGCTAGAGCCAAGCTGCATCCCTGAAAATATTGCCATTCTTCGCTGTAAGCATGTTTTTGTTCCGCCCAAATTTAGTTCCGATCCGGAAAACTTATAAGGAACAAATACATGAAATTGCAGTGAAAATGTTCCGACTCTGTAGTGAAAAGTTCCAGGTGACAGGAATAACTGTTTGGGTGTGTTAAAGGGCAACGTTCCTGTGTATTGTTAATGTGCAGCATGAAAAACTAGGAAACTATGACATACAATCGCGTAACATAATCTGAATGAGAAACAAAAGAAGAAGATGAAAAAGGAAAGCAAGAAACAAATCCTGAAAGACAAAAGTAAACACACGTAATTATGACAGAAACGGATAGAATGCAGACCCCACAACACAACTGAAATCGGAAGTGTGACTGCTCAAGAATTCCATGAAATGACCGTGTTTATGTCAAATAAATCAAACAAAAAAAGCAGTCGCCAGTGAATACGACGGCTGTCGGGATGAACTATCCTGAAGACATAAAATGAAAACTTTTTTACCATGGGAACATTTACCGTATTCAACGAAATTCCTGGGCTCGATTGTTGCGCCAACAGTGGCTTTTACGAGTTACATCCCTTTTAAGCCTCTCCTATGGACCAATCAGATTCCATCACTTGCATTTGTTTCAAACAAAACAGTGGCGCCCAGTCAAGACGATCTGATTGTTATTCAAGATCTATGTTGTGATAAAACGGGTCTTACATCGCGAAGTGCATCAAATCACGCGGGCACATTTATCAAAAACATGAAAAGATTTGGAAAATATCTGTTGACGAGTTGGCGGTGCACATTCTTTGCAAATACTGACCGAAATCTGCATGACAGTTTACAAACCAGATTTCGATTTCGTTGAGCGATTTTGATTGGACTATATGTATAGACTCGTTAGTCCAGTCAAAATGTAACTCCATAATACCAGCGTAGTTCGGCAGGGGTGGAAACTGGGGCGCGTTGCAAGCCACGAACCACTAAGAGAAAGCAAATTAATCGCTCATCCTGGTGTCTGCAACAGTTCGAAGCGCTTGCGCACTCTTCCAAAATGGCGGCGCCTTGACATAATGAAGAACCTAATAGAAGAGGCTCGATGACGTGCTGATGGAATTCATGACTACTTTGAAGATGAGGAGCAGGCTGAGGATGATTGGGTGTTGGCTACCTTTGCTCCAGTCAAGAATTTCTTGTTCCGCTGTCAAAGTATGCCGCCATTTTGGTTTAAGAACTAAGCGACCTCAGCCAGCGATTGTTTCTCTTGCAAGCAGCTGAAAGTTGGCGCACTGTTGTAAGGCGAATCGCTGTACATCGCTTGCAAGCCATTGGCGCTTTGCAACGCACCCCTGGACTTTTATAGTCAGTTAACTCCCTTTCCTCGGAAGATGGGGTCCTTATGCCTTATTATGCAGTAAATTTATACATGTGTCGATTTATTTGTCACAATAAGCTGCAGTACTTTAAGAGCCTGGAGAGCTTAGTCAGCGCATGCAGTTTCTTAAGTTTGTGGGTCCTGATTGCACAGCAGACACAAGGGTCGGAGTCAGAATACCGTGTCTGAGTGGGGTATTCATGTGAAACTGCGGCAGGGTATCTCATTGGGCTAGCACTATAAAACTGGCATTAGTCCGGACTAGTAACCACCCACAAATGCACCCCACACATGACTGCCTGTGTCATAATTTTTAACACAATTAAACGTCACCAATGTATTCATAGTTGATGACATCCGTAAAGATCACTGTCAGAACGGGACTACAGCAACCATGCATGCCGTAAAAGGAAACTATGTTTCTAAGGTGACTATGGGATCGGGTGGTCAGGCTCGCTGACTTGGTTGATGCATGTCATTGATCCCAATTCCATGGATCGATGCTCATGATGTCAATCACTGGGTTGTCTGGTCCAGACTCAATAATTTACAGACCTCCGTCATATAGCTGGAATAAGGCTGAGTAGGGCGTTAAACAACAGAGAAACAAACAAAAAACAAACAAACACAGGTGATGAAGGACCGTAGTGTATACAATCTCGTGAAGTAGTGATGATGATTCTCACCTGTACAACCAAGGTCCTTGAGTTGTCCCTCTTTGGCTCCAGCCCTGGCCCGGGTGTTGGTGTGGAAGGCCACAGCTTGGCACAGCATTGCTCGAATCATGTTCACCTGATTAATGTCCGTATTCACACAGTGGAGGATCATGGGAAGACTGACATGTCGTTGGATTGCACGCTTCCGTCTTGCCGGGGCGTATTCATCCTGAGAATCATCACTAACATAGTTAACCCCATCGCTGTCATTTCCTGCAGCATTACCATCAGCATCCTTATTGTCATCAACACCAGTTACCTCCCCTGTTGACACGTCTGCTTCAGGTATTGTGGTGGAAGCAGCTGCCATGAGTTCCTCATCTGTTGCCATGACAACAAGAGTATTTGGATCCGATGTTTCAGTCTGCTTTACTTCAGCCTCACATGTGTGAAGAAATCCTGAAAATATTTAATTTTAAAAAAAAATTAATTAGAGTTTCAATCATATCCCCCACATAATATGCTGGGGGATTGAAATCAAATATAAATGGGGTATGAATATTGTCAAGCCTAATGACACATTTCCTAAATTTGAGATAGAGAAAAAGGATACTTGTAAGGATAGACACTCATACAAAGTGTAAATCCCATTTAACAACATCAAGGCGTCTGGAACAATGGTCTCCTTTTACTTCATGGAGTTCCCGACCGCCTCTGTGGTCTAGTGGTAGAGCGTCCGCCCGGAGAACGGAAGGTTCCATCCCCGACCGCGTCAAACCAAAAGACATTAAAAGATGGTACTTGTTGTTAACGTCTGGCGCTCGGCATTAAGGGGCTAAAACAAGGACTGGTCGGCTCGAAGTCAGTATAATGTGTCTGAGTGCGGTATTCATTTGAACTGGCTGGCACTATAAATCGGCATCAGTCCGGTCTAGTACAAGCAGACACACACACACACATGTGCATGCATGTCGCCATATAAGCGCAATAATCTTGGACGCGACGTTAAACCCCATTTCACCTCAACTCACCTCATGGAGTTCCTCAGTGTACAATATTCCCCTGAAACGTTTTGTAATTCAAACTTCTTATACTTCTGGTATAATGGATTTGCTTACACTAGGTTTTTAAGAATTGAGAAATATGGGCCGGTCAAAACAATGATGTCAGTGGACAAATAAATTGTTTCACACAAAGAACTGTTGTATATGGAAGCCTTTAAGAGCCATTTGTTTTTTTTCTTCAAATTTCAAGAGCCTAATTTTAAAATTTTAACTTGAAATTTCAACTTAGTCTCATAAAATTTCAAGATGCGATGTTGAAATTTCAAGAGGCTAAGTTGAAAATTTACACTAAGTAAAACTTTCAAGATGATATCTGGGAATTCCAACATGCAATGTTGAAATTTCAAGATACTAAGTTGAAATTTCATGATACATACTTAGTTGATAATACATTGAAATATTAAGATTTTAACTTGAAATTTCAACGTACATATCATGAAATTTCAAATTAGTATCTAGAAATTTCAAGAAAAATATACAAAAACAAGTGGTCCTAAAAGTCTTCCTTAGTTATATTACTGATCCCTTATTTCTTCTCACCATTCATCTTGGCATACAACTCTAAAACAGCAACCTTCACCCCGCCAACCCAGATATATGGGGCCAAGCCACCGTTTTTGTCCATCTGTACGTAGTCCCGCTCTTGTCCTAGCCAGTGATGAAGAAAAGCAAGGAACCCTGGGATGGAATTCAGATTGGGGAAGCTGTTTCTCGTGAGTCTCTCAAGGAGCTATAAAAAAACATAGTCATGTTTAGTAAATGATTGAATCGTGTTTTGTGTCACTGTGAACCATACGAACAGTATTTCAGTTTTACAATGGCATGAAGCCTTACTGTGAACAGACAGCCGAAAGTGTTTGTTTGTTTCTTGTTTAACACCTAAACATTACAGCTTTATGATGGCGGTCTGTAAATAATCGAGTCTAGACCAGACAATCCAGTAATTCACATCATGAGCATCGATCCACGCAACTGTGATATGATAACATGCATCAACCAAGTCAGCGAGACGGACCACCCGATCCTGTTAGTCGCTTCTTACGACAAGCATAGTCACCTTTTACGGAAAGCATGGGTTGCTGAAGACCTATTCTACCCCGGATCTTCATGGGTCCAGCCGAAAGTGACTCAGGTCTTAGACGTTCACCACTTTGTGGACGTGAAATTCATGAGCACAGGCACAGACTAACCAAAAGTCATCATGGGGGCAATTCTGGGATTTGAACCACATCTACAGGATTTGGGTACAACTGAGACATGGATATCTGCACATTGAATTGCTGGCTGTAACAGTATGGGTCATCTGTCTCCCAAGTCACTTTTAGATCAACATTGATCTAAATTTTGCACACATAATAAGTCAAGTTTTAACACAATCAGGCAAGAAGTGGTTAAAGTCATCGATATTCCCGGCAATGATAAATAATAGTCGTGACTATGTCAACTAATTTATATGTATATATATATTGCCATGGAAACTCGAAAAATCTCAAACTATGAAAAGGCACCAGTTCAACACCAGACCTATCAATGTGCCAACTTTGGTGGAGAAATATTGTATGGTTTTCAAGATCTGCTCCGGAAATATGCACTACTGCCATTTCCAGCTTAAGTCAAAGTTGTTGCCTTGGAAACAATATTTGTTAAAAAAGTCTGAAACTATCAAAAGGCAACAGTTCTCCACTAGATCTATCTATGTGCCAAGTTTGGAGAAGAGTTAATGAACAGTTTTCAAGATCTGCTCCAATACTATCACTACTGCAATTTCCAGCCTAAGTCAAAGTCGTTCCCATCGAAGCTCGAACAAAGAATATTTTTTTAAAATCCCAAACTATCAAAAGGCACAAGTTCACCACTAGACCTATCAATCTGGTTACTTTGGTGGAGAAATATTGTACAGTTATTAAGATCTCATCTGGAAACAACATCTTGCACAAACGTAAGAATGATGTTTATCTTATTACAAAAACCAAATCACGCACTGTAGGGGATAATGATGATTACTCGATGAGATTTCATCCCTGTGCTTTCCTCATTTTTTTACGTTTACAGATCTACCAATCACGACTAAAAAGCAAAAGATGATCAGAAATCTTTGTACCAGGTAGTGTTATCTAACTGTTCTACTTCAACATAAGCAAGACGATCTACAAGAGAGGTAGGGGAGGTAGGTCTTGTTACATCATTGGAAGAAAGTTCAAGGGAGATAACTTTTGTTAGACCACAAGTCATCCAAGTTGGCACAAGAGATGATACTCAGAAAGCTATGTTGTACCTTGGCTGTAACCTCCAGTATTGTCGAGTCTACGTTATCTACATCAAAACCATCTTCTTCGGCTGCCTCAGTAGCGCCCTCTACATCTGTTGGTGTCGGCCCTGAGTCTGCGTCCACCCCAGCCTGCCTTTTCCCCTCCTTCAACCATCTCTTCACCTCCTTGTCTGCCGTCAACACCTGCTCCTCTCTGCTCTTGTTCTGGGAGGGAGAATAGTATGACTCAATTCCACGAAGGATCCATGACTGGTTTCATGTTAAGTAACTCACTTACAAGACTCATTCACTGACACGACTTACTCACCTACAACACGACCTCTTCACCAAAACCAAGAATCACTCATCGAAATCAAATGTCACTTTCCGAATACATTACCAATTCATTGACATCACGACCGATTCATAAACACGACCAATTCATCGACAAGAAGACTCACTCACCAACATGACAACATGACTCGATCACCAACAACATGATTCGCTCACCAACAACGCGACTCGCTCACAACAACACGACTCACTCACCAACAACATGACTCGCTCACCAACAACGCGAGTCGCTCACAACAACACGACTCACTCACCAACAACAGGACAACACGACTTGCTTACCAACAACAGGACAACACGACTCGCTCACCAACAACAGGACAACACGACTCACTCACCAACAACAGGACAACACGACTCGCTTACCAACAACAGGACAACACGACTCACTCACAACAACAGGACAACAAGACTCGCTTACCAACAACAGGACAACACGACTCGCTCACCAACAACATGACAACACAACTCACTCAACCAGAACATGACTTACTCACCAACAACGCGACTCGCTCACAACAACACGACTCACTCACCAACAACATGACTCGCTCACCAACAACGCGAGTCGCTCACAACAACACGACTCACTCACCAACAACAGGACAACATGACTCGCTCACCAACAACAGGACAACACGACTTGCTTACCAACAACAGGACAACACGACTCGCTCACCAACAACAGGACAACACGACTCACTCACCAACAACAGGACAACACGACTCGCTTACCAACAACAGGACAACACGACTCGCTCACAACAACAGGACAACACGACTCGCTTACCAACAACAGGACAACACGACTCACTCACCAACAACAGGACAACACGACTCACTCACAACAACAGGACAACACGACTCGCTTACCAACAACAGGACAACACGACTCGCTCACAACAACAGGACAACATGACTCGCTCACAACAACAGGACAACAAGACTCGCTTACCAACAACAGGACAACACGACTCGCTCACCAACAACATGACAACACAACTCACTCAACCAGAACATGACTTACTCACTAACAACACGACTCACTCACAAGGCTCTGTGCAGTGCTTACCGAGATGGCTCCACACTTTGCCTGGCCCCAGACATCCATGACTTTGTCCACTGCCACCGAGTGTTTCAGTTCTACAGCAGGTCGCTCCAGTCCCACTGTGGGGTCAAACTCCGTCATCTTTAGCTTAATGTTACCAGTGTCCTCATCTTGGAGGCACCTGCACTGCGTCACCAGTCGGGCTTGAGTTGTCTCCCTTGCACTATCATCCACTGCAGACGTGGTTGCTGGAAAGCAGACGGTCAATTATTAACAATTATTTTTTGTGTGTGTGTTCAAAGTAAATCCTGCAAAGTGGTTCACTGAATGTAAAAAATAACCAACACACACAGACAGACTACTTTCACCAGAATGGTATGTTGGGGAATCCCAGTCTAAGATGAGGAAAGGCCCTTGCCGGCCCACCATCTCCTCATGAGGAATTAGCGAACTTCAAAACAGAAAAACAACGAAAGTGGTCCAAGCAGCGATGAAGCGCCATGCGACAACCCCTTGATCAAAGTGACCAAAATGCATCATCACTTTTTTCTCATTGCAACAAAAATGCAGTTAGCTCCCCTGTGTCCATTTGGCCAACCAGAACAGCCAGAGACACTCTACACTTGGGCTGGGACGAGTCCATATTTATAACCCAGGTACTCTACCCCCTATCACCTGACCCTACCCACTGTAGGTCTCAAGAGTTGGGACATAATGTCCGATTTGGAATTATTATTTCTGGAGCCCTAGCAAATGCTATTAACATGTATACAACCTACGGATCAGGCTTAAAAAAAAAAAAAAATTGGTTCTCGGGCAATGGTTTTGGAAAATATAGTGCGGGCAAGCGTGTCCTTTTTCCTTTTTTTGGTGGGGGGTTGTTCAAACTAGTACGTAACCAAATAAACAGTTGTGTAACCAGATAAACAATTGTGTACTATCAATCTGGGAAAGGGCCTCCTACATAAATGTATTCCTTGATGAGTAAAATAGTGGAATACAGTATTTGAGTACCGTTAGACTTGGAATATTTAAGGATTTTTTACAAATCAAAAATGGAAATAAATACGAAACGTGCAGCAAACTTTATGATGATGCGGGCGGTGCCTGAGAACCAAGACTATTAGGTTTTTTTGCCTCATGCATACATTGAAGTCGACTTAATCAGATCTTTACTCAAACGTATTAAAGTAAGAAACAGTGCTCGCACAGTCATAAAGAAAGGCAAACATGAACGACTTTTATTGTTATTGTATTAAACAATGTATCACGTGACCTACTCAGGACCCACGCGACCCGAGTACCCAAGTTACCTGTCCCAGCCCTACTCTGCCACACAATCTCAGCTCCAAAATGTTCTGTCTTCAGATCTCACACTCACACTGTGCAAATTGTGTCTTCCAGCTACCAGGAGACTCCTATCATGTTTGAAACTGGCAGTTACTGACTATACCAGCTTGAACCTGCAACCTACGTCCTGACCAAGTGTTGTTCTGACGTGATAATAGTTGCAGTTCACATTGTGAATACAGGACCTTTCAACACACCTCTTGAGTGAGTGAGTGAGTGAGTGTGGTTTTACGCCGCTTTTAGCAATATTCCAGAAGGTAGAGCATCCTTCATATTTTATTACTGTATTCGACGTAATAAGCGCCCTACTCTAATAAGCGCCCACAGCAATATTTGCTAATATATTGGCTAGTGAACAATCCTAATGAGCACCCTTTCTGATTGATCAATGTGCACAAGATATATTTATTCGTGTATAATACGCATTCGTGTGTAATATGCACCCTTAATTATGGGCAATTAAATTCTGGAAAATATATCTGTCGTGTATGACATGCAGACTTTTCTTTTGTATCCTTTCAGGCTGACAGCATAAACTACAAAATTTACAATCTTTCATCTGTTTTTTTCTCTCACCAAAATTATATTCTAATAACAGCCCCCTATTTCTTATTTTGAGAGCGCCCAAAGACTAAGGGATATGTCATAGGGCTGGTACTCGGGTCGGGTGGGTAGTGAGTAGGACCCGTGGTTAGTCATGTGATACATTGTTTAATGACAAATACATGTTGCCAGGGCGAAGGTCAAACTATTCCCAATTGGATATTTTCTACCCGTCTCTTGAGACCTGGTGCAGATACCCAGGTAGGGTCGGGTAATAGGGGGCCAGGTACCTGGGTAGTAACTTTGGAACCGTCACAGCCCTAATATGTATATACAGAAATGGAACTCGGTACTATTATTTTCACCAAAATGTAAACATTTTGCAATTTTTAAAACTCAATTTAAAACAGAAGAACTTTTGCAAAAGTTTAGAATACCTTTTTGTCAAATAGATGCTCATCGCTTATTCTTAACATTGAACGGGGAAGATATTAAAAGAACATAGAATTTGTTAATTATGCAAAAAAACAAGAAGTAGGAAATGAATAACAGCCACCAAATGTGTTCAGTTTATTCTACCAATGTCTTCCAAAAATATCAACTTGTTAAAAAGTGTGACATCATAATTTATCATCCAAATCTGGCTCCCACAGGAGATATCGCTTGAGTGAGATCAAGCGATATCTACATGGTTACCATGACGTCACAATCAAATGACATCACTAATGGCTCTGCCGCTGAAGCTGTTAGCAGTACTTGATACACTCAAGGTCGCTATATGGCTGAAAAAATGCCGATGCGACGTTAATTTTAACTCACTCACTTTTACACTCAAGACACTGATTATTACTGTCTATAAACTGAAAAAGTTGGAAGAATGATGTCAGAGGATGAATAAAATCTCATCCTCATGTCTTTTGATATCATATATATCAACACTTGTTGATAAAAGTGGAAAAACTCCTTGACAAGCCTCAGAGTTTTTCCACTTTTATCAACTCGTTTTGATATATTTGGTATCAACAGACACTCGGATGAGATTCTCTATGTATTCCACACAATGAATTATAGAAAATGTATTTTGAAGGAGGAATTAATAACATATATATTACACTAGGCCTGTGGTCGTTCAGTATGTGTGTAAAATAAAGATTGATTGATACCTCTGGGGTTGACTAGATGGTCAATGACCCCATCCAGCTTGGCGTCGCTGATGTCATGGAAGAGTGACCCGCCAGCTCTACGAAGACACTCTGTGATGAATGCCAACCAGAAGCTGCAGGCTTTTTCTGGCATTTCATCGTCTTTGGCTGAAACAAACACACAAATATGTAATAATATTTCTTTTTGACAAAACTTTTATCTAACTGTCTTCTTAAATTCTGGTTTTACACATTCACTGTGTAAAGCATCTATTATTATTATTATTATTATTATTATTGATTAAAATAAAATATGCAGCAAAGAGGGTTTGGGTGATCCTGGCACAGTCAGGCTGGTTGGGCTCATCATCAGCTCAGGGTCCTTGTCCCCTCTACGCGTAGCCCAGACAGCGAATGGGACTTCTTCCAGGAAGTGCTGCCTAGTCAGACCCACCTAGAACTTTTCGGAGAATGTGAAGACTCCCCAACACTGCAGCCTTCTGCATTACCCAGATTGTCAGAAAGGCTGTATTCCTGCTAGCAAACCCGGGCACGCTCCCAATGTCAGTCAACAGATTGGGAGGTACCAAACTTAAGGCACCGAGAACAATGGGGAGTCGGACAACTTGGTACTTGGGATGCAAGCGTGACTTTTCGAAAGCATTATCATCATCATCATCATCATCATCATCATTATTATTATTACAGGCACTTCCAAGTGGAAAACAATTAAGGCTGCATTATAGATTTTGCACACCCTGTTGTTCCTGAGCTCCCTAGCTTCTGAACCCACCATTAACTGTATATATGTTCAGAGCATCAGTAACATTGGGGTTAGCCTACCTTGGTCGTAGCCAAAGAGAGGTCTGCTGACACTTGTTGGCATGGCAACCAGATAGCCAATCAGGGTACAGAGATTAGGGATGACGTCTTTTGTCCGTCCCTCTGGACTGGTGATAAAGTTCTTCACAGTAGTAGTGATCTGAGGTAGCAAGTCGAAGTCCACCACCGTTGCTGAAAACGATTACAGGAGAGAGGTGAATACTATATCCCACACATCTATACAAGAAATCGAATAATTCACTTTCCTCCATATCATTCACAGACTGATGGGCAGTCTGGTACTGAAAGCATTTGTAGTCACACCAAAACGGGATTTATCTAGCCCTGCTCAGAGACCGAAATTCAGATCAAATGTCCATTAAAGTTCCCAAATTGGAATAACAACTTTCCCAGTTCATGTTACAGTAAACTATGGTTCAAACAAACTCAAAGGGACCACTAATTTTAGTTTGTAATATCAGTAGTTCGATACAAGCATATATACAGCATATATACAACAAATAGCCGGGACTAAAAAGTTGAGTTCGTTATATCGGTCAGTTTGTTATAAGCGTTTTCGTTATAAACATAGTTTACTGTATGTAGTCATAACTGATGTCATAGCTTTGGAGAGGGGACTTGTACTTCACAGATCAATTTTAGCAAAATAACAATTTTTTTCCACAAATTCCCTCGGGCAACTAGTTTGGAATTCTGAATGAACATCTGCCTAAAGGCCCTGGTTTAATTCCGTCATGGGACAAGGTGTGAAACCTGTTTACTGTGTCATCGACATGATATTCCTGGAATACTACAATAAGCAGTGTAAAACCAAACACACATTCACATCATTCCCCCTCAAACCACGGACAAAGAGTAAACCAGTAAACGTGTCTATATTTTACAGTCAATGTGTAAAATCGGTCAATGTGTAAAATGCTGGAATTTTCACGTAGGCACTTTACAAAATGCCATTTTACAATTATTTTTCTGTCAGATTGACTAAAACTTATTAAGAAGTTCAAAAGGGCTTAAAAGCATCACAATAGACAAATTTTTCTAGCATTAAAAGTAAAAAAAAAAAATTTCATTTTCTTTAAGGGCGGTCAGGTAGCCTAGTGGTTAAAGTGTTCGCTCAGCAAGCCGAAGACCCGGGTTCGATTCCCGACATGGGTCAATGTATGAAACCCATTTCTGGTGTCCCCCGCTGTGATATTGCTGGAATATTGCTGGAATATTGCTAAAAGCGATGTAAAACCATACTCACTCACTCACTCACTCGTTTTCTTTAAATGCTACCATTTCCATCACTGGGTGATGAAACAGAGCATAAAAATGTTTGGAATTTGTTATCATATTATCAATGGAAAAATAATTGTAAAAAGGCATATTATTGGACTACATTGCCTGTCATCGTATCCGACATCGTCGGGCGTTGTTCCTACTGTCAACTACAAGTTTGTCTGACCAGAACTGAGTCATGTAAAGGCCAAACAAATCTATCCAACAAACAAATCTATCCAACAACAAATCTATCCAACAACAAATCTATCCAACAAACAAATCTACCCAACAAACAAATCTATCCAACAACAAATCTATCCAACAACAAATCTATCCAACAAACAAATCTATCCAACAACAAATCTACCCAACGAATAAATCTATCAAACAAACAAATCTATCCAACAAACAAATCTTTCCAACAAACATACCTATCCAACAAACAAATCTACCCAACAAACAAATCTATCAAACAAACAAATCTATCCAACAAACAAATCTATCGAACAAACATATCTATCCAACAAACAAATCTACCCAACAAACAAATCTATCTTACAACAAATCTACCCAACAAACAAATCTATCCAACAAACAAATCTATCCAACAAACATACCTATCCAACAAACAAATCTACCCAACAAACAAATCTATCTTACAACAAATCTACCCAACAAACAAATCTATCCAACAAAAAATCTACCCGACAAAAAATCTATCAGACAAAAAATCTATCCAACTCACCTGCACACGTTCTCTGCATGGCAAACAGCATGCGTAGTTGATGCTGGCCGGCATTGGTGTCACTGAGTTGACCAATCATACTGCCCAGGACCATGAACAGGATGTCCATCTGCTTGAAGTCATAGCCCAGTGGGTCAAGGGTGCAGAAGTAGCCCAGTGTTGGTTTCAGCATCACCTGGTAAAAGTTACATCAACATGGTCACCATCAACCTAGTCTCCACTCATTATTGGTGGCCCAATTGTCTAAAGCGCCACAAATCTCTCAGCAGAGTTGCTTCCATTAGGCATACCAGAGGTCTTCAGCGACCTATGCTTGCCGTAAAAGGCGACTATGCTTGTCGTAAGAGGTTACTAACAGGATCGCCTGGTCAGGCTCACTGACATGGTTGATGCATGTTATCAATCCAAATTGCGTGGATCGATGCTCATGATGTCAATCACTGGATTGTCTGGTCCAAACCAACAAAAAACAACCAGAAACCATGATCATGTGTTCGAATCCCAGTTCACCCTGATGATGTTTCTAGGTTTGTTTCACCAAAGAGGTAAACATCTAAGACTTGCATCACTTGGGGCTTAAACTGACATGCTGTGATATAACTACTGTAAATCATGAAATTAATGCATCTCCAATAGAATGTGACCGCTTGCCCTTAGCCAAACATGCGACTCAATATGAATGCGACACCCCCTCCTCTCAAGTATCAGTGGATTTATATCTAAAGAAAATGTCCTTTCAGGTTTACGGGAGAATCACCTTGACCCTTTCTCAGTGTGACCTTGTGATGTAAAGAAGTAGCCAGGCATTGATTGGTTGTCACCACATACCAACACGTGAACCTCCTATAGGATCAGAAGTCATACATGACCTTTAACTTACCTTCACCCTTTCCCAGTGTGACTTCGTGATGTAAAGAAGTAGCCAGGCATTGATTGGTTGTCACCACATACCAACACGTGAACCTCCTATAGGATCAGAAGTCATACATGACCTTTAACTCACCTTGACCCTTTCCCAGTGTGACTTTGTGATGTAAAGAGGTAGCCAGGCATTGATTGGCTCTCGACCCATGCCAACAGTTGCACAGCCAAGAGGGTCAGAGAAGTCAAATCCACCATGAGCATTGAGGTGACCTTCTACCGATATCTTGTACTCAAGGGCATCAAAGATGGACTCTCTGCTGACCATTGTACCACTGATCACTTGGATTCGAGTCTGGAAATGTTAGAGACACAGAATTTTACACAGATAAAAAAATTCAACAAACAAAAACATGTTTCACAATGGAAGCATATTTATGGAGATTCAATTCATAAATCTAAATACTAGGTTTGTCAACAGAGGATTACTTTCAAAAGAATGTTGGGTCCAGACGAATAGGATTCTAGATTAACCAGGTCCAGACTAACAGGGTACAATATTAACTGGGTTCAGACAAATAGGGTTCTATATTAACCAGGTCCAGGCTAACAGGGATCAATATTAACTGGGTCCAGACGAATAGGGTTCTAGATTAACCAGGTCCAGGCTAACAGGGTTCAATATTAACTGGGTCCAGACGAATAGGGTTCAATATTAACCAGCTCCAGACTAACAGGGATCAATATTAACTGGGTCCAGACGAATATGGTTCTAGATTAACCAGCTCCAGACTAACAGGGATCAATATTAACTGGGTCCAGACGAATAGGGTTCTATATTAACCAGCTCCAGACTAACAGGGTTCAATATTAACTGGGTCCAGGCTAACAGGGTTCAATATTAACTGGGTCCAGGCTAACAGGGTTCAATATTAACTGGGTCCAGGCTAACAGGGTTCAATATTAACTGGGTCCAGGCTCACAGGGTACAATATTAACTGGGTCCAGACGAATAGTGTTCTATATTAACCAGGTCCAGGCTAACAGGGTACAATATTAACTGGGTCCAGACGAATAGTGTTCTATATTAACCAGGTCCAGGCTAACAGGGTACAATATTAACTGGGTCCAGACGAATAGTGTTCTATATTAACCAGGTCCAGGCTAACATGGTACAATATTAACTGGGTCCAGACGAATAGTGTTCTATATTAACTAGGTCCAGGCTAACAGGGTACAATATTAACTGGGTCCAGACGAATAGGGTTCTAGATGAACTGGGTCCAGATTAACACTGGGTTCCTAAATGAACTGAATCCAGACAAATATGGTTTCTAAATTAATTGGATCCTGACTACAAGGGTTTCCAGATTAAATGGGTCAAGACTAACAAAGTTTCTGGATTAACTGCATCCAGACCAGCAGGGTTTCACTATAATTAAAAAACATCCCAATACAAAATCAAATGCCTAAAATATATAGCCTGAAATCAGCATTGCAATCTTGAATAAAAAAACAGAACTGGTCTGTCTGTGGCAACTTACTGCTGTTGGTGCATCCAACGCATGCTCAGGTCGCCTGACAGCAAGTCCGAACCCAATCGCATTCTCTACATCATCCTTGTTCAACAGGACATCTTTTACTGAGCACTGAGACAGAACACAGAAGAAGAACTCTGTTGCATCCTGGGATAGCTGGTCCATTTCAGCAGCACTGACCATCAGTGACTTCAGTTTTTCCTGATCGGCCTTCACCTTTGTGATGTTCTTGGACACACGCTGATCCATAAGTCGCTGACGTCTGTTTTTACTGAACTGGAAGAGGAATTGATAATACAAGGATTTACCTGGGTCAATTTATCTGTAAGGTTTTCTCAGGGAAAAAATAATTTTTGGGTGGTTCCAGCATGAAAATAGTCAATCTCATCAAAATCAGTTCTTTTACTGATAGGATACCTCTCTCAAGATCTGACGACATCTCACAATATGGAGGTGTTGTCAGATCTTAGAGAGAGGTATCATATTGGCGTAAAAAAATCTGGCCACTGTCACCCCCTTAACGGCTACAGGCTGGCAATGTGTGGCAGCTTAACTTCCTACAATTACAGAATTATAATTATGTCCTGACATTGCACTGAAGCCTACAGTAGGTGAGATGAAAACATGATCAAGATTATTGTCTGTCCGTCCGTCCGTCAGTCCGTCCGTCCGTCTGTCTGTCTGTGACAGGGATGCATGCTAGCCCACTGATATACCAGCCACTGTTACCATGGATACCCCACTCACAGACACAGTGCTCTGACTGAGCCAATGAGTCTTTGTTTCACCCCCTGAATGCCATATTTTAGCATCTTTTGGTATGGAGCTGTATGTATCGAACCACCATCTTCTCCCTTTCCAGGCAGCCGTTCTTTCCTCTTGACCACAGAGGTGGTGATGCCTATACTATTTCTGACCAGGGATGTGCGCAGATTTTCCCGAAAAAAAGAGGAAAAGTCTAGGGGGGTCTGAATTTTTGATTGCATTTTAAGCAATTTTGTGCAGTTTGGACAACATTCACACCAAGAAATGTAATAAGTCAATGGCAAAAGTCAATAAGTCGAATAAACTAGTTGGCAGATGCAGTAAAATTTTGAAGTTAAATCAGTACTTTTAAAAAATCGGGCATAGCTTCCGCGCACCTGGCTACCTGGCTACCCTGCTAATACTGCCATAAACTTCAACCCCCATCCCCCAGACACAAGGACAACTGTCACAAGCGTGTAATGTCTGACCCTTTCCCCATGTTGAAGCATATTGAAAAAAACTTACCATTTACTTACTTAGCTTTTGTTGAAAAAAAACAAACTCCATTGCAAACAAAACACATTAAAACAACATATATCCCCATGTTATGGGTTTTTGGACGCTGAAGAAACATTCATAGTTTTCTCGCTAATCACATGAACAACTGTAAAACATCTCATTCACTTACAGGCTAAAAGACAACTTTATCTTAAAAACAAGCCATCATCTGACTCTGAGTATCTACAATTTCTGAGATTTCACATCCCTGTCTGACAGTAACAAACTACAATCAGGATTTGAATAATTCATACATGAAGGCTCAAAACACAACCGGCAGCAACGTGAGACATTGACATGGAAACACATCCTCTAAAGGTGAATGTACCAAGCACTATAGGACTAGTAATGCATCATAGGGGACAAGGGGCTGATGAGATGAGGGGGTGAGTGAGTATGGTCTTTAGCAACATTCCTGTAATATTACAGCCGAGGACCCCAGAAATGGACTTCACACAACGTATCCATACGGGGAATCAAACCCGTGAGGAGCGGACAGTTTAACCACCAGGCTCCTTGCAGTGTTTTATATAGACAAACAACTACCATTTATCATTATTTATAAAACCATGGTGTTTTTAACACACTGTGTCCCAGGTCTGAAGATCACTGGGTGTAAACACTGACCCTTCCTATCACAAAGACTGAGCACATACATTACAGACTACAGCTGACACTGCTATCTGTTGGGTTTAGCGCCGCATCATATCACGGCGTGTCAGCTTAATGTGGAAGGAAAGCCCAAAGTGATGCAGGTCTCAGACGTTTACCATTTCGGTGAAACCCACGAGCACGGGTATGGTGCTGACAAACCTAAAAACATAATTAGGGCGAACCGGGATTCGGACCTACAATCATAGGTTTCTGGCATGCCTAAGGGACAGGACTGCACAGCGAATCGCGGCACCTTAGATGACTGGGCCACCCGTGTCCCCTTCCAAGAACTTCTGACACAAACCTAGGCTATCCTTAACTATAGTCTTACCTTGGCCTCGTATCTGAGGTCGTGAGCCCTGGCCAGCATGGACACAGACTGCGTTTCTCCACGGAGGTAGCGCGCCATCATGCTATGCATCATGTCGATCTGTATACAGAGGGTGAGTGAGTGAGTTGGGTTTAACACCGCTCTGATCTGTATTTCAGCTACATCAAACAAGACAGCCTAATGTGGAAGGAAAGCCCAGTGACTTTTGTGGCACTACGAGCAAGGGTATGGTGCTAACAAACCAAGAATCATAATCAGGGCGAACTTGGGATTCGAACCCACGATCATATAATTCTATAGTAACCGAAGGTCATGGTTGGTTGGTTTGTTGTTTTACGCCGCATTCAGCAATATTCCAGCTACATGATGGCGGTCTGTAAATAATCGAGTCTGGACCAGACAATCCAGTGATTGACATCATGAGCATCAATCCACGCGATTGAGATTGATGACATGCATCAACCAAGTCAGCAAGCCTGACCACCCGATCCCGTTACTCGCCTCTTACGACAAGCAAAGTCGCCTTTTACGGCAAGCATGGGTTGCTGAAGACCAATTCTACCCCGGATCTTCACGGGTCCCGAAGGTCATGAAAATAATATCTCTCTTCTGAAACTTATTTTCAAAATGATTAGTTCACTAGTCTAGTTTTTTCACTTTCACTTTCTCAGTTGCCACTGACAGATTACTTCAACATGCGAAGTGCATCAAATCATGTGAGCACCTTCATTTACAATATGAAAAGATTTGGAAAATATCTGTTGACGCCGAGTTGGCGATACACATGCTTTGCAAATCCTGCAATCAACTGAAATCTGCACAGCATTTTACAAACTGGATGTTGATTTCGTTAGGCGATTTTGATTGGACTGTGCATAGTCGTTTTAGTCCAGCCAAAATATAACTCGGCACTTTTATAGTCAGTTAAGTCCCTTGCCTTGGGAAGATGACCAAATGACTGCCTGGGCTGCATGACCCCCTAAGCCTGCACCCACACCCCTCCCCCGGGTCTCACCTTCTGCTGGATCTCCTTGATGTGGTCCATGAGGATCTCCCGCATCTCCTTGGTGACACCTGGACCGAACATGGGTGTCTTAGTCACTCGCTCCTGAAGCCGACTCAGGCGAGTTTGTAACTTGCTGACATCTGAAACAATGACAATTGGCGAGTATGTTATGTGGCAGTGGAGATTGTCTCTGGAAAGTGTTGGTGGGTATTGTCAGTGGTAATTGTCAGCAGTAATTGTCAGCGGTAATTGTCAGGGGTAATTGTCAGTGGTAATTGTCAGCACTAATTGTCAGCAGTAATTGTCAGTGGTAATTGTCAGCGGTAATTGTCAGTGGTCATTGTCAGCAGTAATTGTCAGCGGTAATTGTCAGTGGTAATTGTCAGCAGTAATTGTCAGCAGTAATTGTCAGCGGTAATTGTCAGTGGTAATTGTCAGCAGTAATTGTCAGCGGTAATTGTCAGCAGTAATTGTCAGCGGTAATTGACAGTGGTAATTGTCAGCAGTAATTGTGTGTGGTAATTGTCAGCGGTAACTGTCAGTGGTAATTGTCAGCAGTAATTGTCAAAGGAAATTGTCAGCAGTAATTGTCAGCGGTAATTGTCAGTGGTAATTGTCAGCAGTAATTGTCAGCGGTAATTGTCAGCAGTAATTGTCAGTAGTAATTGTCAGCACTAATTGTCAGCAGTAATTGTCTGTTCTTGACCTGATTACACATGTGCTTACTGAAGGACCATGCTTCGTGATGCAGTATGCTTCTATGTTATAGACCATGGATATTAGCTTCCTTTACCGACCACAATCATAAGCTATTCTGTCAAACACTGCCCAGTCTTGACAACCATGAAATATATTTCTTTACCTCCATTGGTTTCGATCTTGTCAGCTAGCTTCGTTGTAAGGATGTCAGTATTTCTGGACAAAATTTTCATCGCCCAGTCAACCTTTTCTGTTGCCGTGGTAACCATCTCTCTGCGCATAGTATCTACTACTACAGCAATATTAAGGGTATAAATCTTTTTATCCTGAAATAAAAGAAACAAATATCATGAATTCATAAATCCTTGGCCTTAAAGTTATAAATATGACTACATGTTATTCAACGAGACTGCAGCCAAAGACTGAAATTCTATGTACAGATCATCCAAAAAACTTTTTTTAACATTAGCTCTGAATTATATTGTCAGTTCAGGTGAATTAAGAAAACTGAGTTTTGTTGGTTTTGTTCAAAAATAAAAAAGTCATATTTTATTTCACATTTATGAAAGCAACTAGCCACTAAACATGGAGAATAGAACAAGAATTACAAGCAAGTGGCAATAAATGCTGTGTTTGGTGTGAATAGAGAAATTCTAGTAATAAAGAATATATATATATCATTATAAAACATGGGCAACAGCTAAAATCTGAAAATATTTTTTTTACAACGCAAGACCAAAGAGATAAGTTGTGAACACAGACACATTCATCTCACTCACAAAATCTAAACAGAGTTTTTTGTTTATTTTTCACAAACCTAGAAACATAATCTGTAAAAATCTAGGATTCGAACCTGTGCCTTAGGGATAGCGGCACCCTTGCCAACTGGGCCACCCTAGTTCCCTAGTGCAAACAGAATTGTCAAACTCACAATACAAACCTTCCTAAATTTCTTTATCATCTTTATCTTCATCGTAGGGAGGCTGTTGGGGTCTTTCATGTATATCCAGCTCTCTGCTGTAACCTGCAGTTGGCCTACACCAAAATAAAAGAATTTTATCAAACGATTGTTGTTAAGGCTAAAAAAAATAATAGTCTTGGTTCTCAGGTACTTCCCACATCATCATTAAGTTCATTGCACGTTTCGTATTTGTTTCCATTTTCAATATTTTTTGTGCTTTGTGTATTAGCATTTTCATATTTTTTTCAAAAATGGAAATAAAAACAAAATGTGCGGCAGACTTTGTGATGATGCGGGTGGTGCCTGAGAACCAAGACTATTATTTTTTTAGCCAAAACTTTTAAACATTTTCTTTGTAATTTTATTTTGCCTGATTCATCCTACAATCAGAAATGTTGAATAAAACATAACTTTTGGTTGTTGTTTTTAAGTCTGTAAATTTATAATTTCAGTTTTGACAAAAAAATCGAAGTTGGTCGAACTAACCATCTGTTGTTCCATCGGTCTCTATCTGAGTTATCTGCCCTTGAATTGTGGATGTCTGCACAACAGAACCAAGGCCTACAATCTTGTCATCACCTTCCATTTCAAGGTCAAGGTCAATAGTCTGTCCCGAGCTGTGAACGAACAACAGAAACAACATTGATACAGATGAGTTGGCTATGATAAAAAAAGGTTTAGTTTGTTTGTTTACTTATTCGCCAGTAATATGCCCGCTATTTCAGATCACCATTTCAATAAGCGAGTTTGGACCAGAAAATAAAGTGACAGAAAGCATGAGCATCGACAAACGCTATCAATACAAGATGATACAGAATTAGTCACCAAACACTGATACTTGTTAGTAGCCTCTTCAAACAAATATGGCAGACATCCTTCATTTCCCTAATTTACCTGAGTGAGATGTATTCAAACAACTCCTGGATCTTAGCCTTGAGCGCCACTGGCCCATCTCCTGGCTCACAATAGCGGAATATCCCATCTGTGGATCCAATCGTGCTCAGAAACTGGAGAAATTTGAAGTCATGGGCTGTAGAAATAAAATACAACCTCAAATGAACAAAATACCATAGCAACCAATTTAGCTTGTCACTTGTTTTCTTTAGCCAGTTCCCATGCCCAGTGGTTGATAGAGACACTGTGATAAATACCTCCCATTCTTTACCACTGACTTACAACAATCATAGCGCTAAGATCGCTTTGTGTAACGGGGCCCAGGACTCATAACCCACAAGCACTTTTGTCGGTACTTAGGCTGGGCGATACACCAACTGTGCGATCTGTTACGTATCATGATACCTTGCTCACTATCAGAAACGTATCCCGATACTTGCGAGCGCTCTTATCGGTGGTGAATAAGCCATCTTTTTCATAAACAGAACGGCCAAATACTGGCCCACTAACAATTTACTGTTGGTAGTTTCAACGGTGGATGAAAATATGTATGTTTTCACTACTCGTTTTCACTTGTAATAAGTGTTTGGTGTAACATTTTTTACAGAATACATTTAAGGTAAGAATCTTTTTACTTAGTGTATTTTGTGATCAATACTTTTATCGAGAAGAGAAAAATCGTGATCCACCGATGCATCGGGAACTAAGATCTGATTCTAACGAGATTGCTCGTAACACCAAAGCCTCGGGTGTGATTCAAAATGGCTGAAATGTTCGAGGTCAGTTTCTATTGGGCACAGCTGAGATATTGCTGGAATACTGATTTAAGTGCCTTTATACAAAATTCATGCAGTTGTAGTCATTGTCAGCACAACCACCACAAAAATGTAAAAGTTTTATTTCAACTGCCACATAGGCATTGTCACATGTGCCAAACGGCAGGGACGGGTGACTCGGGTAAGTTGATAATAAGACCAAATACGACTGCATATCCATGTTTGATAAGGGAGGTATGTCTGCACAGAGAACCATGGCAGCTAAGACACTATCGCCCCCAAATAAAGACATCAATGAATAAATTGACTTACACTGGCTGAATCCAACAGTGTGAATGACGACTTCTACACTCAGCGATGACAGCCGAGTCTGCCACGCACGGGAGGCGGCTGCAGCACCTCCGTCCTGTCCATCAGTCAGGAATATCACCACCACCTTGGTGAATCTTTTAGCTGAATCAGAAGACAATGAGATGCAGTCAGCTATGTCATCATAATCAGAAATATCTAACCAGTATCTTGCAAATGGACAAAAATTTAATGGAAGTAATATAAGCAGATTATTGCCCAAGCACGACTAAGTAGAGTGAACATGTGCTATCTGCGACCTGGTCACATTGCGATGACAAACACACTCAGAACAGACAAATATGCTCCAAAGGCATTTTATTTATTTAAGCTCTAATAAGCACCCCCTGAATTCCTAGACCAATCCATAAGAAAGCACCCTCAAGAGCACTGCACAATGGTGAGGTGAAATTGGGTTTAACGTCGTGTCCAAGATTTTTGCACTTATATACGTGCATGTACGTGTTTGTGTGGCGGCTTGTACTAGTCCGTACTAATGCCAATTTATAGTGCTAGCTCACTGAGATACAATGCCGCAGTTTAACATGAATACCCCACTCTGACACAGTATACTGACTCCGAGCCGACCAGTCCTTGTTTTAGCCCCTTAATGCCTAGCGCCAGACAGGGTAACAAGTACCATCTTTTAACGTCTTTAGGTATGACGCATCTGGGGATAAAACCCCGGACCTTCCATTCTTCGGGCGGACGCTCTACCACTAGACCACGGAGGCGGTCTCACTGCACAAAGCCCGAATTATATACTACTTTATATGTCTATGTAGATGAAATGTACAAGCTTTAAAATTATTTACCCAAATTTTAATAATGATGACTCCCTGAATAGAATCCGACCTTAGCAAAGTCGGACAAGTCCATTTTACGAACAGGTAGGTTAAGTTTGGTATTTCCCACATATTGCTGGTACCCTAACAAGTGTGTGACTTTGTCCCAAGGAAATGGTATAAAAAATGTCACATCCTATCAAATTTCATAAACAAACAATGAAAATTGACAATGGATCTATTTTTCTCTCTTATCATACCAAGACTATTTATCAAATATTATTTTTTAATTTTGTCTTAAATACATTTTGACCATTAACCAAAGGAGAACATATAAAAAAAGGTTAGGGGGGAGAAAACATTGTCATGTTACAGCTTTATCACAGCTGCCTGTACATATTTTAACCTTCGCAAGCCTGATCTGTAACCTATACCTGGAGTATGTAAGGTGAGGATTGCTGAGCAGAATAGGTTCCCAATACCCCAGGCTTGTTGTGCTGGTTGATTGAATGTCTACCAGTAAATGTGAAGATGGGGAGATAAACCCCGACTCCTACCAGACCAATGTCCTTCCCAGTGGAACGCATTCCTCACACTCCCAGTAACACCACAATCTCATTAAAATCAGATCTTAGTTCTCGCTACCGCTAAACAAAGATCTGAGGACATCCCATAACGGGTCACGTCAGGCCGACCTTGTGCGAACTTTGACCGACCAATGGAATGACTAATCAGAAGGCAGCTTTCTCGTGCTTTACGGCACTAATTTCAAATTGGCGACTACGCTTCGAAACATATTTTGACAAATTCTTGATTACAAATTTGAAACCTGAACAAAAGAACATTCTGGTACAGTCGTTAAACCCGTAACTACCGTTCGGAGTTAAAGTTTTCGAGGCTGCATGATCAGAAATCACATTCCGACTGTCACTTTCATAATCTGGTAAGCGATGCTCTGACTGGTCGGCTGAAAGGTCATTCTGACGTGACCCCTAATGGGATGTCCTCAGATCTTTGTTTAGCGGTAGCGAGAGCTGAGGTATGATTTTAATGAGATTTAGTTACACCAGTATGCAGAACTACTCTGAGCAATTCTGAAGAGGGGGAGATAACCTAGGACTCCTCTGATCAAGAAGTGAAGAGGGGGAGATAACCTAGGACTCATCTGATCAAGTCTGAAGAGGGGGAGATAACCTAGGACTCATCTGATCAAGTCTGAAGAGGGGGAGATAACCTAGGACTCATCTGAGCAAGTCTGAAGATGGGGAGATAACCTAGGACTCATCTGAGCAAGTCTGAAGAGGGGGAGATGACCTAGGATTCCTCTGAGCAAGTCTGAAGAAGGGGAGATAACCTAGGATTCCTCTGAGCAAGTCTGAAGATGGGGAGATAACCTAGGATTCCTCTGAGCAAGTCTGAAGAGGGGGAGATAACCTTGGACTCCTCTGAGCAAGTCTGAAGAGGGGGAGATAACCTAGGACTCCTCTGAGCAAGTCTGAAGAGGGGGAGATAACCTGCTCAATTATTTTCTTTGTCAGGAGAAAACCTAGGAATCTTACCTGAGTTTTCGGCAATAACTTCATCAATCTTTCCAAAAGCAGCACTGAAGGAGGTGGATCCTCTGCTATTAAGGCTCCCAATCACTTCCTTGAAGTTGTTCCGAGTGTAGTTGATATACTCCGCCCAGGTGTCGTATGTAATGACATCCACTTGGAGACTGCTGTCATCAAGACTGTCTGTGATGACATCCAATAGAGCTTGTTTCACCTGTGAGAATAGGACAGGGCTTGATGAGTTTTCCCATGCTGTAATTAGCAGCAGTTAAATTCTCCTTGCCTCAAAAGTCATCACACAAATTATGCCTTGTTTCTCAAAACCTCCCAAACACCTGACATTCTTGTAAGCCAAAATTTGTTTCATTTCCATGTATGCTAAATTTGCTAATCAAATATTTTAATACATTCAACTACACAATGGCGATAATGATACAACCAGAGCTGCCATCAATTAGCTGGAATATTGCCAAGTCCGGTGTTATCAACAAACACTGATACAGTCGTGCCTCGTTTATACGGACACTTGCGTCATTTCACAATTCGTCCGTATAAACGAATTTCCGTATAACTGAAAGCAGCTTCTTACTGGAAGAGTTACTTCCCTTCAATTATGCAACTCATGACAGATGACAGAGCAAACAGATACATCCACTCAATCTTTACTCAAGACATACACGTCTAAAAAAATCTGTCATGGAAGTTTGAACTTAACACATTTTGAGGTTTGAATTTTAAACATTAATTCCAAATTAAGATATGACATCAAGGTATTTCGCAGAGGTCACCATATATTACCAATACATGTGCTTTATATTGTGAGTAGCCAATCAGATTGCTAGATTGTATGACCATTGGTATTACCTGATTCCATGGGTTTCCGGACATGGAGCCACTCCTGTCTGCAACGAGGATGAGCTGCGTCTTGTCATTGGGCATGTTGAGCAGCTCTGTCAGGTTGCTAGGGAGACCCACGGCAAGCTTCATGGTCTGCTCGTTCCCCATGCATGCATCACTCTGGGGACCTGTGGAACACCATGGACATATTGCCCATTATTATAATATTATTACCGTATTAGCACTGCTTCCAATTGATCAATCTACATAAGACTTATTTATTCGTGTATAATACGCACTCGTGTGTTATATGCACCCTTAATTCTGTAAAATTCTGTAAGCTACAGCAGTCACTCATCACATCACACACCCGGGTTCTGTTCCCCATAGCCTACAATATACAGTAGTTTGATTCTGTGTAGCCTCTGGTGGTGCCTGAACAGTTCTGAAACTAATTACTGAGCACTATATTTCAACATAATCCCCTCCGTGGTCCACACACTGCCAATGATGCTGGAGTGCGTGGATCCCACTGGTGTAGAAGGTGTCTGCCTGGTGTAGAAGGTGTCTGCCTGGTGGTGTTGAAGGTGTCTGCCTGGTGTAGAAGGTGTCTGCCTGGTGGTGTTGAAGGTGTCTGCCTGGTGTAGAAGGTGTCTGCCTGGTGGTGTTGAAGGTGTCTGCCTGGTGTAGAAGGTGTCTGCCTGGTGGTGTTGAAGGTGTCTGCCTGGTGTAGAAGGTGTCTGTCTGGTGGTGTTGAAGGTGTCTGCCTGGTGTAGAAGGTGTCTGCCTGGTGGTGTTGAAGGTGTCTGCCTGGTGTAGAAGGTGTCCGCCTGGTGTTGAAGGTGTCTGCCTGGTGTAGTAGGTGTCTGCCTGGTGGTGTTGAAGGTGTCTGCCTCGTGTAGAAGGTGTCTGCCTGGTGTAGAAGGTGTCGGCCTGGTGTAGAAGGTGTCTGCCTGGTGGTGTAGAAGGTGTCGGCCTGGTGTAGAAGGTGTCGGCCTGGTGTAGAAGGTGTCTGCCTGGTGGTGTTGAAGGTGTCTGCCTGGTGGTGTTGAAGGTGTCTGCCTGGTGGTGTTTAAGGTGTCTGCCTGGTGGTGTTAAAGGTGTAGCCTGGTGGTGTTAAAGTTGTGTGCCTGGTGGTGTTAAAGGTGTCTGCCTGGTGGTGTTGAAAGTGTCCCTGTAAAAGGTGTCTGCCTGGTGGTGTTTAAGGTGTCTGCCTGGTGGTGTTGAAGGTGTCTGCCTGGTGGTGTTGAAGGTGTCTGCCTGGTGGTGTTTAAGGTGTCTGCCTGGTGGTGTTGAAGGTGTCTGCCTGGTGATGTTTAAGGTGTCTGCCTGGTGGTGTTAAAGGTGTAGCCTGGTGGTGTTGAAAGTGTCCCTGTTAAAGGTGTCTGCCTGGTGGTGTTGAAAGTGTCCCTGTTAAAGGTGTCTGCCTGGTGGTGTTTAAGGTGTCTTCCTGGTGTAGAAGGTGTCCCTGTAAAAGGTGTCTGCCTGGTGGTGTTTAAGGTGTCTGCCTGGTGGTGTTTAAGGTGTCTGCCTGGTGGTGTTAAGGTGTCTGCCTGGTGGTGTTAAAGGTGTCCACCTGGTGGTGTTAAAGGTGTCTGCCTGGGGGTGTTAAAGGTGTCTGCCTGGTGGTGTTAAAGGTGTCCACCTGGTGGTATTAAAGGTGTCTGTCTGGTGGTGTTAAAGGTGTCTGTCTGGTGTTGTTAAAGGTGTCTGTCTGGTGGTGTTAAAGGTCCTCCACAGCAGAAATGAAGTCATCATTATTTGCATCCTCATGCAGTCATGGTGACAACCTTTAGTTTACCACAATGTTTTGCCTTGATATTTTCACACAGTTGCCTCACTCACTCCCTCACACAGTTGCCTAATAATATTAACTATCAATCGTCTGAGCTTCCGGGAGGTACTCGAACAGAAAGGTTCCTTTGGAATCCCAGAATCTGTAGCCATTACATTGCCAGCTGATGGAACAGTGAGTATGATTTTATTTTGGCAATATTCAACCAATATCATGGCAGGGGACACCGGTACCCATGCGGGGAATAAAACCCAGATCTTCAGTGTGATGAGCGAACGCTTACACCACTAGGCTACCCCACCGCCCTTATGGAACTGATTTGGCTATATATTACATACATATTTCCACTGCACTGACTGTTGGTCAGTTTCTGGGTGATAGTGATGAACCCAAGACTCATCCATGGTCACAAACAGACCAACAAATTTTGTGTACTTGCATTGTTCATAGTTAGGCTCAGAACTTTTCAGTCACCCCTCAGATTTCTGGTTTTGCCTGCAGTGAATTGGCTGGAAAATTGCTAAAAGCAATGTAAAACCCACACACGGTATCCACATGACCAAAGACATTAATCCTGTCAGCAAGCTGAAAAGGTGAAAATGACATTCATCTGTGAGATGACTCCATGACCTGCTTCATGTTTACAAACAACGTGCACTTTCATCGTGTTTATTATACAGGTAAAACTCACCTGCGTCCTGATCTGCACCTCCTTCCCCCAAAGCCTGGATGGTAACCGACGCCTTCAGAGGATTCCTGGCAAACTCCTCTTCCAGGAATTGGACATATGAGTCAGTCATCATGTTGTTGCCACTAGCCGCCATGTTTTTTCTTGATGTCGCTGAAACAAAGAATGGAAGATTATTTGACTGAGAAGTGAAAGTGAGTATGGTTTTACGCTTCTTTAAGCAATATACCAGCAATATCACAGCCGGGGACACCAAAAATAGGCTTCACGCATCGCACCAATGTGGGGAATGAAACCTAGTTCTTCGATGTAACGAGCTAACGCTTTAACCACTAGGCTACCCCACCGCTCCGAGTGAGTGAGTGAGTGAGTGAGTGAGTGAGTGAGTGAGTGACTGAGTCTTTCAAACGTCATGGGTTGTAGCAATAATCCCACTGACACATCGAGTTTCACACACTCAATTCTGTTGTTCGTTGCCTTAATGCTGGAACATTGCCATCTTCCCGAGGCAAGAGAGTTAACTGACTTTAAAAGTCCAGTTTCCATCCTTGCCGAACAAGGCTGGTATTATGGAGTTACATTTTGGGCTAATGATTCTATGCATAGTCCAATCAAAATTGTGCACTGAAATCAAAATCCGGTTCATAAACAGTCATGCAGATTTTGATCGACTGCAGGATTTGGAAAACATGTCCACCGCCAACTCATTGTCAGCAGATATTTTCCAAATCTGTTCATGTTTTTAATCAAGGTGCTCACATGATTTGATGCATTTCGCGATGTAAGACCCGTTTTATCACAATATAGATCTTCATTATCGATCAGATCGTCCTGACTGGACGCCACCATTTTATGTGAAGCAAACACAAGTCATAGGAGAAGTGGAATCTGATTGGTCCATAGGAGAGGCTTAGAAGGGACATAACTGGTAATATCATCGCGCCCAGTAAATCCAGCCTAGATTGGCAAAGGTGGAAACTGGACTTTTAAGTCAGTTAACTCTCTTGCCTCATTGCTGAAAGTGCACAAATCCATTTTACTCTTGGGTTTCTATTTTAATTGGGTTATTACACTTTTCATTGGGTATTTTCTATTGGGTTTTTACCAAAATTAGTGAACATTTTAAGATTAAAAAAATGAAATAATGTTTCAGAAGGATATAACTGTTCTAAATATACAGGCTTGACTCGGAAAGTAAATTCCTACCCCTGACCTTCACGGGTCACCAATAATAAAAAAATACCATAAAAGGCAAATCTAGGATAAAAACCGGAGGATCCATTATGGCCAAAGGGAGGCAACTCTACACAGTGAATTGCAGCACCTTTTGTGACTGAGGGTAAGGAATCACAGATAAATATAGTCTACATAAGTTCATATTTCATAGAGATAGAAAATAATTCATTTTTACTTATCAATCTCCTAGCAACTTTAACGATATCATTATCAAGTTTATGTTTGTGCATGTACACACTTCGACTGTAACATATAAACTTGGTGACATCTTGTCAGACAGACTATCTTGGCCGTTTCTTGATATTTTAGGCAAATGTCCCCAGAATTTACTACCTGGTATTTCTAGTTTCGACATAAACAGTGATAATAAATAATAACAATTCAAAAGAGAGAAAAAACACATTTTACCAAAAAAGTGTCATGAATTTGCAAATTCATGCTAACAGGGCTGTTGAGAAATAACATATCACAGCTAATTCGTAAAGTGAAATATCAAACGATGGCAAATTAATAGAACCAATGACGTATAACGAAACAGGTATGCCCTACCAGCATGACAGGGCCACCCTTGCCTCCTCATTAAAATGAATTAGAATATAACTGGAAAATAATTGTCTATAGATTTCCTGATTGATTTCTTGGTTAGAAACTCTAACAAGTTGATTTTTTTAAGTAATCGCTTCTGCCCATTAAAATAAATTAATATAATCATATGGAAAATAAGTATGCATACAGTAGAGTTCATGAATGTTTGGTCAGATGCTGAAACAATTTGATCATTGATGAAATTTATCAACCGAACATCAGTTATGGACAGTGACATCAATATTATTTACACAAATACAGACCCGTGAAGATCCAGGGTAGAATAGGTCTTCAGCAACCATTGCTTGCTGTAAAAGGTGACTTATACTTGTCGTAAAAGACGATTAACGGGATCGGGTCGTCAGGCTCGCTGACTTGGTTGATGCATGTCATCAATCCCAATTACGTGGATCAAAGCTCATGATATTAATCACTGGATTGTCAGGACCAACCAACCAACACAACTACAACTCACCAAACCAGGAAGTGATCTCCTGGGTGTTCTGTTCATGTGCTGTGATTCCACGTAAGAAAAAAACTATCAGGTTCTAAGGCACAGCAAATTAATTTTCTGCATCCAAAACACTTGAAAATACCTGCAAAATCCACAGATTTCCGATTTCAACGTCCTTGAGTTGAGGGTGTCAGCAACTGGTCAGTTTTGTGTGTGCTTATTACAATCAGAAGCAACGGAGAAATTGTTAATCTCTTACATGTCACAGGCATGAACTATACATGGAAAGTTGTACTCATCTAGCTGATGTTATACACTCGTCCAGTTCTGTTGGTTGCGACGGTGTTTCGTCATCCTCTTGTGAAAGAGTTTAGATCTACTAAAGGGGCGTTGATAAATCGTCGACCCATCTTCAAGACGCATTTGCATGTTTCATATTTCTAAAGTTTGCATCAGACACGTCGCCTCCCGAGACAGCGACGTTAACAATCCAAAGGCCGCGAGTTACGAGTCAGTCTCGCAGAAACTGCTTGCTCGCCTCAGGATGCAGTCATTAAACGGAGGCAAGAACTGAGGTCCGATTTTTATTCGACTGACGTGACCTGTATCTACGGCAGAGATCGTCACGAGAAGTTATGGTGCTCCGTAGAAGCACAAACTCCGCTAATTGCCTTTCATGTTTTCGACGCTGATGAGTTTAATGCTCGTTAGAGACAGGATGAAGTTATGACTGTGATTGAAAGTAGTTAGCTATTTCGATCGAAATAATATTTTGACAATTGCCATGATCACCCGAAACGCGTGCTGAAATGAGCTCCACAGCAGCGTGTGAACAAAGCGAATATGCACCGTTTTCCAAATTTTAGCATTGTACGGAGTTATGAGAGCAATTGTTTACATCGGATGTTGTGACAGCAAATGCTATTTTCTTTTATATTTTCTTGCAATATCGATATTAGTCATTATTGATAAAAATTAATATCATTACAATGTCCCTGTAATCATTGTCATCAAATTTATCAAAATGCAATAAACTGAACATCTGTCTACATATATGTGTGATAGAGAAGGCGCATTTCTAAACTAGTACCAGTTCAGACTAGGTCTTGTCTAACGAGCAGCGCGTCTTAAAGATAATAACAGTTTAACATTGTATCATACAAAACCGTGATTTAATTTAAAACGGGCTGTGAAAAAGCAATATGCATTCAAGCACATTTGGTTTGGAAATGTTATATACAGACATCAGGTTACCTATGCATCAGAACGATGTTAACAAAAAAAACAATTATACCAAATCTACTACGATTCGGTAAATTGCCCAGGAACTCAGGAAGTATAAATAAAACTTATCCAGACGCAAGGAAGACACTTGTAACAGATCACCTTATTCCCGATGTTCACAAAATATGTCTCCAGATTATCTTCATATCATATAATAAATTAATCCAGGCTAGATTTACTTGCAAAAATGTATGGTCACCGGCTGGTCTATTAAGTGGTCTCTGGTTAAACAAATATGCCAGTTTCAGTTTCAGTTTCAAATGTTGCACGATTTGCCGGAGATTAGATTCACTACAATAAGAAGAAGAATGTTGGATATCACGCACAAAGCGCACAGAGAATTATTACCCCGTCTATGGATCATTGGCAATCGATTTTTCATTTTTAGCTCCCTGGGAAGTATACAAACCAAGCTGCATGTTAAAGGCGCTAGAAAGTTTACAGTCAGTATTTCATCCTACCAGGTACCTATTCACTGCTGGGTGAACAGAGGCATATTTTAAGTCATGTATTCAGTGTGGGACAGGGACAAACTCTCAGCGCCCAATGTTGCTTGACTTTATATGCCCTGTCCGAGAAGTGCACAGGACCACGCGTTATCACCACGAATCTGTCCATACACCGCATTTTTTAACTCAGTCAGAGCTCGGTAATCCTTCTAGATCAAGCGTACGAGCGACGCATTTTAAGAGACATTAGTGACTGGTGATTTATTGAGGGACCGTGAGATTGACCTCCATCATGACTGTATCATATATTGCTGACACCCGCCTCATTAATGTAACATCCTTGTCCCCACCCCTCCTCCACCACCAATACATGTAATATCGACTTTCAAAATGTACCTCTCGGTATTTGGATTATTTCGGAATAAAGTCCTAAATTTTGACATACTCAATGACGCCATTTTGCGCGTGAATATCCTCCAAGTAAATCTCAACCTAAATCATGGATAACTGCGGTATTCTACGGATTTGTTGTTAAAATGCAACTAGGCGTGCATTAATTGTAAGTTTTAAAGTCTTCAATATCTTTATATTTCCCAGCCGAAAGTGTCCTTGACGCACATGTGAATACTTCTGCATCTGTTCAACAGGTGCCCAGTTTTCGAGCACTGAAGTTGCCTTAGAAGTGAGATTGAGATGGGCAGATGGGATATTAGTCAATAAACCTTTTGCCCTCTTATGAATATTCCACGAATATGTCATACACCATTAGATATTAAGCAAATGGCAGCACGCCAAGTATGAGAGGGAGTTTGTTTTCAAAGTCGCTAAAGCCAATAAAACAAATGAAAATTTCCCAACGAAGTGATGATTTCTTAAACCATCACATTTTTATAAATGGTAAGCAACTTCTGAAAAATTTCTGTGTTTATACGCAGCACAGTGCCTAGATGATGTCTTGTTTCTCTGTGGTTCCTTCAGTAAATTACCCAAGATCTGATGATTGTTGCCAACCTATGAGTGATCTTCATCCCAAACATGTAGATGTTTGGTGAGTTTGTATTTCTAGCTATGTATCCCATATCCCTGTGTTAATCAATAATGGTTTTCATACACTTAAGAAACATTCTTAGTTTTCTCACAAATCAAAAGAACAACTGTAAAACATCTCCCTCACTTATAAAAGACAACTTTATAACAGAAACAGACCATCATCTGATTATTTACAGTGTCAGTGTGACATCAAACCCCTTGTTATAGCTCAAGTAATCAAACATGGCCGTCCATAAACATACGATCCGACGAAACTATCCACTGCTCCACTTTTTTACGAGCCTCCATCTACTCAAGCAACACATTTCTCCACTATAAGATTGATACTAATAATAACTTAATAATATTCTGGTGGAATAGGTCTAGTTACTCCTAAAATGCATTGTTGGATAAAAAACAACTCTGCTCATCAATAAACATGATAAATGCTATCCCACTGAATATTGCAAATTAGTTGTTATGAGCTGTTCCGTGCATCCCTGTTACCCGAACTTGTCAGTTGCTGGTGTCTTAATCATAGTTCAAAATAGCCACCTGACCGCTGGCCAAATGGCAGTGTCCTATATTGAGCTAGTAGTAGTAACGTTTTCGTAAAGCTGGCTCAACTGTCCAGTTGAAAAGTATCGTCTATACATATTTATTTCTACAGATCATCAAGTCAGTTAACATTGTTAAGGTGTCACTTTGCATGTTTAAAGTATAAATTGTATAAATGAATACCTTAAACATGTTAGACATGTAAAACTTTCTTTGCTTTCTTTTTCTCCAACACGTCCAATGACCACTGCTTGTCGTAAGAGGCGACTAACAGGATCAGGTGGTCAGGCTATCTGACTTGGTTGATGCATGTCATCGTATCCCAATTGCGTAGATCGATGCTCATGATGTCAATCTCTGAATTGTCTGGTCCAGACTTGTTTATTTACAGATGGCCATCATATAGCTGGTACAGTATATAGCTGAGTGTGGCACTAAACAAGAAACAAACAAACTGATTCCATATATTGATGTTTCAGATATGTCATGGTAGACCATAACAAGAAGATGCTACTGATTGCATTTCTCAAGTAACTGACATCATGACAACCAGAAGTGGGAAGAGGAGGCCCACTGAAGTATCTTGGGACAGGTAGCTATCTTTCACTAGGGGTGAATATTGAGGCATTTTTGACTATTGCGATACTATTGCGATAGTTAAAACAACTATTGCGATACTATTGCGATAGTGGCCCTACTATTGCGATACTATTGTGATAGTTTTCACTTGTAATCATAGCAGGCTTTAGCAGCATATATTGGAGCATATTGACCGACACCATCAAAATAATTATAACTTTCTGCTACTATTTGTAAAGAAAATGTTGTCTTGTCAATGTTGCCTAGCGACGTGTAGGTAAGGGACATAACTATAAATCAAGCAGACAAAGTAGTGCAATCCAAATGAAAGTACGACAGAGGTTAGATGATCATAGGAGTTGTTTCTATAATTTTTTTTCAGAGAGTAAATGTACCAAACAAATTAACTGTCGAAACTATCGATTGTTAGACAAACTATCGCCAATAGTATCGATTGTTTCAAGTTGCAATCGATAGTGTACTATCGTGAGACAAGCAATCGCAATCAATCGATAGTTCGATGTATCTTTACACCATCATCTTTCACCCACGGCACCTTCACCCAAAATTGTCACTGGTCCTGTAGGCCTTGCCAGACGGCCCACTACTTAAGGTATCATAACGACTAGCAGAAATTAGCCATTTGTAAGGGTTTTGCTTTATGTTATCATCATAAGGACTAGTGGACTAAAAATGTTAGTTTCTACCGCTGACCAATCATCGCCATGTATTGCTGCATTGCAGATTTGATCCGATGATATGATGGAGTATTAGAGTGTTCAAAATTAACCATGAAAGTCAAGAGGGCCTTGTCATAAACCAAGTGTTTGCGTTTACACAGTCCCATGTACAAAAATATGCAATGAAAAATACTGGAACTTAAGAAAACAAACCTACAAGCGTCTCCAAGATGCATTAGAACTACAGAACAACTTCAGAATGAACTACACAATGTTTCATACTATAATACATGTTTTTGTTCAACTTGATGAATTGATGCAAGGATGATAGTAACTTGTTTTTACTACAAAAAAATGTGGGAACAATTGATTGCTATTTCCAGCTTATTTTACAAGAGAAATACACATTTAATCTTTATCTCTGCATGTGAAATATTGTCCGACATACAGTACACAAGTACCATTGAATTTGTAAATCATCATGTCTAGTGATGTTTTTTGTAAATATGCAAACGCCAAAACAAGCACACAAACTCCTATTGTCGCCATGACCATAACACAAGATGTGCAGTAAAGCAATGTGAAGTTCAGTAACTGCATGCTATAAAGGACCACATTGTTTTTAAGTATTGTGGCATTTCACCACCAGGGCCGCATGCTCGAGACATGGAATAGTTGAGGATTTGTTTTTTTAATGGAAATAAAAACAAAACATGGGTTTAAGCATGCAGACTTTACCATGTTTACGGGTGGTGTCTGAGAACCAGGACTATTTATATTTGTTTTAGCCTTGTGGCATCAGGACATCCAAGAAAAGTTTTAAAGTCGTTTTTGAGAACACATGTTAAACCCAGCTCTTCCTTATGATGACAAATATATGTCGAGGGCATGGGTGGCCCAGTCGTCTGAGGTGCCACGAATTGCTGTGCAGAGTTCCGTCCCATGGGCATGCCAGAAACCTATGATTGTGGGTTCGAATCCAGGTTCGCCCCAATTACGTTTCTAAGTTTGTAAGCACCATACCCGTGCTCGTGGGTTTCACAGAAGTGGTAAACATCTGAGACCTGCATCACTTCGGGCTTTTCTCTCACATTAAGCTGGCATGCCCTGATATAACTGGAATACTGTTAAAAGCGGCGTTAAACCCAACTCACTCACAACAAATACATGATACAATATGTTTCTGCTTAACTTGCTTGCCTCTTGTTTTTGCCAGTGATGATGACCTTCTCCAGGAAGATATTGGAGGAATTAATGCCTTTCCTAAGAGTAAGGTGAGCTTGGTAAGAATACTGTATGTTTACCATTTTTAGAATGAGGAATAGCGGTATAGGAATTGCTGTTTTGTTGGTGTACCATGAGAATATTCTCCTTTTGAAGAGTCTATTGAATCATTGAGGAGACATGTGGCCCAGTCATCGAAGGTGGACCATTCCAGCTATATCCGAGGTAGAATTGGTCTTCAGCATGTTCAGCAACCCATGCTTGTCGTAAGAGGCGACTAACGGGATCGGGTGGTCAGACTTGCTGACTTGGTTGACGCATGTCATCAATTACAATTGCGTGCTTTGATGCTTATGATGTCAATCACTGGATTGTCTGGTCAAGACTCGATTACTTACAGACCGCCGTCATATAGCTGGAATATTGCTGAGTGCTGTGTTAAACAACAAACAAACAAATAGCAGATGTCAGTCTTAAATGATAGTGTACCATAAAAGCCTGCAGCACAACAACAATATGTTTCTAGAGCAACAGACCATGAAACAATTTATTTTATCTGATTTTTAATGCTTTAGACATGATGCGACAAGTTTTTTTAATCCCTTAGTAATTCATTGTGTAAAGCAATATTATTTGGTAAAAAAAGTGTCTATGACAGATTTCAAGATTGATTTTGGGTTGGAAACTGAAATTGATAAAATGGGTTGGATCAACCGTGCATCTCTGTATCAAGTTGTGTTGTGTTGTGTTGTGTTGTGTTGTGTTGTGTTGTGTTGTGTTGTGTTGTGTTGTGTTGTGTTGTGTTGTGTTGTGTTGTGTTGTGTTGTGTGAGCAACATGTTAAAACATGCACGATGTTGCAGGGTCACGAATCCGAAGAGGAATACGACGAGGAGGCACTTCTGGGGAGTGATGATGAAAAGGGAGATAAGTCTGGGTATGCCAACACGACAGAGGAGGGCATCTCCCTCATTGAGGACTCTGAGAGCTTCAACCAGACAGGGGGCGACTCACTGGAGGGAGGGATGATTGAGTAAGGATACACAGATGGAAATATTTAGGCCAGTGGTTGATAGCATGAGCAACGAACCATGCTAGAAGGGACACAGTGACACATGATCACACAGGTCACACATTTTAGCCAGCCAAGGCAGGTGACTTGTTGATGTAAATTAAGACACATTTCCTCCAAGAATCTTAATGTCAGAAGTGGTAACGTGCAGATATTTATCTAGAGGCTGGTTGTTTGACTACAGCAAATTTGAATTTGGAAATTACTTGATTCTGTTTTGCCAATTTGACTGCCACATCAGCACGGAAGCTATTATTTAAGGAACAGTACATCCTTAGTCATTGTGAGCAGGCATTGTAAATAATTATATATACAATTATAGGTTACAAAATACAGAATGTGGCACTACATTTTTGGCAGAAAACACAAAAGTAATCAACTATCTACAGTTCCGGCAGGAAACAATAAAAATCGACTGTCTACATTTTTGGCAGAAAACACAATAGAAATCGACTATCTACATTTTTTGGAGGAAAAAACAATAGTAATCAACTATCTACATTTTTGAGGAAGAGAATATATGGATGTCAACTTCTTTATTATGAGGAACACAGCGTTACGGAGTATATGCTTACGAATTCATCAGGTGAATGATGCCATAAGGCAGAGAGCATATATATGTACATGTGAGGACAACAAAAGTAATAAGATAACAAAAGGTGGAAAATAACAAAGGGTAGAAACAAACAAGGGAAGCCAACAGATGATTGGTGCTGAAAGGTGATTAGCAATGGACAATGGAAGCCAACACTTAACAGTAATTAGCGCTGATAGTGTGGATAAATAATACACACAAACTTTGCCTTGGGATAGTGTTTGTGAAAGGTGACTAATCCCCCTGGCCAGTTTGACTTGACTTTTGTCATTCGTTGATCATACAGTCCTATTTTTCTTTTGAAAGATCAGTATTGACACATTTTCATCTCCCCAACAGGCAAGATGCAGGATGCCTTGATGGGGCCCAGGATGCTGAGGTGAGTGTTAACTGGTTCTTTTCAAAATGGTGCAAACAATCTAAAATGTTCATTCTGTATCATCATTGTATGAGATAAGTTCCCTGGAACCAGTTCTGCCCAGTAACCTTGGCACTAAGATGATCGGGGGCGGTCAGGTAGCCTAGTGGTTAAAGCGTTCTCTCGTCACGCCGAAGACCCAGGTTCGATTCCCGACATGGGTACAATGTGTGAAGCCCATTTCTGGTGTCCCCCGCCGTAATATTGCCGGAATATTGCTAAAAGTAGCGTAAAACCATACTCACTCACTCACTGAGATGATTGTAGCTTTCATAGACTTACGACAGTCATAGCTCAAATGTCTTTGTAGAAGGTGCCCAGTTCCCTTGCTTTCTTGTAAGGGGGATTGTAAGGACTCCTCGATAGGACATGCATGAATGGCTGCAAAGGGACACAACTCTCTTTAGTGTCCTGGCTGATGGTGTTGCGTGTTGGATGTATTTCGCACTGACAACTAAATGTGTTTAATTGGCCCCCGAGTAGAACACTTGTTGTTTGTCAAGATGAACTTCCAACATGATTGATAACTAACAAAGCTATTTATGGTGTTCGCTTAAAAAACATGTTGCTGCAAAATGTTGTGATTTGATTTGTTTTCTAATATAGCATGAGGTGAGACTATATTAGTTAAGTTAAGGATTCATCCAAATGAAAAGTGGGGGATAAAAGAAATCTTTTAATTCCAGCAAATGCAAATTTGTTTTTCCCCACAAAAAATGCATACAAAATATTACACAGCAAGACAATAACTTACACACAGCAGCATAATCAGATATGTTTTCGGAAGAAAGGACAGCGTTAACAAGTTGTCTTTTCTTAATTTTTTTCTCACCAACCGATCAGGCTTTTTGGCAAACAATAAGTGTAACTAACTGAAGAAAAAACGTTCTGATTCTTATCCAAAAAACTGGCTTCCTCAGGAGATATTGCTTCGGTGAGATCTAGTGATATCACATAGGAGATATCGCTTCAATAAAATTGAATCTCAATGCTTTGGAGACCATTGAGATGTCAAGGATTACCATGATGTTACAATCAAATGGCATCACTAATCTCTCTGCCACTGAAACTGCACTCGTCAAGATCCGGGGTAGAGTAGGTCTTGAGCAACCCATGCTTGTTGTAAAAGGTGACTATGCTTGTCGTAAGAGGCGACTAACGGGATCGGGTGGTCAGGCTCGCTGACTTGGTTGATGCATGTCATCGTGTCCCAATTGCGTGGATCGATGCTCATGATGTCAATCACTGGATTGTCTGGTCCAGACTCAATTATTTATAGACCACCATCATATAGCTGGAATATCACTGAGTGCAGTGTTAAACAACAGGTTATTACTGTTTACAAACTGAAACAGTTGAACAATGATCTTAGATGGAAAATAAAATCTCACCCATGCATATTTTGTCATCATTGGTATCAAAACTAGTGAGCAAAAGAAAAAGAAAAAAATGCAGGCTTTGATATTGTTCTTTGTTTGTTTTTCAGGCTTTAGAGATTGCTGTAGATGATGAAGAGATTCAGGACCTTGCCGAAGGTCTTGATGACTTCAACCCAGACAGCTATAATGGCGAACAGTACGACAGTGGCGCCCTCTACGAGGAGGGGGGCTTTGAGGGGGGTGAGCAGCCGTACACCCACCATGGTGAGCACTACCAGGGGGAGGATTATGAAGCGCAGCAGTTCAACCAGGAGGGGGGAGAGGGGCAGTTCAACAGCACCCAGGAGGATGTGGAAGAACCAGAGGTAGGTTGTTGTATGTGTACCACCATTTGGACTCCAGGGCAATGCCTCACATCGTGCTTGTTTCCAACAGTGAATTCAGGGCTAGAATAGGTCCTAGATTCTCCATGCTTGTTTCCAACAGTGAATTCAGGGCTAGAATAGGTCCTAGATTCTCCATGCTTGTTTCCAACAGTGAATTCAGGGCTAGAATAGGTCCTAGATATTCCATGCTTGTTTCCAACAGTGAATTCAGGGCTAAAATAGGTCCTAGATTCTCCATGCTTGTTTCCAACAGAGGATTCAGGTCTAGAATAGGTCCAAGATTCTCCTTGTTTGTTTCCAAAAGTGGATTCAGGGCTGGAATAGGTCCTTGATTCTCCTTGCTTGTTTCCAACAGAGGATTTGGGGCTAGAATAGGTCCAAGATTTTCCATGCTTGTTTCCAACAGAGGATTCAGTGCTAGAATAGGTCCAAGATTCTCCATGTTTGTTTCCAACAGAGGATTTGGGGCTAGAATAGGTCCAAGATTTTCCATGCTTGTTTCCAACAGAGGATTCAGTGCTAGAATAGGTCCAAGATTCTCCATGCTTGTTTCCAACAGAGGATTCAGTGCTAGAATAGGTCCTAGATTCTCCTTGCTTGTTTCCAACAGAGGATTCAGTGCTAGAATAGGTCCTAGATTCTCCTTGCTTGTTTCCAACAGTGAATTCAGGGCTAGAATAGGTCCTAGATTCTCCTTGCTTGTTTCCAACAGAGAATTCAGGGCTAGAATAGGTCCTAGATTCTCCTTGCTTGTTTCCAAAAGAGGATTCAGGGCTAGAATAGGTCCTAGATTCTCCATGCTTGTTTCCAACAGAGAATTCAGTGCTAGAATAGGTCCAAGATTCTCCATGCTTGTTTCCAACAGAGAATTCAGTGCTAGAATAGGTCCAAGATTCTCCATGCTTGTTTCCAACAGAGAATTCAGTGCTAGAATAGGTCCAAGATTCTCCATGCTTGTTTCCAACAGGGGATTCAGTGCTAGAATAGGTCCTAGATTTTCCATGCTTGTTTCCAACAGAGAATTCAGGGCTGGAATAGGTCCAAGGTTCTCCTTGTTTGTTTCCAAAAGTGGATTCAGGGCTGGAATAGGTCCTAGATTCTCCATGCTTGTTTCCAACAGAGAATTCAGGGCTGGAATAGGTCCTAGATTCTCCATGCTTGTTTCCAACAGAGGATTTGGGGCTAGAATAGGTCCAAGGTTCTCCATGCTTGTTTCCAACAGTACCCCATATGGGATCCTGAAGTAGAATACGTCCCCAGTATCACATGCTTGTTTCTATGGGATCCCGGAATAGGGCCACAGTATCCTATGCTTATCTCCCTGAGAGATCCTAGAGCAGAGTAGGACCGTAGTACCCCATGCTTATCTCCCTCAGAGATCCCAGAGCAGAGTAGGACCGCAGTACCCCTTGTTTGTCATAAGGAGCAACTACAGTGAGAATCAAGTGGTTTACTTATGATATGGGCCTCCGTGGTCTTGTGGTAGAGCGTCCGCCTGGAGAGCGGAAGATCTGGGGTTCAATCCCCGGCCGCATCATACCAAAAGACATTAAAAGATGGTACTTGTTGTTACCCTGTCTCGGCATTAAGGGGCTAAAACAAGGACTGGTCGGCTCGGAGTCAGTATACTGTGTCTGAGTGGGGTATTCATGTTAAACTGTGGCATGGTATCTCAGTGAGCTACCACTATAAATCAGCATCAGTCCGAACTAGTACAAGCAGCCACACACACATGCATGCATGTCGCTATGGAAGTGCAATAATCTTGGATGCGCCGTTAAACCCAATATCACCCCACGTTAGCTATGGTTATATGTATGTGAACTTCACCTGGATATCCATGACGTCCCTTATTGTCATATCCAGGGTGATGAGACTCAGACCACGCAGGAGCTGCAGGAGGAGAGTGACAGTGAGAGTGACAGCGATGGGGAGTCAGGCCGAGGCAGGTTCAAGTCAGAGAGGTCCAACATCATCACCATTGCGACCACCAAGTCAAGACAGGACATTCCAGAGACTCTCGGTAAGTCTGGCAGTTATGCAACTTGGCACAGCCCAAGTCAGTTTGTGTAGTGTTAAAGGTATCTTTATGTCTAATCTGCTAATAGACCGTCGGGGGGCACGGGTGGCCCAGTCATCTAAGGCACCGTGATTCGCTGTGCAGATTTACGTCCCTTGGGCACGCCAGAAACCTATGATTGTGGGTTCGAATCCTGGTCGCCCAGATTATGTTTCTAGGTTTGTCAGCACCATACCCGTGCTCGGGGTAAACGTCTTAGACCTGCATCACTTCGGGCTTTCCTCCCACAGTAAGCTGACACGCCGTGATATAACTGGAATACTGTTAATAGCGGCGTTAAACCAAACTCACTCACTCACTCACTCACTAATAGACCGTCAGTCTGATTTGAGGGTCGCATGTTATCACTATTCAACATTTCCGGTTTAGTTGCATCCCTGCCCAGAGATTCACAGTTACACAGTAGGGAATTAGTAACACCATTGTCGATACTTCATGGTTTCGTATGTATACACTTTCCCCTGTCACAATACTTGCATTATTTCTCCAGGCCAGATTAAATTATTTCCTGGTTTTGTAAAAAAAAAGAACATGACCTGGGTTCCCACTGGAAAATAAAAACACAATTCACCGTATGTATTTTGACTTCTACCAACAACCGGTCTGATTTTATGTTCCTTGTGCCCTTTGCCCAAACAATCGTAATGAAGACTGGTGGAACAACAGAACGATAATAAGTTGGTTTTTAAAATATTGATAGAGAATGATAGTACTTGTTGCCATGTCTTCTTGCATGTTGTCACATTAGTTACTTCAGTGTAAAGTCCTTCTTCCTTGTAAAGGAGTAAACTTGTCATGACACAGACAATAACCCACGCTGTGCTCTTGTAGTGGAGTATTTTGTTCAAAGACTTTGGAATATTTTGTTCAAAGACTTTGGAATATTTTGTTCAAAGACTTTGGAATATTTTGTTCAAAGATTGATTAGGGTTGTGTTTATCTTCATTTTCCTGACTTCAGAAATAAGTGAAGAACAGCAGCAGGAGATTGACCAGTTCTTGTCGAGCAACCAGAAAGGTCGTCGAGGTCGTGGGGGTCAGTGGCGACACCAGGGCCCAAGAGGTCGAGGTCAGTTCGGGCCAAGAGGGCCCTGGCAACAGTTCCGGCCTCAAGGGGGACATGGACAACAGCAGCAGGCATTCAATCCACAACAGAGGTTTGGTCCTCCCAGACAGGCTTGGAATCAGCCACCACACCAACAAGGACCCCCGGACCACATGCAGCATCATCAACAACACCAGCACCAGCAGCAGCCTCATCAGCATCTTCATCAACCTCATGCACAACACTTAGCGCAACCTCAGGTATGGTAAAGTTACAGTTGGACTCACTTATATGCAGTACCGTGTTGCATATTGTCTGAATGACTACATTCTGAAAATCGGGTCTAGCCACCCATGCTTGCCGTAAAAGGTGACTTAAAGGATTGGGTGGGCTGATTGCTGACTTGGTTGATGCATGTTATTGTATCCTAATTGTGTGGTTCGTTGCTCCTGATTTCAATCACTGGATTGTATGGACCAGACTTGATTATTTACAGACAGTCATCATATGGCTGGAATATTGCTGAGAGTGGCGTTAATCAACAAAAACACAACAACAAACGAACAGTGAGATACAGTCACCTGAGCCCATTCTGGTGCCTCTTACTTTTTAGGGCTTTTCGGCGTAGTTTTATTTATTTCTTTTTTCATTGGAAATTAATCCTTTAGTTAAAGTGTTGTTGGGACCGCCTCTGTGGTCTAGTGGTAGAGCGCCGCCTGGAGAGAGGAAGGTCCGGGGTTCGATCCCCAGCTGCGTCATACCAAAAGACGTTAAAATATGGTACTTGTTGTTACCCTGTCTGGCGCTCTGCATTAAGGGGCTAAAACAAGGACTGGTCGGCTCGGAGTCAATATACTGTGTCTGAATGGGGTATTCATGTTAAGCTGCGGCATTGTATCTCAGTGAGCTAGCACTATAAATCGACATCAGTCAGGTCTAGTACAAGCAGCCAGATACACACACCCATGCTTGCACGTCGCTATATAAGTGCAATAATCATGGACGCGACATAAAACCCAATTTCACCTCACCTCACCTAAAGTGTTGTTGGGGTTTGTTTCCGGAGCAAAACTCCCAAACCCTGTGTTTATCCTTCATGAAACTGTTCACAGGTGTCAATCAGTCAGTGAATTTGTGTCTGTACCTTTAAAGGGATATTTCATTTTTATGATTTGGGGGTATATTTTGGGAGGAAAATGGACTGAGACTTAATTGGGTTTGAACTGAGGTCAATATCCATTCTCTTGTTTTTCATGAAACTTGGCATGCATATATACCAGATAGAGAACTGGTGCCATTTGATGGAGAGTGGATACGGACTGTGGTTATCTTGTGATTTTGTTTTTGCATGTTACCTGTTACATCTATGACCTGGGAATATTTGTTCTCTATTTTTCCAGCATCAACAGCCGCCACTTCAATCTCATGTCCTGCCTCACTCTGCACATGCAGCTCACCCCAGTATTGACAGCAGTCAGCAGCCAGCACTGCCTTCCTCCACCCAGCCTCCGCAGTCCTCGCAGCCCTCGTCCAGGAAGATTCTTATTAACCCCCACTTCCGGGCACGGGCACCAGCATCCCAGCCAGCATCAACAAACACATCATGGGCAACGCAGCGAGGCCCCGCGGATGTGTATCAGCCGCCTCAGATGCCTCATCCCCAGCCCGCTGCTGTAGCTCCACAGGTGAGAAATAGGGGGTGTTGCTCCACAGGTGAGAAATAGGGGATGTTGCTCCACGGGTGCGAAGAGGTTTGGGGGGTATTCTTCAACAGGTGAGAAGAGGTTTGGGGGGTATTCTTCAGCAGGTGAGAAGAGGTTTGGGGGATGTTGTGAGGTATTCTTCAGCAGGTGAGAAGACATTTGGGGGGTAATCTTCAGCAGGTGAGAGAGGTTTGGGGGGTAATCTTCAGCAGGTGAGAGAGGTTTGGGGGGTATTCTTCAGCAGGTGAGAAGAGGTTTGGGGGGTATTCTTCAGCAGGTGAGAAGAGGTTTGGAGGGTATTCTTCAGCAGGTGAGAAGACATTTGGGGGATGTTGTGAGGTATTCTCCAACAGGTGAGAAGAGGTTTGGGGGGTATTCTTCAACAGGTGGGAAGAGGTTTAAATGTAACATGGTTTTGTTTTAAAATAAAGTTTTTTGAGCCAAACTCAGTGATTTATTAGCAGTTGTGTGATATTGCTAGCATATTGCTTACTGCAGAGTAAAACAACGCTAACTGGTTTGTATCATTTGTGTCTTTCCACAGGTATCCCCCTTCCAGCCTCCAGCATCCGAATCATGGCAACCTCAGTCCCAGGCTCCGGTGCAGGGCCAGTACCAACCTCCTCAACATCAAGTATCACAGCCATATCCAGGTATGGAGCTGTCACTGTTGACGTACCCGTGAAGATTCCGGGGTAGAATAGGTCTTCAGCAACCCATGCTTGCCGTAAAAGGTGACTTTGCTTGTCGTAAAAGGCGACTAACGGGAATGGGTGGTCAGGCTCGCTGACTTGGTTGATGCATGTCATCGATTCCAATTGCATGGATCGATGCTCAGACTCGATTACTTTCAGACCGCCATCATATATCTGGAATATTGCTGTGTGCGGCGTTAAACAACAAACAAACCAACCAACCACTGTTGATGATTAGAGTTTGTGTCTTTGCAAAATGGGACTTCTGGTCGATGTGTCATTTTCAGGTTTACACTGAAACATTACAAGTCTGAATAGTGACAACAGATGTTCTGGTAGTTTGTTGTTTAATACCGCTCTCAGCAATTATTCCAGCTATATGATGGCAGTCAGTAAATAATCGAGTCTGGATCAGACAAGCCAGTGATTGTCATCGTGAGCATCGATCCGAACCATTGAGATACGATGACATGCATCAACCAAGCCAGGGAGCCTGACTACCCGATCCCGTTAGTCGCCTCTTACAGCAAACATGGTCACCTTTTACAGCAGGCATGTGTTGCTGAGGGCCTATTTTAACCTGGATCTTCATGGAGTCTGACCACCCGATTCCGTTAGTTGTGTCTTATGACAAGCATTGCTGGATAGCTATGTTCTTTGCATGCTTGTCGTAAAAGGGACTAACGGGATGGGGTGGTCAGGCTCGCTGACTTGGTTAATGCATGTCATCGATCCCAATTGTGTGGATCGATGCTCATGATGTCAATCACTGGATTGTCTGGTCCAGACACGATTATTTACAGACCGCCATCATATAGCTGGAATATTGCTATAGCTTGATGGTACGGATTGTTGCTCTTGATGTCATACGACTGGTTCAGGACCAGATTTGACTATTTACAAGATTTCAGTCACTGATACACAACCGTACAATGTCATTAAAGTGAAGTTGCATTTTCAAAGAGATAGGTGAGTGTGAACTGTAAACAAAATGACATGTTTTTTACTTCTCCTCCATTACTCCTTAATGCATTCACTGCTTACCTTACGACAACAAGAAGTACAGTGCAACAGCGATGGTCCTGGGTGAAGAAATAATGTTGTTGTTCTGAAGTCCCGCTTACTGACCACCGCTGCTGTCCTGTGACCTTGATGACACCTAAGGTCACCTTCTTCACATCACTGCTTGTCACGCTGTGTTGACCTTCAGTTTTCGTCTACAATTCTAAAATTGATCTGCGATGGGTGATGTATTCTTTTCATATTACTTTCACCATGTTGAGTAGTTTAATGTGAATTAATTAGGCGTAAAAAGACTTTTACCCGCCATGTATGCTGTTCGCAGTCATTTTGAATTGTGTTACCAGGGGTCCGGAAACCGTCATATGCGCCGGACATGTCCTATTGGGAATCTCAAATGTCTGGTTTAAAATATTGCTTACCGGACTGATTTATCGAGGATTAATTACTGAGAACATCTTGTTAATTTGAGTGAAAGGTGTTTACAACTGTACATAAATACCTTGCATCATCGGAGTCCATACCACACAACCAACTAAAACCACACAATCCTTCCGACTCCCAAACAACCAATCAATATTTACGGCAGAACTAATGGCCTCAGCCCTCCATAATCAAGAATTCAAAAACCACAAAAAAAATCCTAATACTTACCGACTCCCTAAGTGGACTGCAAGTCCTCCAAAACAAAAATACCAAAAAAAGACCTAAATTAATAAATCAAACACTTAAAAGCTCCAACGACCTAACTAAGGCAGGCAAACAAATAACCTTCTTGTGGATACCCTCCCACGTAGGAATATACGGTAAAGAAAACGCCGATAAAGCAGCTAAACTATCCCTCAAAATCCCAGAAATAAGCTTAAACTTACCCATCTCAAAATCAGAAATTAAAAGTGTAAACAAGCCAAAAATCACAAAAAAATGGCATAACCTATATCTAAACTCAAATAGCCAAATCAAAAAAGTGCTCAGCAAACCACTAACCAAACCAAAAATTCTCCATCCATCAAAAAAAATCGACAGAGTAATCACTAAACTCCAAACAGGACACACCAACCTAAATAACCACCTAAATAAAATAAAAAAACACACTACAGGTAACTGCCCACACTGCAAACAACCAGAATCCCCGGAAAATGCACTCATCCACTGCACACACTACCTAACACATCGAACCGCATTACAAACCACCCTCAATCTAAACAAGGCTCTCACTCTAGAAGCAATACTAAACCAACAAAATAAACTAGAAAACTTCAAGGCCTTAGGCATATTCTTAATCAAAACGGAACTAATAAAACGCATCTAAAAACAATATAATCTACCAAATCAAAATCACATAAACAAACAAACATCCACCATACCCAGCTCCCTTAGTTCTCCTCCCCAACCCTATCGGCATCTATTCCAAATCTCAAAATTCCCAAATTCTATATAAGCAACCCCTAAACACCCCTCTTGGGTTGCACAGACCACTTTCACCCCTTTCGGAAACACATTAAATGGCCTGGCCGGGCCCGTATGCGAAATACACATCAGTCTGAAAGCGCATGTTAAATCTCCAAAATAAGTAAGTAAGTAAGTAATGTACCTCATTATCCTCACAATGCTACGATACATAACCTCAGACAAGTAGCGAAAGCGTGACGACAGCCAGTCGACCGATGCAGATCAGTCGAGCGGATCTGCCAAACCCTCAAAGTCTGGACGATCATTTGTAAGTCGTGACTAACGACTTTCACTTGGTTGACATACAATGAGGATTTGCAGATTTTATTGTTTTCAGTAGCTAGTCGTATATTGAATCTTGATTGACCGCCATTTTGCTTTTTGTGATGATCGATATCATTTTTTTATGGTCAATAATTAAGAACAGATGAAAAAAGTATTCAAATAACTATTGCTATCAACGATATTTTATTATTTGTGATTATATTATCTGTCTTGTTTTTAAATAATCTTTAGTTTAAAAAAAAACTTTTCCCGTGAGGTCACGTGATAACCAAATATTGGATAATAGCTCGATCCAAATGTTACACTTGAGCAGACTCATGAATACAACTCATGAATATTAATTAGACCATTCACTACGTTAACAGATCGTTATTATAACAGAAACAAACGTATGTTTTCCATGTATATCTAAAATGATATTATTTGTTATTAATTGTCCGGTGAATAAACAATTTAAATTGAAACAATTCATAATTCATCATATTATGAATACGTAACAACTTGTAATGTGTGTGAAAAGTTGTCCTAAAATACGCTATTTGAAGGGGGCGTGGCCTAAATGCAAATGTCCGATTGGGATTTTAAATTTTCCGGATCCCTGATTACCACGCAGCCGTTATCTTCGTAACTGTGACTGCAGAAGTGCACCATTCGCTGAAATCAACAATACCGGAGGATTTTGTGAGTATCGTAACTGCTCCAAAGTTTCAGCCACCTAAGACATCCAGATCGGCTAAATCTGTGACACCGGCACCAGCACCAGTGTCTCAAGACGCTTTGATGGGGGAAGCGCAGATGTAAGCCATGATCCGGTCAATACCAATGAGCATTGTGTCTCAGTTACCTGCGCCGAGCACAGCGCCTACCCAAGCACCCCCACAATAACATCAGTTACGCAATGTTACACAGTTGACGCATGATCAGCTTAGCACTGTTCCAAAATACCCAGCGCAGCAGATGCATGCTCATTCGTCAACACCGTTCTCGAACACTAATTGGACAATGGTCTAAGCGCTTCTTCAATGATCCAGTCGTCACCGATGAGCATTGTGTCTCAAACCTGGGCCGAGCGCAGCGTCTGTCTACCAATCAAGGCCTCTACAGTGACATCAGCCCTAGGGCTTACAGTGTACCTGGTTACGCAACCGACACATGATCAGCTTATCGCAGTTCCAGGGGTGTTTTTGCCTACACCTGCGCCTAAAGCCTTCTGATACAGGAGGCACTACACACCAAAGCAGATCGCAGTCTTAGCGAGTGCGTCAACATTGGTCTGACTCGTCTGGCTTTTTAAATGGAGATTCCTATATTTGCGTACCCTAAGACACTTGAAAGGTAGCACCATAACTACCTATTTGGTTGCACTTAACTCAGTGTTAGCAGTTCCGGAAAATCACAAGATGACTAAGGTCAGGGAACTACAGGCCCTACTACGCTCATTCAGGCTTGAGGATCAGAAGGCCAAGTTCCACCCACCTGCTTGGGACTTGAACGTTCTACTTCAAGGTTTGCAAGGCCCTCCCCCCTTTGAGCCCCTCTCTGCATCCTCATTTTATAACCTCACCAACAAAACAATGTTTCTCTTGACATCAGCCATGGCGGCAGGGGTGAGCGAACAACGTGATCGACATCACCCGGGTTCTCTTTGAGGATGGAACGCACGGAACATTACATCTCGTGTTATTCTGGGATTTTATTGCTAAAATCTACTACCAGATTTGGAGGTCACACACAGTTTTCATTAGTCATTATCTTCGCGATGTGACTCTTGAGGACGTCGAATGCGTGCCATGTTTAGGCCCTCTGGGTGTAGCACAGCAGTTTACCAAACCCCAACGCAAATAATGAACTAAAGTACTCACGGAAATGAAAAAAAACTGTTTTTCTCAATTTAAAAATCGACACAAAGTGTTACGTAGCTGTAAATACGAAATAACAAAACAACTCGAAAAGTACTAGTCTGGATTTGCTAGTTTGATCTCAGTGAACAATACAAAATGTACTTTACAGGAGGTAATTTGTCTGCACTTTCAACATTTAAAAATAAAACTAAGTCCAAATTGACATATGCCCTGTTTCACAATAGTCTGTTTTATTCACATTTTTACACACTTTTACGTGTAAAAAGGCATAAAAACATTTGATACACTGTATTTGTGCCACGGCCCAATTAGTACTAATTTAGTTGTTTGAATATTTACATATTTTGTATATTAACTGCAATAATTTAAGATCTGAGGTCGAAAAACAGGGTTTTTTTCATTTCCGTGAGTACTTTAGCTCTATGCAGAGCCAGCCGACTTCCAGTCGCACGGTTTCTGCCAGTGGAAGAATATTAGACAATCTTGTTTGTCATCGCCGGCTCTATGATGTTGTCAGTAAAGAATTAACTGATTAGCTTTTCTTTTCTTTTTTATTTAATGTATATAGGGATTTCTCTTTAATTCCTATGTTCAATCGATTTGATATTTGAACAACCCTCCCGTAATGGCATTTTTCTGAACTTTTCTGCTTCACGATTTATCGACCAACTGGTGTCGTATTTCCCGGTGTGAATAATTGAGGTTTCTGTATTCTGAAGGTTTAGACGCCTCCAAACTGTCCGATACAGATGCATTAAGGATAATGCAGGTTAAGTAAAAAATTTAGTAAAATCTAAATATTTTTTACATTTGTATACTTATCCTGCATTACAATGTTTAAGGCCCCCTGTCGCAGACTTCATCCCCACTTTGGCCTCAAAAGTATGTTTTTCTAAGATCTCGGGCGACAGGCAATTGTGTGGAGAAGGTGACCTTATGTGTCATCAAGGTCACAGGACAGCGGCGGTTGTCAGTAAAAGTGGGACTTCAGAACAACAACTTTAATTATTCACCCAGGACCATCGCTGTTGCACTGTCCTTGTTGTCGTAAGGTAAGCAGTGAATGCAGGAGTAATGCAGGATAAGTATACAACTGTAAAATATTGAGATTTTACTAATTTCTGATAATATGTTTTTGAATTATCTTCAATGTGTTCAATGAATGTCTCTGTTAATTATAGTCCACACGGCACAGAACCCCCAATACCAACAGCATCAACAACAGCATCAGCAGCAACATCAGCAGCAACATCAGCCCCAACAGCAGCAGCAGCCACAGCACCACCCGCCCCAGCAAGGATCCTATCCCTCCCAGCAGACTGGCCCCCCACATGCCCAGCCTATGGTCACGCCTCTCATGCAGACAGGCCCCAGTCAGCCACCGCCATTAATGACCCAACCCTCTCATCCACAACACTCAGGGGGTAAGCTGGTTTATTCTTTACGCTGCAGATAGCAATATTCCAGCTGTATCACTGCAACCTGTAATTGATCAAATTCTAAATATTCTGAGACCGCCTCTGTAGTCTAGTGGTAGAGCGGAAGGTCCAGAGTTCGATCCCCAGCCGCATCATACCAAAAGATGTTAAAAGATGGTACTTGTTGTTACCCTGTCTGGTGCTCAGCATCAAGGGGCTAAAACAAGGACTGGTCGGCTCGGAGTCAGTATACTGTGTCTGAGTGGGGTATTCATGTTAAACTGTGGCATGGTATCTCAGTGAGCTAGCACTATACATCGGCATCAGTCCGGACAAGTACAAGCATCCACACAAACACACATGTGCATGCACGTCGCTATATAAGTGCAATAATCTTCAATGCGATGTTAAACCCCATTTTACCTCACCTCTATTCTGTACCAGACAAACCAGTGATTGGTGTCTTGGTTGATTGCATGTCATCATATCCCAATTGCATTGATGCCCATGATGTCAATCACTGGATTGTCTGGTACTGACTTAGTGTAGCAATGGGAATCAGACTATCAGACTCGTGAGATTTACCTTACAACAGACCCCGACAATGTGGAGCGTTGCTAATCATGGGTTCAAATCCCAGGTTCGCCTTTATTACAATCCTGGGTCAGTCAGCACCAAACTCATGCTTATGGGCTTCACCAGAGTGATCACCATCTAGGACCTGCATCAACTGGACTTTCCCTCACATCAAGCTGACACACCTGATGATTGAAATACCGCTCAATTCAACCTAACTCTACCAATTATTTGTTGCAGCACCTGGCTTCCACCAGCCATACCCCCAGACGCCCCAGCCACTGCTGTCAGTTTCCAGCCCTCACCCGGCACAGCCGAGGCCCCTACTATCACCCCAGGGACCCCCAGGTAAGACAGTTCACTTCTGCTTTGTAAAATGTGAAGACATTTGGACATTTCAAGTTCCTGACATATATTGAGGACAATTTTACAATTGCTTCCAACAACATGATGATTATGATAATCAGTTAATACTTTTTGCGAAAGTGGAATAGGTTTCTTGGATTCCAGGCCAGTCTATGGGACTACAATTTGCTGTGCGGAGTTATTCCCCTTAGGCAGGACAGAATCCTATGATCATGGGTTTGAATTTCATATTTGCCCTGTTAATATTCTAGGATTTCCCTTGATTGTGGGTTCCACCAAAGTAGTAAACATGTAACACCTGCATCACTTCAGGCTTTTGTCCTAAGATTACATATCATGCTACTGGTGACAATACTGTTCAAAGCACGGGGTCACAGGTGGCCCAGTTGTCTAAGGCACCGTGATTCACTGTGCAGAGTTGCGTCCCTTGGGCATGCCAGAAACCTATGATTTTGGGTTCGAATCCCAGTTTGCCTCGATTATGTTTCTAGGTTGGTCAGCTCCATACCCGTGCTCGTGGGTTTCACTGAAGTGGTAAACGTCTGAGACCTGCATCTCTACCGGCTTTCCTCCCACATAAAGCTGACACGCTGTGATATAACTTGAATAATGTTAAAAGCGGGGTTAAACCCAACTCGCTCACTCACTCACTCACTCACTCACAGTTTAAGCATCTTTAGACCGCTGCCATGGTCAAGTGGTAGAGGGTCAGCCCAGAGAGCAGAATGTTTGAGGTTCGATCCCCGGCAGAGTCATCCAGAAAAGCCTGGCACTCAGCATTATGGGGCTTAAACAAGGACTGGTCGGCTCGGAGTCAGTCTAATGTGCCTGAGTGGGCTATTCATGTTAACTGCGCAATGGTATCTCAGCCTAGTACTATAAAATCAGCATTGGTCCTGACTAGTGCAAGCACACATGCATGCACATCGCTATATAAGTGCAATAACTTTGAACGTGACATTAAACTTACTTCACCTCACCTCACCTCACCTCACCTCACCTCACCTCACCTCACCTCACCTCACCCACAGCGCCTTTAACCAAATTCACTCACTCACTCCAGGTCAGCCAAGGTATCATCAGCCCTTGGTTCAGCAACAGCAGCCAGGTTCCATTATTCCGACCACCAGCAACCAGCAGCAACGCTTCCAGCAACCAGGCCACAACCAGCAGTTCCAACAGCAACAGCTGATGCCTCCTCCCCCCCAACAGCATCTCCAACACCAGCAGATACACAGCTTCAACCGTGCTCCAAACCAACATCAGCCAATCGTGAACCGAAATCCAAACCAGAACTTCAACAGGTCCCCCGTTCAACAAAATGTCAGACCTCAAAACTTTCAACAGCAAACAGGATTCCAACCTCGAGGCCCTCGACACCAAATGCGACCCCATGGCCTTCAAGGTCAAGGTCAAGGTCAAGTTCAGGGTCAGCGCCATCAGCAGTCTGGAGGTCATCTAGGGCATAACAACCAGCAAATTCAAACAAGTCAGACTGGAAATCGCCTTCAGCAACAGGGAAGAATAGGGCAGCAGGGAAGTGCAGGAAATAGGTGTGTATATAATAATGATCATTAATATAAGGGTAACGCTATTTTTCAGGGCATTATCATTTGCAGAAGCTTGAGGCCTTCCATTAAAGGGCAAGTTCACACGGAAATGAACCATTTTTTCTTGTACTCTTTCCACATTAAAAGTGTTAACATAGAAGTGTCATAGACAAAAATATAAAAACATCATATTTAATTAACATATTTTTTGCACTAAAACGATTCATATTTTTCACATTTACCAAGTGTTCTATTTCCATAACAAAAACACCATGGCTTATGCCCCTTGCAATATGACGTCATTGGTGCCAATTGATAAACATTATGACGTCATCATGCTTTGTTAGAGCCGCTTCACGTGGTGTAGGTACAGTTTTGTGATTCTAGCTTCTCAGATGCCAGCCAGAACTGTGTTATGCTGAGACACCACTGCGCCGGAGTGTGTCGTAGACCATGTTGTTTTACCGCAAACTGGTCCTTGATATCTTTTGCGTTGAGAATAGACAGGGACCCAGTTGAATTGGCACCAATTACGTCATAATCTAAGGGGGATAACTCAGGCCTATTTCGCTCGTAAAACGAAGGCCTCATAACGGCATATCACTTTCACACTATTGTGAGCTTCCTACTTTCACTGTGGAAAAAATGAGTGTATATTTTCAAACACAGATACTAACTAATTCTAAAATTGCGTTTTGTTTAGAAAAAGAAAGAAAGTGATTTTTGCGTGTACACTTCCCCTTTAACTGCCCGACGAAGGAGGGCAGTTGAAAAGACCGAGGGCTTCTGCAAATGATAATGCCCTGAAAAATAGCGTTACCTTTATTATAGCTAAAATGGATGGAATTTGTTATCAAATAAATATAAACAACAATATCGGTTTTGAAACATATACTGCAATCAACACGAATGTCACTGACCCACTTTTACAAATATGGAAACTTCATAGAACAAACCAGATGACGTCACTATTGAACGTTACGTCACCTATCCCTACCCTATGACGTCACCTAACAACGGGCTTGATAATGGCCCGTCGTCAAGTAATATGAGGGCATTATCAAGTTACAGTGGCCCTCTCATTTCTGATAACATGCGGGCGTTTTTATGATAATTCTATCCATTTTAGCTATGAATAATAATAATTAATGCCTTACAGTCAGGCCTAATTCCATGGCTGCTGGTATGCTCATAGCCAGCCGGTGGATCAGGGTACTCGTATTCTCAGCTCCCTAGGGAGTATACAACCTAAGGTGTCTAGGAGAGCCAGGTACCCATTTGCTTTTGGGTGAACAGAGGCACATTTCAACAAAGTCACTTACTTTGTTTGTCAGTTTTTTGTTTAACACTGCATTTAGCAATATTCCAACCAAATAATGGAGGTCTGTAAATAATTGAGTCTGGACCAGACAATCCAGTGATTGACATCATGAGCATCGATCTACGCAATTGGGATGCCATAACATGCATCAACCAAGTCAGTGAGCCTGACCACCCGGAGCTGTCAGTTGCTTCTTGCGACAAGCATAGATGCTTCTCTGGACACTGATGGGTTGCTGAAGACCTATTCTAACTGGGATCTTCATGGGTAAAGTCACTTGCCTAAGGAAGCACCATATAACTTTTCATGGTCATATTCTGATGTAGTCATTGTGCTTTGATGAAACTGATCAAGTTCCATTTCATTATGAGTAACTTGGCAGCTTTTTCATCTGTGGACATCAAAACATGTAGCATGTATTGTGTAACTATCATGTCACAGGTATAGGGGAATGGAAGTCTCATGGTTAATTCTATGTAGGGCTTCACGGTATGACGATTTCATGTGATGTCATTCCAACAGTATGTTGATTTGAGCTTACGTTTCTACTTGTGACAAAAAGCATTTTCTCAACCACAAAGAATAATGCTATCTACTCCGAATTAAGGACCGTCTGTCCTTCATGAATTGTCATTCTCTCGTGAAGGCTAGACATTTACAGTCTTTCACTGGGAAGAGATAATCTGTAATTTCTCGTAGCTTGTGGGCAGTGTTTGAATAAAGTTTATTGCCAGGCCAGGCCAGGACCCACAGACTTTAGAAGCTGCAGGCCCTGACTCAACTCTTCAGGCCCTCATTTAAAAATTTGCAGTTTAACAAGACAAACAAATTGACACGTTACTGCGGGCCATGAGGATCATGCAGATTTGAAACTAAGGGCACGGCACTAGATCTACCTGCCACAGGTCTTTGTGCAGGTGCTTATTTCAAACAGAGCGCCTCCGTGGTCTAGTGATAGAGCGTCCGCCCGGAGAGCGGAAGGTCCGGGGTTCGATCCCTGACCGCGTCATACCAAAAGACGTTAAAAGATGGTACTTGTTGTTACCCTGTCTGGCGCTCTGCATTAAGGGGCTAAAACAAGGACTGGTCGGCTCAGAGTCAGTATACTGTGTCTGAGTTGGGTACTCATGTTAAACTGCGGCATGTTATGTCAGTGAGCTAGCACTATAAATTGGCATCAGTCCGGACTAGTACAAGCAGCCACACAAACACACACACGTACATGCACGTCGCTATATAAGTGCAATAATCTTGGACGCGACGTTAAACACCATTTCACCTCACCTTATTTCAAACATTGCTCATGGGATATTTTGTAAATCAGGAGGAAGGTAGATTTTTGGTTGCAGCTAAAGGATGAGCACAATGTTCTTCAATTCTTGTTGGTATTTCCCACTAAACTAAAAGGTGTGTTTATTCCAGGCTTCAGAACAAGCCCATGTTCACTCAGAACAAGATCCAGACCACCAACTCTAACCTGAAGGTGATCACCCCATTGCCACAGAAGAGAATATCCACCTCATCGGAGGAAGGCATGACTGGCCCAAAGCAGGCTAAAAGCCTTGTTGAGGTAAGGCAATGCTTTGTTTAAAAAGGGGCACAGGTGGCCCAGTTCTCTTAGGCGCAGCAATTCGCTGTGCAGAGTTGCATCCCTTGGGTACGCCAGAAACTTGTGATTGTGGGTTCGAATCCCGGTTCACCCCGATTATATTTCTAGGTTTGATTGCACCATACCGGTGCTCGTGGGTTTCACCAAAGTGGTAAACATCTGAGACCTGCATCACTTCAGGCTTTCCTCCCACATTAAGCTGACACGCTGCGATATAACTGGCAGTGTTAAACCCAACTCACTCACTTTGTTTAAAAAATTGTTACATGTTCAGCACGAAACCTTTTTGCGCACGGTATTATACTATAAGACTGACAAAACCTACTTCATCAACTCTGTGTACATGGTAAGATATTGAAATAATGTTTTGAAGAGGATAAAAGAAATCTGAATATTTAATTCCCACTTAACAAAGATTTTTTTACCTAAAACCTTGAAACCAAGCTGTACTGAAATCCAGCCTTAGCCAGAGTTATGTGGTGTGCAGTTGTCAGGAAGATCATTGCTTGTGCTGCAGTGGTTATATAAGCGCTTGAGGACATTCCCCATTAACCAGTGTATTATGTCCCCATTATATTGGGACACAAACTCTGGACCCATTTGCAAACATAGCTTCCGCAGTTAGGGAGCCATTTTGCTTCCTTAGCATTGATGTTACTTTATGAATCTGAACCAGAATAGGACAGTGAGGATCTGGGTCTTCAGAATATGTCTTCAGTAACCCATGCTTGCCGTAAAAGAGACGACTAAAGGGATTTGGTGGTCAGGCTTGCTGACTTGTTTGATGCATGTCATCGTATCCCAATTTGCATGGATTGATGCTCATGATGTCAATCACTGGATTGTCTGATCCATACTCGATCATTTACAGTCCATCGTCACATAGCTGGAATATTGCTGAGTGCAGCTTTAAACAAACAAAGGACACTGTGATGTAACTGAAATACTGTTCAAAGCTGCATGAAACCCAACTCACTCACTACTAGAATAGTCAACTAGCCTTGTTAAAGCCTTTCGCTTGTCACACCAAGACCCCTGTTGGATTCCTTACGTGGGTACAATGTGTGAAACCTATTCTTGGTGGACCGCCTCCGTGGTCTAGTGGCAGAGCGTCTGCCCGGAGAGCGGAAGGTCCGGAGTTCGATCCCCAGCCACGTCATACCAAAAGACGTTAAAAGATGGTACTTGTTGTTCGGCATTAATAATATAAGGGGCTAAACAAGGACTGGTCAGCTCAGAGTCAGTATACTGTGTCTGAGTGGGGTATTCATCTTAAACTGCGGCATGGTATCTTAGTGAGCTAGCACTATAAATCGGCATCAGTCCGGTCTAGTACAAGCAGCCACACACACACAAGTGCACGCACGTCGCTATATAACCTTGGACGCGACGTTAAACCCCATTTCACCTCAACTCACCTATTTTTGGTGTGCCCAGCAGTGATATAGCATTAGACACATCACATTCTCTCATTCATTTACAGGAAGAGCCAATGGATGATGAAACTCGGGAGTTGAAGAAGAAGCTGGAGGTACAGAAGCGGATGCGAGAAGAGATTATCAAGAAGAAGGAGATGAAGCGTCGGCTGGAGGCAGTCCGACGGCGGAAGGAACTTGAGAAGAAGCTGGCCCAGAAAGGTAACTTCCAAGATTCACTGATGGGTGTCAATGTCCTGCATTGTAGACCAGTAGAGATCCTGGGTGAGAATAGGTCCCCAGAACCCTGTATTGTGGACCAGTGGAGATTGTGGTTAGAGAAGGTCCCAAGCACCGGCATCGTATGTCACATACTTGGTTGAATCTTGGTAAGCCCCCAGTCTCCTATGTTGTGATAAATCTACAGCAGTCCTGGGTCACAATAGGCATCTTGTCGCTTGGGTCGTTGTGGACCTACAGCAGTCCCAGGCCACTAAAGGTCTCCAGTCTTCCATGTAATAAACTTAAAGTGTTTTCTTGGTCCCCAGTACCTCATGTCTCCCATGTTGTCATAAGGCCGATGATGATCAGGACGTCACTATGTGTGATTTATCCATGTGTTCACGCAAGACCAGCATGGAGGGCAAGGTTCTAAATTGATTGTATAAGAGTGCCATTGGCACAGTTACAGTCCTAATGGCACCTAAACATCCATATGAGTACCCTGGGTCACATTTGAAAACATTGAATGACCTGTGGCCTTTCCAGGTAGGAATATAGGTCCTCAGCAGTCTATGCTTGTGGTGAAAGGCGACTGACTACATGGATCGGGTGGTCGGTATTGGTGAAATGGTTGATTTCATGTATCATATCCCAAGTGCGTTGATCGATACTCATGGAAACAGGCGACTATGTTTGTCTTAAGAGGCGGCTAACGGGATCGGGTGGTCAGGCTCGCTGACTTGGTTGAGGCATGTCATCGATCGCAATTGTGTGGATCGATGCTCATGATAATAATCACTTGATTGTCTGGTCCAGACTTGATTATTTACAGACCGCCGTCATATAGCTGGAATATTGCTGAGTGCGACATTAAACAACAAACAAACAAACAAACAAACAATACTCATGATATCAATCCCTGAAGTGGTCAGGTCCAGACTCCCTAATTTACAGACCGCTATCATATTGCTAGAAAATTGCTGTGTAGTATAGTATACGATTGCGTTTTTGCCAGCAAGATTCAACAAGATTGAACTTCACTGGTAAGGTTTTTCCATGCTTGAAAATAACTTTGTTTGCTCACTCCGTTTCTCTCACAGGAATGACAATTGATGACATTGCTGACCCCTCCTCTGATTCGGGGCAAGACACTGGCATACAAGAAGGTCAGCCAATACAGGCAATAGGATCTCCAGCAGTCCAGCCTAAAGCAGTACAAGGCCGACCGGCCAACCAGACCATCGGCAGAGGTCAGCCTATCCGTCGACTATCGGGGTCAGGGAACCAGCAAGGACCGCTAATGCGTCAGATGTCAAGTGGGATGGGTGACCAGCAGTCACAGCAGATCGCGAGGCAGATGGACAACCAGGGAAGGCAGAATGTTGGCGTGAAACGTCAAATGAGTGGCGATGGACCTATTCATGCTAAAAATACCAGAATGTCTCAGCAGGGAAACCAGCAGATGAATGCTGGTAGAGGTCAACAGATGAGGGGTCAAGGTCAATCTAGAGGACATGGTCAGATGAGAGGAGGGCAGATGAATGCTCGAGGAAGAGGCCATCATCAGGGAGGTCCGAATGGACAAGTCAACAATGAGGTGATGAGAAACCAGAACCAAGGATTTCATGAACCTGGATTTCAGGGTCAAGGTCCAGCAAATAGAGGTCAAGGTCAGGCTATGGGTCGAGGGGGACCTGGAGGCCGAGGGCAGGGAATGATGCAGGGACCTGATCGTGGGGGCTATGGACATCCCAACATGGGAGGAAGGGGAGGGATGCCCATGAGAGGGAATATGCAAGGGAATAATAATATGATGGGACCTAATGGGATGCGGGGCAGAGGTCAGCCCAATATGAGAGGTCAGCCCAATATGAGAGGTCAACCCAATATGAGAGGTCAACCCAATATGAGAGGTCAGCCCAACATGCGAGGTCAACCCAATATGAGAGGTCAGCCCAACATGCGAGGTGAACCCAACATGAGAGGTCAACCCAATATGAGAGGTCAGCCCAACATGCGAGGTCAACCCAACATGAGAGGTCAGCCCAACATGAGAGGTCAGCCCAACATGAGAGGTCAGCCCAACATGAAAGGTCAACCCAATATGAGAGGTCAGCCCAATATGAGAGGTCAGCCCAATATGAGAGGTCAGCCCAATGTTCGTGGACCCTTGCGTGGCAGAGGTCAAATGCATGGAGGTGGAAGGGGACAAATTACTCCCCCTGGAAACAAAGGTCAAGGTGAACCTGCAGGCAACAACCATACAGTGATAACTTCACCACCTCAGACAAGGTCAGTCGTGCAGGGACAAGGTGACGGTGAAGGTCAGACAAGAAAAGTTGTCGCCCGAGGACGAGGTGCTGCAAGTATCACTGGTCAAGGCAGAGGTCGTGGAGCAGTTGCTCAACCAGTAGGAAATCAGAATCGGGTGAGTTAGAATTGCATTGTTGATCATGATAATTGGAAGGAGTAGCACTGACTTGGTAATTGAAGAAACTGGTCTTTTGGAAATAAGAACCCAATGTGCATATAGGTTAGAAGGAGTCCCAAGCACCCTATTAATGGTCATGGAAGGCGACTAAATTGGATGTGATTGTTAATTTGGTTGTGACTGGCTTGACTGATTGCATGTCACTGTACCCTGAAGCAGGATTGATAAAGGATTCCAAGCAAGGTACCCTAAATATTTTAAGACTTATAATATCATTGCATTCAACTTTTTTTTATCTTTTTATTCGTGAAATACAGTCGTCTCTACAAAGCCACAATGTTAGTTATAACTATAATAGCATGAAAATTCAAATTTGGGAATTCAATTTTTTTGGACATTTGCTGCTAACTTGGGACAGAATATCAGTATCTGAGCCGATCTAGATAAATCTCTCTGGAAGGCATGGCATAGCGATAGAAACTAACAGTTTTAGCCCACTAGTCCTTATAATGATAACATATAGCAAAACCCTAAATAATGGCAAATTTCTACTACAGTCCGTTTGACTCCAAATGAGAACGATGAATTGCAAAATAACTCGAAATCCAGAAAAGTGTATGAAACATCAATACGGTACTTGACCATGAATACCCTGTACCCAACAAAATCTGAATTTTGTTTATTTTAAGACCCATGACAGATGAAGTTCTTTAAGAAACTATCATGTAATTTTGTATAGAAATGTGTACATGACATGTAGGGGGGACAAACCGTGGAAGGCACAGCGCAAGCACGCATGCACTGCACGTTCTGTGGTAGGGGAAATGACAGAGCGTTAGAGGGGCCCTCTCAAGATAATTTCAGTCGCAATCTGACTTGCTCATGCCATAGATCTCGTCGTCGGAACTGCTGGTGCCTGAACCGACTGCCACTATTATAGGTTGGACTTGCTGGCCGTTGTCCATCTCATGACCAATAACGTTGCTCTATCTCGTCAACGACTGTGGCCATACAACGCCTCCATGTTTCTACTGTTACTCGACCAAGGGATACCAAACGGACTGTAGTCCCTATGACTATAGCAGTTCGGCCAGGACTGTGGGACATTATGCACATTCTGTCAGTCACTGGTTTGCCTGAGCCAGAAATATTTTCAGGCCACTGTGATATGTGTATCTGGAATATTGATGGCAACAGCATAAAGCAGCAAACAAGCAAAATTGAAACAAGACAGAAGGTTTTATTAAGTTTTTTTTATTTCTTTCAGAAAATTGTGATGAATAGTGCGCAGACCGTACGGATAACTAACTTGTCAGCATCCACATCCCAAAAGGTCCTAGATCAGCTGTGCAAAACTGTTGGCCCAGTGGAGGTGAGTCACAGGGTTATATACTGTATTGTAAAACAATTGGCATGTGTGCCACCAACTGATTGTTGAAAGGCATGGCTTAATCATTATGTGATTTGTAAGTACATTGATGCTTTTCACAACATATGAAAACGTTACTTGACAATTAGGGGCACTGGAATCTCAGTCGCCTAAAGTACTGTGGGGGCACAGGTGGTCCAATGGTCTAAGGCGCCGCAATTTGCTGTGCAGAGTTGCATCCCTTGGGCACGCCAGAAACCTGTGATTGTGGGTTCGATTCCCAGTTTGCCATACCTGTGCTCGTAGGTTTCACCAAAGTGGTAAACGTCTAAGACCTGCATCACTTCAAGCTTTCCTCCCACAATAAACTGTTACGGAAAGCATGGGTTGCTGAAGATCTATTCTACGCCGGATCTTCATGGATACGCTGTGATGTAACACAATAGAGCCATATATAATTTCCTGTTTTTCTTGTAGAGCATTTCTCTGGTCAAAGCGGATAAGCAGGCCACCATCAAGTTCTGTAACTCCAATCATGCTACCACCTTCTCAAAGAGATACAACAGGTAAGACTGCACCGATTACTGCCCCATTGAACTGCCTCCCTGGTCTAGTGGATAAAGCCTCAGCCCGGAGAGCTTAAGGTTCGGGGTTCAATCCTCTGGCCACACCATACCAAAAGACGGTAAAAGATGGAACTTGTTGTTACCCTGCCTGGTTCTCAGCCTTAAGGGGATAAAACAAGGACTGGTCAGCTTGGAGTCAGTATGCTGTGTCTGAGTGGTGTATCCATGTTAAACTGTAGCATGGTATCTCACTGGATTATCACAATAAAAACGTCATTCGTCCCTTGCACATGGACACAGAGACAAACTCACAAACAAATAGCTACATAGTGCAATAATCCTGAATGCAATGACGTTAAACCCCATTTCACCTCACCATTGCACCATTGTGGTTATGTTTACAGTTAACTCAGCTGTAGAAATAGAACGGGGAAAAATAACATATTAAAGGATTAGATGAGATCTTTCTCAACCTAAATAAAATAAAGTTGTCAACTCTTCAAAGTATTTCATTTCCTTCCTATAAAATCTGACACAGGTTGGTTGGTCCAAGTTGCACTTCATGGTGCAGAGTGGGATATACATCCCCAGAGCTCCAGATAAGCTTTTGGTGTTGTGGGTATTTTACCCATGCATTTTAAAATCATTGGGTATCAGTAATTCTACCTGCGTATTCAAATTTCTGTTACCCACTAGTTTTTACACATGTGGGTATTTAAGTTAAATATTTAAAAACACTATTCATCTAGTCCCTGCAAACTGGTGTTGTGTGGGTTCGAGAGCTTTATAGGACTCAAAAATACCACGATACTTCCACAAGAAAGTGTGATGGCAAATGATCATGATGTAACTGTCATCGTGGAGTTTGGCAAGGTTGACAGAATGCCCGTTTATTATTCCAAATAAGTTGCTGATTTGCTAATCGAATATGCAGGGTTACTTCACAATATTTTGATGATACGCACAAGTTTTATTTTTGTAGCGTATCTGTAATGTTCGTTGCGTATTTGATACGCTTGGATTATATTTTACTGTGTATTTCTGCATTTCTGATGCGTATTTCACGCAGATACGCAGCTTATCTGGAGCTCTGCATCCCTGTTCACTACCCCGGGTTGTCAGCACCATACATGTGCTTGTTTTGGGAGACATTTTGATGCGAAACAAATCTGCTCGTATTGACGAGAGGCAGCTTGTGCAGGGCAAAAAAGAGAGGAGACATGCCTGTCCTACAGGGCGAGTACGTGTTTCAACTGCATGGTTTGGGAGGAATTTAATTTGCAATGTAGGACAGTCTTGCAACTGTGATATACAGTTGTACCAGTGATATAGCTTCAGCAGTACAAATAGGATATAACCCTTCCCACTCACTGGCACAACCTATTTGTTTCCAGACACATGATTGATCTGTCTCACATCAATGTGGAACTCATCAACTGAGTTGCGTCACCCATCTTCACATGCAGTCTGGTGGAGTTGTCCCCCCTTCTACACATGACCAGGCAGAGTTGTCTCCCTTCTTCACATGACCAGGCAGAGTTGTTCCCCTTCCGTCACAAGCTGCCCTGTTTCTGGAAATGAATGGACTTGTATACTGCTGCTTGACACAGTAGGTACAGTATGGTTTTGGGACAAGATAGATTCAAGTCTATTCTCTTTTCAGATTTACTGCTGTTATTTTTGTATGGCATGTGCCTGGTTTTGTAAAGGTGTTTTGATACTATTTGTCATGATGTCGATAATCATTGTGATGGGAGATACATTCACATCTTGTGAGTGTTTGTTGGATGGCAGTGTGAGGACGATGTACATGGTAGTGCTGCTGCCTCTCCCGGAACGTCAAGTAGTTGTCGCGTATTGCGGAAAAGGGTAAAGACAAAGTGGAACAACACCCAAGAATTATCAAAGAAAGAAGAAAGGACAAGCGTCTGAAGCCTCTCAGTTCCTGGGATAGTATTTGTTTGTGATTGGCCAGATAGCAAATTGTAACATTGCATCCTGGGATAGTACTTTTTTGTGATTGGCCAGATAGCAAATTGTAACATTGCATTCTGGGATTGTACCTGTTTGTGAATGGCCAGATAGCAAATTGTAACATTGCATCCTGGGATAGTACTTTTTTGTGATTGGCCAGATAGCAAATTGTAACATTGCATTTTGGGATTGTACCTGTTTGTGAATGGCCAGATAGCAAATTGTAACATTGCATTCTGGGATAGTACTTTTTTGTGATTGACCAGATAGCAAATTGTAACATTGCATCCTGGGATAGTACTTGTTTGTGATTGGTCAGTCAGCTCTTTGTCCTGTTTCTGAGATAGCATTGCTTTGGAATCAGTCAGTTTGGCTGATGAGGCCGTGTAGATGAACTATGGCGCTCTCTGAAGAGGAAGGTATTGGATGTGACAAGATACCCAGGATACTGTTCCAGATGAAGATGTCCTGATGTTCTGTCAGACTTTATTTGTGACTAGGAACCAGAGACATGTTCTGTGAAGGATACAAGAATTTCCTCTGCAGCAGTGGTTACTACAGGGCTGCTGGTCAAGATCTGTGACATTTGATATAACATGAGAGTTGGTAACTGATATCACCGAAAAAACATACGAACATCAGAACCAATTTCCTATTTTTCTTTATTGTTTTTAGGAGGTGTAAATAACTTAAAATGAAGGCAAGACTCTAAACCAGGATGAAACTTGTTTGTGTATATAAAGATAGGGAGAAGCCAATTTGGGTCATCCTCAATTTTAGTTTCCCACTTTGTTTTATTGAGGACTTTGTTGATCTGATTGTATGTCATTTCAGCTGTGTGTCCTGGATGGAGATTTTAATGATCGCAGGAGATTTAGTTTTCCATATTTTATTCTCCTTAACAAGTGCTATGAACAGTTAATCAAAGAAACAGTAACTTTAGATATTAGTGTCTGGTTATTCAGAGTCGACATGATCAAATACTTGTAAGATGTTACAAAACTCTTCTGTTATTTACAGGGTTGATGATAACAATAATAATGATAATGATGATCAGATAACTTAGGAATAATCAAAGGTTTAGTTGTGTGGTTTCTGGCATGCCATCTGAAGAGTAAAGTGAATCGTCTCAGACAAATGAGCCCACCCCCCTTCAAGACTGCATGGAAAGAGATCTTTAATGTGTAATGTTGCAACAATGTAGCCAAGACAGCAAGTCCTGATGTCCCACAATTCAATGCTGTTGTCCCTCTGTCAATTTATGTCACCATGGGATCAAGTTGCAGTGTACCGCTTTCTGTTAAGGATACCCCATTGTTTTATAACACCCCTCTATCAAGTTATGAGACCCCACTGTCAAGTTCTGAAGCCCAATTGTTAAGGTATGAAGCGCCATTTGTCAAGTTAGGACGTCACTTTATCCATTAGAGATGATCCCCTATCAAGTTATGATACCCAACTGTCAATTTGGGACGTCCCACTATTAAGTTGCGATGCCCCACTATCAGGTCACGAAGCCCCACTATCAGGTTACGATGCCCCACTATCAGGTTACGATACACATTATTAGGTTACGATGCCCCACTATAAAGTTACGATCCCCAACTATCAGGTTACGATGCCCCACTATAAAGTTACGATCCCCAACTATCAGGTTACGATGCCCCACTATAAAGTTACGATCCCCAACTATCAGGTTAAGATGCCCCACTATCAGGTTACGATACACCTTATTAGGTTACGATGCCCCACTACAAGGTTACAATCCCCAACTATCAGGTTACGATGCCCCACTTTTGGTTATGATACACCTGATCAGGTAACGATGCCCCACTATGAAGTTATAATGCCAGACAATCAGGTTACAATTCCCCACTATCAAGTTATGAAGCCCCACAATCAGGTTATAATGCCCCACTATAAAGTTACGATGCCCAACTGTCAGGTTTTGATGCCCCTCTATCAGGTTACAATGCCCCACTATTGGGCTATGATGCCCCAGTATTATGTTACGATGCCTATCAGGTTACGATGCCCCCTATCAGGTTATGATGTCCCACTTCAATGTAATGGCGCCCCACTATCAAGTTATGACACCGTCTTTCAAGTTATTACCCCCTATAACAGATACAGTTAACCACCAAAGTCATAAGTAGCTGCGACCACGGTAACCTAGGGCTTTCCTCCCATGTTGAACATGGAGGTCATGATATGGGTTTGTTCAATATTAACATCACCTACTTCAGCTGGGTTTGCTTTATCATTTGCATGTATAAAAATAATTTCTCATACTAGATCCAGTTGGTTGACAGCTGTTGTTCATTCTGTTGGATCTGTATGACACCAAAGGAGAAGATGACATGTCAGAATTACAAAGCTGTAGAAGACTAGGCAATAAAGGATATGCCGACGTACTTCTAGTCAGGATGATTATAGAAGTGCTAGTAGGTGTAGCAATGAATGGGCTTTTTCCGCATTCAGATTATCAATCGTCTAACAATATTTCCAAATAGAATTAGGACAGTAACATTAAATGCTATTGGTAGGAAACAAAAATGATCTCAGATGCCAATGCAGTAAATTTAAATACATGTTGGGAGACTGTGTAATTACTCATGGAGGATGTAGGGTTCTGATTGGTCGACAAGTTTCAACGAGTGTTGTTATGCTGTTGTGTATTGAGATCATTGACATTTAGTCTGTGATGATACAGCAGCATTTCTTGAACTTCAAACCCCAGACATTGAATCCCATAGGCTTTGAATCCCACAGACATTGAATCCCATAGACCTTGAATCCCATAGACTTTGGATACCATAAACATTGAATCCCACAGACATTGAATCCTGTAAACATTGAATCCTGTAGACATTGAATCCTGTAGACATTGAATCCCATGGACATTGAGTCCCACAGACATTGAATCCCACATGGAACATAAAGAGATCATGCTCCCATTACGCTGAGAGTGCTGAGAGTTTAATTTTGTTCAACCTGGATGGTGTACATTATTGGTAAACTAACGAATCTGATGTATATTGTTAAATATGCTGTAAAATAAAAAGAATTGTGCTTAAGAATTGGTTTTCTGATTGATCAGTGTTGTGAGTGGTAAGAAACACTGAGAATGCCTTTTGTACACTGTGTCAAGGATTGGGATGACTTTGGTGAATAAGGTACACTTTCAAGAAAGCAAATTTTTTTGTGAAATGAGCATTGACTATTTGCTAAATGTGATCAGAAATTTTCAGTAATTCAGCTGGTGATTTTTTATGTAAAGTTGCGTAGAAAGAAGACTATTCCATATTTTTGTAATGGCCCAAAACACTTTTATGGAAACAAGGTATTATGTTGAAATCCCTAAACTATCAAAGGGCAGACCTGCAAGAAGGTTGTTTGTGTTAATTTTATATTTTATTGGTCCAAGTTTATTTTGTTTGTGATTTTTTATATACTGGTGGCTTTATTGCTGAATGTGGCATTGAAAAGTTGACAAAGTGTTTTTTTTATCAAAACTACGTACAAGTTAAATTTGTTGTCAGAGATTGAGTGGTAGAGGAAAGATGTAGCTAAATCCAAATCTTTCAATAATATACTACTCAGAAGAAGTTAAGGATCACTGATTCTTTCTTTCTTTATATAGTTAATCTGTCATGGCAGGACAGAATAATCATAGGAAAGAATTGGGTGTTTTTTAACTTCTTTTGAGTTGTATAGTTAGTAGGCAATGATACACAGCTGTGTTTTCTGTTAAAAGATCTGAAATGCACAACAGAAAAAGAGCTTAGGTTGGGGTATTTATGAAGGTTACTTATGGTTTGGTCTAAAAATTGGTCAGGAGGTCCTCAATACAGTGAAAATAGTACAGTAGACTACAGTTATAATGAACTCAAAGGGACCACTAATATTAGTTTATTATAACCGTAGTTTGTTAAAAGCATACGTACAGCATATATACTGCAAATGGCCGGGACCTAAAACATAAGTTTGTTGTATCTGTCTGTTCGTTATGAGCGCGTTCGTTATTAATGTTTACAGTATGTGGTAAAGAATTTCAAATTTAGTCATTTTCACTTGATTACCTTAACACTATGAACTTGGGTTTGGCGCCATGGGTTATGGTCTGGAATCAGCTTCTAGCATTGGATGTCAAGTTTGGTGTGTTTCCTATAACACATAAGATTTGTGTCGATAACTTAACAGCTTTAGTTTTGAGAAAGGACTTTCGAACTTTCACCAGTTTATGGATAACAGCTTCTTTAATACTGTAAAGGCGACATTTTGGTATAGATCCTTATACCGTTGTCAAGCAAGACTGAATTCTGTACAATGTTCCTCATTCAGTCCTGCTTGACAATGGTATAAGGTTCTGTACGGAACTGTCGCCTTTACAGTATTAAAGAAGATATCCATAAATTGTGTCTTCTTTGTCATCCGTCATTGTAAGTAATGTCTGTCAAACAATTTTTCACCAGTTTCTAATGCTGGATGTCAAGTTTCTTTTTTTGTTTCCTGTATTCAGATTATTTCTTCCAGTGATTTGTGCCTCATTCCCTGTAGCTGAAAGTCATCCCTCTCCTCTGAAGGTTTCTCAAGTGAGATCTGACGTTTAACTTTACAGAGTACTGGCATATTGGTCATCTTGTCATCAGAAGTCGTGTCCGTCTGTCTGTGATGCATGTTTTAGCACCTCAGTAGGTTTGGTTCACAGCAGTGTTGGCAATCGGTAATACTTTCTAGGTTTTATAAATCTATCAATGATCTATTAATGGTCAATAAAATAGAATAGAACAATCATGTTTTCTGAGTATCCTTCATGAAAATAATAGTGTACAAAATTGAAAACTCACTGAGGATCCGATATTTTACTATCGAGTGTAGTACCCTAAAGTCCAGAGTCCATGCACTTTGCAAACTTACATCGGAATAATTGTTGATTTAATGTCACTAACATGTGTTCCCTGTCCATCTATTCCGGCAATTCCTGGTGCTATGTATACATATATCTTGTGCCTGGGTCTGATACTGAAGCCTTATCGGTTACATCGTACACATGTTGATATAGGGATGCCCTTTCGTTTGTTGCCCTGTTGCTATAAAGTAACAGGGTGTTGCCTCATCCTACCTAAGTGGGGACCCCCAGTAAGTAATTTTAAGGGTCCTTTCTGTCTATATGAGGACCCGGTAAAGTAATGAAATGGTGTAGTGTACTGTATGTTTAGATAATTACTTTAGAGCCTGGAATGAATCATTGATCATGTGGACATTGGTCATGATTGATGGATGAAATAACAGACACCCATAACTGATCTTCATGTGCTGTAGGTACAATGCATATTATTGTACGTTCCTCGTTTTTCTGTGCCTGTTCTCTATATTTGTGCATCGCGTAAAACCCGGAAGTAATGCTGCTATCCCCTTGTGCATTTGTTGACCCCCTACGGTTTGTTCAAAAACTTATTCTGCAATACAATAAATAGCGAAATATGTCTCCATTCACTGAATATATGTGAAAACCTAAAGTTTGTTCAAAAACTTGGATCTTCAATACAATAAATAGCGAAATATGTCTCCATTCACTGAATATATGTGTATACCTACGGTTTGTTCAAAAACTTGACTCATCAGTACAATAAATAGTGAAATAAGTCTCCATTCCCTGAATATGTGTGTATACCTACAGTTTGTCCAAAAACTTGACTCTTCAATACAATAAATAGCAAAATAAGTCTCCATTCACTGAATATATGTGTATACCTACGGTTTGTTAAAAAACGTAACCCTTCACTACAATGAATAGTTAAATAAGTCTCCATTCACTGAATATATGTGTATACCTACGGTTTGTTAAAAAACTTAACCCTTCAATACAATAAATAGCAAAATAAGTCTCCATTCACTGAATATATGTGAAAACCTAAATTTGTTAAAAAACTTGACTCTTCAATACAAAAAATAGCAAAATAAGTCTCCATTCACTGAATATATGTGAAAACCTAAATTTGTTCAAAAACTTGACTCTTCAATACAATAAATAGCAAAATAAGTCTCCATTCACTGAATATATGTGTATACCGGTATAGACATTATAGACACTGCTAGAAACAAATCTAACACTCAGCATAAAATATCTTGATAACTGTTGTCTTGCATTAAGATGCACATGTGCGGGCATGGAATGACTGATGTAAAACTGATCTTATCAGCCATTTGATAACCTTAATTGTGGTATTTGGGACAATCACGTATACCTTTGAATGCAAGTTTGGCAGGAGTCCTCTGGTCTTGATAAAGATCCACCCCGAAAGTCCCGGAAGACAAATAGTTAAACTGCAGTTAAATAACTGTTTAAATTCACTGATTGGTGATAAGAAAAGCCACTTGTTCCTGTTATCCAAACTTAGGTTAAAAAACAGAAAGTGCAATCCACAATTTATGCCTATAAAAGTTTTGACAAGTGGCCTTTACCAACTTATTAAAAGTGGAGAAATCGTAATAAACATACAACTGTCTGGAAAGCAACTTCTGGTGTTTTGCATATGGTGACATTTTGATGTAGATTCTTACACCGTTGTCCAGTTTCATAACGGTGTAAGACTCTACACCAAAATGTCACGACATGTGTATGCAATAAACCAGAAGTTGCTATCCATAATGTTGTATAGTTTTTTATTGACTCACCAACTTCTACAGGGTTAGAAATTAACACTAGCCTGCTAGCCCAGGGCTAGGACAAATTCCTGTGGGCTAGTACACATTTCCTAATTTCCCGATTGTTTTAACATAACAAGGGCATTGTATCCTTACTCGGACTAATAAAGCTTTGATGTTTAGTTCTAACCCTGTTCTAAAATGCTAATCAAACAGTTGGAGAAAGTGTTTTTCTGTTTTTATCTTCAATTACTTTTTGTTTTATTGGATTAAATCAAATAGATCCTCAGTAATCATCCTGGGATCCCACTTATCTCGCACGACTGGACTCGCAAGTAGAAAGATGTATGTATGTCACAAATAAATACTGATAAGGTATAATATATAAAATATAATCATGCTTTTGTGGTTTCTCTCACAGTTCCCAAACATAAATTACTCAAAACAAGTTAAAGAACATCCACAATTGGAAAGCTGTGTGTTTCAATACAGACCAGCCAAGATAGATTAACCATCATTTGAAAATATCAAGTGTCCTTTAACTTCTTAGTAATATATATTTAATATAACAATCACCCCTGTTCAATTCTGATCTGGCTGCCAACACTCCTCCCAATCACAGCTCACGAACTTCGTCTTCTGGGGTTTTTTTTGTTTGTCTTTGGTAGTGGCATCAAATGCCAGTTATGGCATTTTCTCAAAAGTGAAATTTGTTTTTGGCAAACTTTTATATTTTTAGGTTACAGGTTAATTTTTTAAAATCCTTTTGTACCAGGTTTGTTGAATTTTCCCCAGGGATAATTATAAAATATAACAGTTACACCATCCAAAACTAATGATCGAAGATAGAGTGTTGCACTTTGATGTCAGTGACAAAAGAATAAGGATTCTATTATATGTTGTGAAATATGTGTCTACCATCTCATACTAATTGCAGGTGTTTCATATACACACTCAGATCTTATTTGAAATATCCGCCAGGGATAAAAGTAGTAGTGTGACAATATGCCAGTACTCTAGTCAAGAACTTGTTTCTAGTGCATGTGTCAAAGTGCTTTAGAAGCATTGCGAAAGTTTTCCAGTCATCAAAATCCTTTGTAGATGACTTTAAGTTCAGTCCTTGACCCAACATTGACGCTCATGTATGTGGATCAACTACCATTGTGTTTGCTTCACCCTCTGTGCAGATATGTACTATTTTCCTGAAGAATGCCATATAGCTGCTGTTAACCTGAGGGAATCAAATGGTGCTATTTTCTTGAAGAATGCTTGAAATGTGATATTGCCCTGATGAAAGGTGAAAATTCCACAAGATATCCATATGATCCCACTCCAGGGAATTATCTTGCAGAAATTGAGATGTGATGTAAGAAAGTTTTGTCATCATAGACCTAGTTGTAAACAGATAGTGGTCCTTTTTGACCCATTCGGTGAGTATTCATTTTTATATTTTATATATTTTTACAATTGTTATACTATTTGTTTTGTGCATCTGTTGATGTTAATCAAATATTTTGTATTCTCCTGTATGACAGGTATATTGTTAGATTGTGATTGAACAATGGTGCAAATCTGCTTACATTTCTTTTGCTAAAGATATGAAAATGAAGGCACAACAGGAACAGAATAATCGAAGAATTACCTATTTGGGATCCGGTTTGAAAAGGATGTTAAGATGTTGTACCATTGCATCATCATGTAAACATTATTTGTTTTGGAATATCCTGTACATTGTTTTCACTGGTTGTCATTTATTTTCATGTCTTGGTAAGTTGTTATATTTGTTTGTCTAGCAAAAAGTTCTTGTTTCATAACAATTTTTGCAGCAAAAAATTACATGCACCATTACAGATCTGCTACTTGTTGTTATTAAATACCATTTCTGAAGTTAGGTCAGTAAGATTTGTAAAACTAGATTAGATTATTTGACTGCTTCTTCTTTGGACCCAAAATTTTTATATGTTTTTTTTTTGTATGGTGAATGATTTCAACACTGTCAGGCACATATATTTTTGGACTTATTATTTAAATGTATTTGACTAGAAATTTGCTAGATGTGCATTGTTCCATGGTTTCCTTCTTGTTTGAAGTCACTGTTTATGATCTTTCCAGTGTACAGGTGAGAGTTTCTCTCAATAGTAAACCATGTCTGATAATAGAAATTACAGATTCTGTCCAAGGTTTCTTGCAATGTTAGGAGGATGTCGGAAGCCCAGAGGTTCAAGAACTGGCCCTTTAGACCAGGTCCGATTTCCCCTATGGATATGCAGTGTTTGAAAATTATGCATTGAAGTCGAGCTGTTCATGCCCCGTACAACGAAGGGGTCTTAGTGCTAAGATGTTCGTAACTCTCATACTCTAACATAGACTTACGATAGTCGTAGCTCTAAGATTGCTTTGTGGATATGTAGAAAGGGGGGTGTTTGGGGTTTTGAAAATTATGTATTGAAGTCAAGCTGTTCATGCCCTGTACAACGAAGTGGTCTTAGCGCTAAGATGTTCATAACTCTCATACTCTAACATAGACTTACGATAGTCGTAGCACTAAGATCGCTTTGTGGATCTGTGGAAAGGGGGTGTTTGGGGTGGGTGAGGCAGAGGCCTCATTGATGTGAAAGAGCAATCTGAAAACTGATTGACATATGTTAATTTGGATCTTGGAATTAGGGCATAAACAAATGCCTCGTTACGAGGAGATAGTAGAAACATATTTAACCTAACCTAGATGAGAATCCTGATTTGTATGTCAGACAAGGTTTGCTGTGCTGGCTGGAGTGTGCCCTTTGTTCCCTCCTAATCAGACTCGGTGTATCAGACATGCAGTGTTGTACAGTAAGCCAGAGCACATCTCATCCTCCAGACACCTAGGCTTCCCAAGCAACTCTGCTATCCCAAGACCTGTACAATTCAGGATTCACATTTCACATTTCCTTGTGGACTTTCGCCATTAGGCAGATGGCCACTCTGAAGCAGACCAATTTTGCAGAGTAGTGAAAGTATACATTTATTTCTAACCTGTGATAAAACTGGAATACTGTTAAAAGCGGCGTTCAACACAACTCACTCACTGATATTCATGTTTCTTTATTAACTCAAACACGAGCAAAATATGTTGCAAATTCACAAACAGTTGAATCAGATATTGGAGAGTTGGTGTCAAACATGATATGGATTTTGTAAAATTCTCTTCAGGTAGTGTATGTACAGTAGTAATGAAATGATCCGACAATACAGTATGGTATCGTGATACAAGGCCAAGGATACCATCGATCATTTCACAAACCCTGTATCGCGGTACATGTGATACTTGCCGTAAAAGGTGACTATGCTTGTCGTAAAAGGGTGGATCGGGTGGTCAGGCTCGCTGGCTTGGTTGATGCATGTCATCGATCCCAATTGCGTGGATCGATGCTCATGACATTAATCACTGGATTGTGTGGTCCAGACTCGATTATTTACAGACCGATGTCATATAGCTGGAATATTGCTGAGTGTGGCGTTAAACAACAAACCTACCAACCAAGATGCGATACATTACATTACATTTACAAGTTATATTTGAGTTAAAACACATGAATAATAACAGAAATGTTCAACAACCAGCTTACACAAATTCTCTAATTTTTCCGTTTGGCTAGACCTGGTATGACCTTCTCAGTGCCCTCTAGCCTGTATAATTTTGCCCTGAAATTTTGAAACATAAGGGTTGATTCAGGGTTGTGATTTACCTGCAAAATGATAGAATATCAACTAATGAAATAAAAGTGCTGTATTGGGATATGAATCGTATCGCATCCATAGTATGGGGATATTTATTGTATCACGACCGCATATCATTACTCCTCCAATGCACAGTGGAGTTAAAGGTAAACACGTGGTCGGGTGGTAGAGGGTATGTATCGTATCACGACCGCATCATATCAATATTCTCTAATGTACAGTTCAGTGACAGGTAACACTCATGTTCCCATGGTGACTACCTCCGTGGTCTAGTGGTAGAGCATCTGCCTGGAGAGAGGAAGGTTGGGGTTAGATCACCAGCCGCATCATACCAAAAGACGTAAAATATGGTACTTCTTGTCACCTTGCTTGCCGCTTGGCCTTTAGGGACTAAAACAAGGACTGGTCGGCTCAAAGTCAGTATACTGAGTCTGAGTAGGGTATCCATGTTAAACTGCGGCATGGTATCTCAGCTGGCTAACACTATGAAATCGGCATTAGTCCGGACTTGTACAAGCAGACACCCACACGTGCATGCATATCGCCATTTAAGTGCAACTTTCTTGAATGCGACGTTAAACCCCATTTCACCTCACTGCCTTACATGGTTGTTGTGAACAGTGTCTCAGGCTACTGGCACTACTTACATGTTTAATATTCTGTATTTTCAATGAGCTTTAGAGATATCAGTAGGGTTATGAATGTTCTCATATCCAAGACATTGCGGAAATTGGACCATACCGCTCTATTCAATGGCATCGCAAAGCATGTTTAGCCTTTTCCTCTGTGTAGAACAGTGGCGGTTAAACTTAAGTGTTGAATGGGTATGATGCTTGAATCTTTATTCCCGGTCTGGTTCAGATAGAGCAAAGTGCACATTTCACACAATGTATAACTTGATCTTATGAAATTTTATTTCAGCATTAACCATTTTTGTCTGATCTTAGAAGACAATGGTAGTACTTGTACTATTTGTCTCCCTTTGTCTGTGGCTCATGGGGCCTAAGTCACCCTCTTCTTTGTCTGTGATGTCACGTGATGATTGTAGAAGTAGTTGTCCTCAGATCTTGTCGCCCGTGCCCTGTATCTCCTGTAGTGCCCTGTTTCCTGCCAGAATCCTATAGTCGTGGCTTTGAATCCCACTTTAACATGATGGTGTTTCTAGGTTTGTCAGCAGCATATTCATGCTTGTGGTTTTACCCACACTCGTAGTGCTAAGAAGGTTGATACTCCCACACTTTGACATAGACTTATGTCAGTCGTAGCGCTAAGATGATCGATACTCTTCCATTCTTTGACATAGGCTTATGACAGTCGTAGCGCTAAGATGATCGATACTCTTCCATACTTTGACATAGGCTTATAACAGTCGTAGCTCTAAGATGATCGATACTCCCACACTTTGGCATAGGCTACGATCTCTTCTTGGAATAGGGCTCTGACCCAACAGTTCAGAGCAGTATTAAACAGCTAAAGCATTAAAACAATTTTCCTATTTTGGGGGGAAATAAGTTTGAGTTACGGTAAGTATTTTGCTTCATTTTCAGGCCAGACCAGTTTCATTATTTCTTTCCTGTGGTTTTATCCCCAGAATACTGATGAAAGGTATTTTAAGATATACTAAATCAATTGCTAAGATTTAGATACTGTATCAATTGCAGGGTTGTGCAACATTGTTTCATGAGGAGCTCGTAATCTATAGTTGCTTGAAGGTTATTCTATATATTACCCATTTAATGGTCTAATGATGACACAAGTGACAACAGTGACACAAGTGGACAAACTGTCTCTGGCCCAAAACATTACTGCGCAGAATTATTTCAAGTCATGCCAGAATTCAAAGACAATGGGTTCAAATCCAATATTGGCCCTTATAAAGATTCTTGGTTTGTCTGCACCATGCTGTGCTCGTACGTTTGACCAAAGTGGTAAACATCTCAGATCTGCATAATTTCCAACTAATTTTCAAAGCAGCATCAACCTTTTCTCAATTACATTGGTACATGGGTTATAAGAATATTGTGTGGCGTTATACTCTTGAAAAAGGTGACCCTCACAGACAAAGGATTCTAATCTTACTAAAACTGTTGTAATGTTGTAATCATGTAGAGAGTTCAATCTTTGTTCACTTTAGTTGCACAGATTTCTTCACCTTGGTGAATGATGTGTGTGTGGTCATGTGTTTCAGCACCTTCCTTAAGGCAAGAGAGTTAACTGACTATAAAAGTCCAGTTTCCACCCTTGCAGAAGTAGGCTGGTATTACAGAGTTACATTTTGGCTGTACTAATAAGTCTATGCATAGTCCAATCAAAATTGCTCAATGAAATTGAAATCCGGTTCGTAAACAAACTGTCATGCAGATTTCGGTCGATTGCAGGATTTGCAAAGCATGTGCACCACCAACTTGTTGTCAGCAGATATTTTCCAAATCTTTTCATGTTTTCAATCAAGGTGCTCATGTGCTTTGATGTACTTCGCGATGTAAGACAAGTTTTATCACAATATAGATCTTGATTGTCGATCGGATCGTCGTGACTGGGCACTGCCATTTTGTTTGAAACAAATGCAAATGAAACGAGAGGTGGAATCTGATTGATCCATTGGAGAGGTTTAAAAGGGACATAACTTGTAATCGCCATTGGTGGCGCTATGATTGAGCACGGGAAATCCGGCTTAGTTCGGCAAGGGTGGAAACTTTACTTAAGTCAGTTAACTCTCTTGCCTCGTTTCAGTAAATGGGGAGAGTTTAAGGCCAGCTTTCCATTGACATGTTTGAAACTGTGCAGCTGGTTGCATTCCATTTACCCACACTACATACACACACAACTTGTACACGCACCCTTCCATACACAACTTGTACAACACCACACTGCACGCACCCTTCCATACACAACTTGTACAACACCACACTGCACGCACCCTTCCATACACAACTTGTACAACACCACACTGCACGCACCCTTCCATACACAACTTGTACAACACCACACTGCACGCACCCTTCCATACACAACTTGTACAACACCACACTGCACGCACCCTTCCATACACAACTTGTACAACACCACACTGCACGCACCCTTCCATACACAACTTGTACAACACCACACTGCACGCACCCTTCCATACACAACTTGTACAACACCACACTGCACGCACCCTTCCATACACAACTTGTACAACACCACACTGCACGCACCCTTCCATACACAACTTGTACAACACCACACTGCACGCACCCTTCCATACACAACTTGTACAACTCCACACTACACGCACCCTTCCATACACAACTTGTACAACGCCACTCTGCACGCACCCTTCCATACACAACTTGTACAACACCACACTGCACGCACACTTCCATTCACAACTTGTACAACTCCACACTGCACGCACCCTTCCATACACAACTTGTACAACACCACACTGCACGCACCCTTCCATACACAACTTGTACAACACCACACTGCACGCACCCTTCCATACACAACTTGTACAACACCACACTGCACGCACCCTTCCATACACAACTTGTACAACTCCACACTACACGCACCCTTCCATACACAACTTGTACAACGCCACTCTGCACGCACCCTTCCATACACAACTTGTACAACACCACACTGCACGCACACTTCCATTCACAACTTGTACAACTCCACACTGCACGCACCCTTCCATACACAACTTGTACAACACCACACTGCACGCACCCTTCCATACACAACTTGTACAACGCCACACTGCACGCACCCTTCCATACACAACTTGTACAACACCACACTGCACGCACACTTCCATTCACAACTTGTACAACTCCACACTGCACCCACCCTTCCATACACAACTTGTACAACACCACACTGCACGCACCCTTCCATACACAACTTGTACAACGCCACACTACATGCACCCTTCCATTCACAACTTGTACAACACCACACTGCACGCACCCTTCCATACACAACTTCTACAATGCCACACTACATGCACCCTTCCATACACAACTTGTACAACACCACACTGCACGCACCCTTCCATACACAACTTGTACAACTCCACACTGCACGCACCCTTCCATACACAACTTGTACAACGCCACACTATATGCACCCTTCCATACACAACTTGTACAACGCCACACTGCATGCATCCCTCCACACACAACTTGTACAACGCCACACTATATGCACCCTTCCATACACAACTTGTACAACGCCACACTGCACGCACCCTTCCACACACAACTTGTACAACGCCACACTGCACGCACCCTTCCACACACAACTTGTACAACGACGCATTGCATGCACCCTTTTACACACAACTTGTACAATGCCGCATTTCATGTACCCTTCCACACAAAACTTGACCAATATAGTCTATAGTTTTGATTTATAATAGATAGAAAAATGCTGATTCAACGTTACATATCAAACTTTATCGGCTGCAATTAAGTTAGGAGGTTCCAATAAACAGAGATATCTGATTTGCTTAGTTTGGGGAAAAACCCTCCTGGTATTTTCCATTCTGTTATTGGTAACTCAAATCAAAACCGTAAATTAGCACAACTTCTCGGCCAATGAATATGGCAGAAAATCTTTGCATAATGTAACTTATGCAACTAGCTGATTCAAACCGGTCAGTGGAAAGCAACCCTACAACTCTTCAAAGCATGTTATCCAATAATTGTTGCCCAATGAATGTTTTTAAGAGGACTACGCTCATCATCTGGTGCCTATTTTCATTCCATGTCTGGAAATAATGAATGCTTTGTGTGCAACTGAGACAGGTCTGTATTTTGGGGATAATCATTATATTAGTGTTAGATATACATTCAAAAATTTGAGTCAGCAGACAAAATGGTGTTTGAACCTTTTGAAACTCTGCCTAGTTGCCCAGCCTAGTCCTCCATTAGGATTAATGACTTTCCAAACATACAATAGTCTCTGGTAATGAATGTGCCTGTTTTCACGCCTTGTGTTGAGCCTTTATGAAAGACTAACATTTTGTTTCAGTGTAGTAGTATGTGTTTTTCTGAAAGAGTATTATGTGGTTTATATTTCTAATATGAAGGTTGTTTTAGATTCTTTCAGCTTCCATGGCATCCTTCCTAGAAGAAATTTGATTGGCTGATTTTGCTGAGTGATTTAATGATCTGATCTGAAAATCCATTGTCATCTGATTGAAGCAGTTGTGTGCAGCTCTTAAGAACATATTGGCATCCCCATTCTTGAATGCAAAGAATGTTTTTTCTGATTTGATACCTGTCATTTTGTTGATCTTGTGTTTATACAAGATGGTGCTCTGTGATACATTTTATGAAGATTGTTAAAAATATTTTTCATTGAAAATATTGTTTGTCTTCTTTTTAACATGCATTCTGTTATTGATCAGACCAAGGGAGATCACTCTCATTTAAGTTTGGAAGCATACAGGTGGGCTGTAAATAGGTCATTTGTTACCTGTGGGTTGAATGGGTCACAAATTACCCAAATAAGGGCAGGTCACACAAAGAAATGGCAGTGGCTTGGCTTAGTGGTTCAAAGCTTTGCTGCATGACCTGTGGACTCGGGTTCAAGTCCTCATATATGGTTTGTTTGTTTTGTTGTTTAACGCAGCACTCATCTATATGATGGTGGTCTGTAAATAAGTCTGAACCAGACAATCCAGTGATTGACTCCATGAGCATCAATCTACACAATTGGAATACGATGACATGCATCAACCAAGTCTAGAGTGCCAGAACACCCGATCCAGTTAGTCGCCTCTTACGACAAGCATAGAGTAGCCTGTTGCGACAAGCATGGGTTGCTGAAGACCTATGCTCTACCGGGATCTTCACGGGTCTCCCCACAAATGAAGCCCATTCTTGACATCTCTCAATAGAACTTGGCAGAATATTGCTAATAGTGGTCTAAAACAAATTTTATGCTGTAAACACATGCACCATTTTACTTCCTGAAATAAACCTACACATGCATGTCCGTGTCATGTGAACACTTTTGTAAGTAATATTATAATCCAGGAGTACTTATACACTTAGTTTCGTGGGTGAAGCAAGAGTATATTTACATGTATGCAGATTTCCCCAACTGAGTAAATGTAAACTGCGAATGCTAAGCAGAATTACACTGTCCATTGAGTATTTTCTTTCTGGTACAATTTCATCATATCTATTGTTAGTAACAGTTGGTGTTAGTTGTTAGTCCAGACATGATGTAAATTTCAACACCGACGGTTCACCTCATGCTTTTGACAATGCAGCTGATTTCATGGAGCACTGGGCATGGTTGCGAATATGGTGACAAAATCTAAAGGCAAAGGGGGACAAGCTAAAAGATCCGAAATATTCACACATTTTGGTAAAACATGAGTAATCTTTATTGTTCTTATACATGTACAACCTTTCAAGGCTATTTCTAGCCCCTTCACCAGATGCTTTGTTTTGTTAGTTATACCAATGTGAACACATAGCAATTTAAATATTAAGTCAGGAGCACAATTACTCATGGGAATAAAATTGGTACATGCGTTTTGGTTATACAAAGAATGCCTGTACGTTGATCATCTAATACGTCTTAATGTCAAATAAACAATATGAAAGCAACTCATTAACCAGGCATCATAACAGGAGAGGTCCACAGGTGGTCCACTCAGTGCAATGCACTGGAATTGTAAGAACAGGGTTACGTCCCTTTTGCATCACAGACACCAATGATCGTGGCTTCAAATCTCTGTTCGACCTAAGTTTTATTTGAGGTTTGTAAGCACCACACCCATGAAGGCTCATGGGTTTCACCAAAATGGTAGAATAGATCTTCAGCAACCAATGCTGTAAATGGAGCGACTATGCTTGTCGTAAGAGGCGACTAACGGGATCGGATGGTCAGGCTCGCTGACTTGTTGATGCATGTCAATGTAACCCCTGCTTAGATCGATGCTCATGTCAATCACTGGATTGTCTGGTCCAGACACCCGTCATATAGCTGGAATATTGCTGAGTGTGGTGTAAAACAACAAACAAACCAAAGTGGTAAACGTCGGAGGCCTGCATCACTTCAGGCTTTCCTCCACATCAAGCTGACAGGCCCTGATATAACCGGAAATATATACTGTTCAAAGCGGGAATACGCCACAGTAGCTCACCAGATAGGAGAATATGGAATTTGCAGCCAAAACCACATGATCAGTTCATCGTTTCCTCAGGATGCAGATTGATAGCAAGACGTGTTTGATGAACAACACTGAGTGATTGAGGTGTCATGTGACTTTCAGCAATACCCGAGAAACCAGAAAGATTCCTACAATGTGCCTGTGCTGCAATTGCAAACCAAGGTCTAGAGAGTTATCTTTGTTGTTTGAGGCCACACTCGGCAATATTCCAGCTATATGATGATGATCTAAAATACTTGAGTCTGGACCAGACAATTCAGTGATTGACATCCCGAGCATTGGGATACGATCGCATACATCAACCAAGTCAGCATGGATGACCACCCGATCCAATAAGTCACCTCTTACGAGAAGCATCGGTTGCTGAAGGCCAATTCTAACCCGGATCTTCACAGGTACAGCATGGGGAACTGGGAGACTTTCAGCCTTAAATTCCCGGGACATTGTCACCTTCGGACCCTGGGAAACACAAACACAACAAACATTATGCAATCAATTTGTCCTTTATTACATTAACTACATGTATAGGTTGATGTAAACAAGTAAACTACCATTTATATACAAAGTAATGATATGTTGCCAATAAGGTTTGACCATGTATCAATGATAACTTATCATTCAATATCCAATTAACTGATGTATTACAGCGGCTTTATACAGTTAGTTTTGAGAAAAGTGTTACTGTTTATGATAAGTGCATTATGAGAATGTGCAAAAACTAAATACACCAATGAGAACTTTTAATGACCCAGAACTTGATCTGAAGTCGCATTGAGAAAGCATTATGGATACGTCAATGTGACACTTCACAGCAAATCGGAACACGGGTTGGCTTTTGGTTGTCAAAGATGCATGCATATGGGCCTCTATTTCACCAATGGAAGTGGGTTGTTTGAGTCTTGGTTCACAACCACAAGTGATTATTAACAGTCATTATCTTGTCTTTGGTTTGAATACAAATTGAGCCACAGAATAAACACTCAGTACCCTTTTGCACATTATCATTAAGCTGACAATAGTCAGGAGATGACATCCCGCCAGTCTGGTGCAATTGGAGTTCGGCTACTTTTATCCCACTTTTGGTTCATTGCCATTGGAAACCTTCAGTTCAGTGAAGAAGTGAAGAAAAAAATAAGGCTGTTCAGTATTTTTCAAAATCAAAACCCTGTTCACGGTTGACTGATTAGTGCAGCATGTTTCATTCAGAAATATTCAACGGTTTCGACACTGATGAAACAATCAGTACCTCTTGCACGTTTGAGAAAACTAAGCTGATAATATTCATGCCAACGTAGCGTCAATGGTCACCAACCCCAAACAATAGAATTTATGAATTTAGATAATTTATGATCAATCATCGAGATGAGCGGGTGAATTGTTCTAAAAGCCAGATAGAACTGTATTACAGTCACGACGGTTTCATGTGGGAGGAAAGCCCAAAGTGATTCTGGTCACAAACATTTACTATGGTGAAACCCACACGCACAGCTATGTCCTGACAAACCTGGAAACAATCAGGTCCAATCTCATTCAAATCAGATAGAGGTATTGTGTTTAGCAGGAGCCATCTTCCCGAGGCAAGCGTGTCATATGGCCTATATCATTGCCTAGTTTCTACCCTTGCCACATCAATGCAACTTTTCTTGGCTCGACCTCTTGTAATGAAACGCGATATCCAATCAGATTGCTGTTCATATCTCGTATAGCTTAAAAGATTACCATTGGCGATGACCTAGTCTATCATATAACGAAAACATTCGCAATTACATCCCCTTCACAAAACCATAGGCAATCGTTGGTGGGTTTAAAAGATGAAAAGGACAAACAAAGACAGGTAGAGGTAAATCGCTTTCATAGGAAGGTGTACCAGTCGTGGATTTTGATTTTGTGAAACGTTCTCTGATTGGACTATTGATATGTACGATAGTCCAATCATATTGACAGACAGACAGGCAGTTTATTCAGTATTTTAGGCATCAAGGCCCATAGTACAATGCAGATTGGATATTAACATTGTCACGTGATGTACATGATCAAATTTAAATCAAGTTACACATTCCTCATTATAAAGACATGTTTTAAGAAGAAAGAAACAGCATGGATCATATCAGGATTTTCAGAGTTTAGCAGATTTATCATTAACTGAGGTCTTTAAAAGTACCTTGCAACATGGGGAGAAATTTATACCTTAAATGGGAATCCGTTTCACATGTAAGTAAGACATGGTATTCATCCTCTACTTCTCCGGATGGACAGTTTGTACTAATAGAGTTCATTATATCACCGTCTTTGGACCTGCGACATATATTTACATTAAAATTATGCAATTAAATTCTTAGTTTACAATAAGTTCTTATTAAACTTTTATCATATAAACAAGTTTAATATCTTTCAGTTTGTAACAATGATTTTACTTTGCTGTAATTGCTGAGATAAAGTGACTCAGAAATACTTTGGTGCCACTGTTGACAAAATGTATCCTTCAGTCTTTGCTTAAATGAATAAAAAGATAACTGTGGATCTCCCACATCTTGAGGAATCCCATACACATGAAAAGCCACTAACACATAATAGATTTCTCACATCTGAAACCCAATTATTTTTTCCATTATCATCAGGTACCTTTAACATTTTGTAACACTGATATGAGTACCTATCAGGCATCATTCTAAGTAGCTTAATACAATACTTAATTACCCTTAATTGGCTGGCTAACCAGAACCATACAAAAGTACAAATAGTACATGCTGTGAAAAAAGATACACGACTTTTCCAGAATAAATGATAAAGAGGCATAATACCTTTCGACGCCTGAGCAGCTAATTAACGCAATCTAGAGGAAAACATAAGACCTAAATATTTATAGTAAGTGACTACACCCAAGGTAGACGAACCAAGAAACCACTTTTCATGTTTTGCAACAATACCACCTTTTCTAAAAACTACAACATTGGTTTTATTCGGATTTACTTCAATGCTCCATTTTTAACAGTAACTCTGTAACAGATTTAACTCTTTTTGCAAACCGTTTACAGAATAGGAAAAGATTACAACATCATCAGCAAAGAGAAGGAGCATAATGTCCATTATTTCTTGTGTTACAAATATCCCATGTTGACAACTATTTTGCAACTCTATAGCAAGTTCATTTATGAAAAATATAAACAACAACGGTCTTAAAACACAACCTTGTCGTACACCGGAGGATGTTATAAACCAGTCCGTACGTTCATTATTGAACTTTATACATGCGCTGACTGATGCATACATGTTTTTTAAAAGTACAGACATTTTACCATGACATCCCTTAGTAATAAGTAAATACGTCAATTTTTTCCCATTAACACAGCCAAAAGCTTTTTTAAAGTCAATAAATACACAATAAAAACGACCTCTGGTTCTGCACAAATATTTCGAACAAAGAGCTTATAAAACAAACAAGTTATCAACAGTAGAGTAGTTTGGTCGGAACCCTGCTTGAGACTCGGACAGTAAATCATTTACTTACATCCAGATTCTCAAGCGTTTTTCTATGATTGACGTGAAGATTTTTCCCATAACATTTAGTCCAATCATATATTACAAGGGAAAAAAGGCTTGGTGTGGCAAGGGTGGAAACAAGACTTTCATAAAAAGGCTAGTGGACTTTCTTGCCTCGGGAAGATGGGTGGAAGCAAGAACACTTTTTTAAGGAGATTGCAATCAGGGCAAATCTGGGATGTGAACCCACTATCAGAGATTTCTGTTATGAAACGCTGCACAGGGAATACTAGTGTCTTAGATGACTGGGCCACCAGCCCCCAAGGTTCTTCAAGGGGTCAGAAAAGATCAACCATTATGCTCAAAGAAATATTATGAACTCAGAGAAAAGCTAGTATTCAGATGAGTGACTGAGAGCACAGTTTGACAGCTGTCTACCGCTAAACTAATTGTCAAATACATTAATTAATCCGAGTGCGTGTGCTGTTCTATATATCCATTCATGGAGAAACAAGATCGGCTAAAACATTTGGGAAAAACAGACACATTGACAAACAGATTGTTTGGGAAACCCATGTCCAATACAACACAATTACGTAAAGTCGGCAAGTACCAATCACTGGCAAGGTACATGTCTTGCCTCACAACTGCTTAGATAAAAAACAGAAATGTCCAACATACCACTTTTTTCACACTAATCTAGTTACACGATTTCAAATGTGTTAAGGAGAACACTTTGGACAACAGAAAGGAGCCCCGTGCTCATCTGTTATTGATGGCCATCTAGATTTTTGACTGTACGTAAAAAACAATATGTGTCCTCGCCTGAAAGTGCATGTACAGCATGGGAAAGAACACTCCTGGAGACAGATCAATCAGTGTGGCTGTTTAACAGTTTGAAGATACTTGGTTATTGTAGGATGTCCTCCCCTCTGAGCAACACATTCAATGTCCTCATTACTGTCTGTTGGAAGTGTGAGGTCAGCTTTGTGCTGCACAAGGAGGTCAACCACATCTTGATGTCCATGAAATACAGCCTTCATAACTGGTGTGCATCCATGACAGGACATGTAGTATTATAGCAGTGTTCCCACCATGACAGGCAAAATGAAGTAAACTATGAGCAAATGTATCCACCAGTGTGAGGTCAGCTTGGTTGGACATTAGGAGCTCAAACACACTTTGATGTCCACTGACAGCTGCCTTCATAGCTGGTGTACATCCGTGTCTGCCTCTACTGTTGATGTTAGAAGGAGACAGGAGATGTTGTACTATAGCTGTGTTCCCACCACCACAGGCAAGATGAAGTAAACTATCACCAGATGTATCCACCAGTGTGAGGTCAGCTTGGTTTGCCACAAGGAGGTCAAACACACTTTGATGTCCACTGACAGCTGCCTTCATAGCTGGTGTCCTTCCATGCATCCCTCTACTGTTGATGTTAGAAGGGGACAGGACATGTTGTACTATAGCTGTGTTCCCACCCTGACAGGCAAGATGAAGTAAACTATCACCAGATGTATCAACCAGTGTGAGGTCAGCTTGGTTTGCCACAAGGAGGTCAAACACACTTTGATGTCCACAGACAGCTGCCTTCATAGCTGGTGTCCATCCGTGTCTGCCTCTACTGTTGATGTTAGAAGGAGACAGGAGATGTTGTACTATAGCTGTGTTCCCACCCTGACAGGCAACATGAAGTAAACTATCACCAAATGTATCCACCAGTGTGAGGTCAGCTTGATCTGACACAAGGAGGTCAAACACACTTTGATGTCCACAGACAGCTGCATTCATAGCTGGTGTCCATTCATGGCTCCCTCTACTGTTGATGTTAGAAGGAGACAGGAGATGTTGTACTATAGCTGTGTTCCCACCCTGACAGGCAACATGAAGTAAACTATCACCAACTATATTCACCAGTGTGAGGTCAGCTTGGTTTGCCACAAGGAGGTCAAACACACTTTGATGTCCACTGACAGCTGCCTTCATAGCTGGTGTAGATCCGTGTTTGCCTCTACTGTTGATGTTAGAAGGAGACAGGAGATGTTGTACTATAGCTGTGCTCCCACCACCACAGGCAAGATGAAGTAAACTGTCACCAGATGTATCCACCAGTGTGAGGTCAGCTTGGTTTGCCACAAGGAGGTCTAACACACTTTGATGACCACTGACAGCTGCATTCATTGCTGGTGTCCATCGGTGTCTGCCTCTACTGTTGATGTTAGAAGGAGACAGGACATGTTGTACTATATCTGTGTTCCCACCACGACAGGCAAGGTGAAGTAAACTGTCACCAAATGTATCCACCAGTGTGAGGTCAGCTTGGTTTGACACAAGGAGGTCAAACACACTTTGATGACCACAGACAGCTGCATTGATTGCTGGTGTCCATCCGTGTCTGCCTCTACTGTTGATGTTAGAAGGAGACAGGAGATGTTGTACTAAAGCTGTGTTTCCACCCTGACAGGCAAGATGAAGTAAACTATCACCAGATGTATCCACCAGTGTGAGGTCAGCTTGGTTTGACACAAGGAGGTCAAACACACTTTGATGTCCACAGACAGCTGCCTTCATAGCTGGTGTCCTTCCATGCATCCCTCTAGTGTTGATGTTAGAAGGAGACAGGACATGTTGTACTATATCTGTGTTTCCACCACAACAGGCAAGATGAAGTAAACTATCACCAGATGTATCAACCAGTGTGAGGTCAGCTTGGTTTGCCACAAGGAGGTCAAACACACTTTGATGTCCACTGACAGCTGCCTTCATAGCTGGTGTCCATCCATGCATCCCTCTACTGTTGATGTTAGAAGGAGACAGGACATGTTGTACTATAGCTGTGTTCCCACCACGACAGGCAAGGTGAAGTAAACTGTCACCAAATGTATCCACCAGTGTGAGGTCAGCTTGGTTTGCCACAAGGAGGTCAAACACACTTTGATGTCCACAGACAGCTGCCTTCATAGCTGGTGTCCTTCCATGCATCCCTCTACTGTTGATGTTAGAAGGAGAGAGGACATGTTGTACTATAGCTGTGTTTCCACCACGGCAGGCAAGATGAAGTAAACTATCACCAGATGTATCCACCAGTGTGAGGTCAGCTTGGTTTGACACAAGGAGGTCAAACACACTTTGATATCCATAGACAGCTGCATTCATAGCTGGTGTCCATTCATGGCTCCCTCTACTGTTGATGTTAGAAGGAGACAGGAGATGTTGTACTATAGCTGTGTTCCCACCCTGACAGGCAAGATGAAGTAAACTATCACCAAATATATTCACCAGTGTGAGGTCAGCTTGGTTTGCCACAAGGAGGTCAAACACACTTTGATGTCCACTGACAGCTGCCTTCATAGCTGGTGTACATCTGTGTTTGCCTCTACTGTTGATGTTAGAAGGAGACAGGAGATGTTGTACTATAGCTGTGCTCCCACCACCACAGGCAAGATGAAGTAAACTGTCACCAGATGTATCCACCAGTGTGAGGTCAGCTTGGTTTGCCACAAGGAGGTCTAACACACTTTGATGACCACTGACAGCTGCATTCATTGCTGGTGTCCATCGGTGTCTGCCTCTACTGTTGATGTTAGAAGGAGACAGGAGATGTTGTACTATAGCTGTGTTCCCACCCTGACAGGCAAGATGAAGCAAACTATCACCAAATGTATCCACCAGTGTGAGGTCAGCTTGGTTTGCCACAAGGAGGTCAAACACACTTTGATGACCACTGACAGCTGCATTGATTGCTGGTGTCCATCCGTGTCTGCCTCTACTGTTGATGTTAGAAGGAGACAGGAGATGTTGTACTAAAGCTGTGTTTCCACCCTGACAGGCAAGATGAAGTAAACTATCACCAGATGTATCCACCAGTGTGAGGTCAGCTTGGTTTGACACAAGGAGGTCAAACACACTTTGATGTCCACAGACAGCTGCCTTCATAGCTGGTGTCCTTCCATGCATCCCTCTAGTGTTGATGTTAGAAGGAGACAGGACATGTTGTACTATATCTGTGTTTCCACCACAACAGGCAAGATGAAGCAAACTATCACCAGATGTATCAACCAGTGTGAGGTCAGCTTGCTTTGACACAAGGAGGTCAAACATACTTTGATGACCACTGACAGCTGCAAACATCGCTGGTGTCCATCCGTGTCTGCCTCTACTGTTGATGTTAGAAGGAGACAGGACATGTTGTACTATAGCTGTGTTCCCACCCTGACAGGCAAGGTGAATAATTTCATTTCTATACTTGTCTATCACATCCATTTGTGATACTTTGCTCAGTAACTGAAAACATTCCTCTGATCCTGTGTCTGCTGCAACCATGACAGGGGTTCTGCCATTCACATCAATAGAGTTTATAACATTATTCCCAGGTTTCCAGTTTAACAAGACTTTGAGGGATATTTCCATTCCTGACTTGCAGACCAGGTGAAGGACATTTTGCATGTGCTTGTCACTTGTGTTAATATCAGCGCCTTCCTGCAGTAGATATACAAGTGTGTCCGAGCTGCCATTTTCACTAGCTACCAGCAAAAGTCTGTTCAGTGTCAATAGATGGTCAGGTTTTTCACTCCTCGTGAACAACCATTTCAATACTGTCACATTGTTGCTTTGTGCACATCCTTCCATTGCCTCACTGATCTCTCCTTGAGTGAACTCTTCTCCAGTTGTGTCTTCTATATCTGTGACTAGATGTGCATTTTGTCCAAGAGAAGCCCAGTACAGAAAATATTTTCCTTTCTCTTTCCTGTGAAGCCACGGTTCCTCCATAAAATCCTGATGGAGATGTTTTGTCCCGTCACACTGAAGTTTGCTGAGCAAAATAGAAACTATTCTGTCTTGTTTGAGAATTGGATGTGTCACTGATTTAGAAAACTGTCCTTGTTTAATTGACTGTGCAAACCTTGTGGTTATGAGGTCATCATAATTCTTTGAGACATATATCACATGGAGATGATCGTCAACTTTCGTTTCATCAACCTTATCGCCTTGTAGTCTTTCAACCAGAAAGTCATCACTGCAGTGCTTCAAAACAAAGACTGGACTGATATTGTACAAGGCACAGGCACAAGCATCATAGATTGAAGAATGAGCAAAGCCAACAGTGTCTCCTCTTGTGAAGAATGTTCCTCTCAAACTTTTAGCTGCTTTGTACATGCCTGCACGTGTAGCATCAGACATCAGTAGTAAAACAGTTTTGACCAGGCTGTCCATTTCCCTGTCCTCGCCTCCACTGTCTAACTTGGTCAGGTCTAATTTGTTTTCACACAGTAGCATCAGAGCCAAAATGGCCGATCGATCGTTTCTCTCTTCAAGCAAATGCTTTAGTTCTAACCTAAGATAAAACAGTGGTTCCTTGAAAAATGATTTTGCATTTTTGAAGAATGATGAAAATTCAAAACAAAGTTTACAAATAAGAGGGAATCCAAAGATATTTGAATTGATTTCCAGCTCACTGTAATCAGGTATATGTTGCATGGAACAGTCACCAAGAGCATTCCTATGTCGCTCAAATATTGTCCTTTTCTCTGTGTCAGAAAGCCAGTATTTATCTTGCTTAGTTAAATCCATTACTGTCTGACCCTTGAACAGTTTGAAACCCTCGTACAGCAGTTTTGCAAGTCCATCATGGAAGTTGTATGACTTTGACGTGAAGATGACACGAATATCCTTTGCTTGACTTTCTCTTTGGCCCTGCACTTTCTTTCTGGATTTATCTACGTCATCTTCTTCTGACTGCAATTCCTCTGCTGTCTGCTTTTGTTCTAAATGGAGGAGAAGATTGTTTAGAAAGGATTTCACCTGTGAAGTATTTGTAGATAATCCAACAGTACCAAACATGTCATCTACTATGAGAAATACTCTGAAGTGTCTACTCAGACAGAGGTCTAAGTCAAACTTCTCCAGGTTGTCCACAAACACGACCTCGTAGCCCTTGGGTCCATACTGTGAACCCAACACCAGAGCCATAGTTGTCTTGCCTTCTCCTGGAGCCCCGCAGATGGTCACATGACCAAATGTCTTCAGTTTTCGTTTCACTTCTTTGTAGGCTTCAGTTGGAATAAACATCTTCCTCGCTTCGTTTGTGCGTAAATCCAGAGTATCTGTGAACAAATGAAAAGCATTTACCACACAGGAAACATTAGGATACAAACAGAGCAAAACAACATACTTGGCTATTTCATAGTCGGGTGTCACGATAAATCAAAATATCGACATATTGCTATTGGTAAGCACTTAAAGTCAATAAATTGATTGTTAAATCAGTTTCCGATCAATAGTATCATGTTCAGTTAGGAAAATCAATAGTTTTGATTGTATTTACCATATCAATATAATACAAGCAATGCTGTTAAACGTTAGGGGTGAAACGATACATATCACGAGTGAAAATATCTTGACTAGATATTTCAGAGAAACTCCAAAGGGAAAACATTGCTGCTTGTTGCTAGTTCAATTCCTGAACTTGGAACCACGCTAATTACAATTGTGTATCGTATCGTGAGAGAGAGAGAGAGAGAGAGAGAGAGAGAGAGAGAAAGAGAGAGAGAGAGAGAGAGAGAGAGAGAGAGAGAGAGAGAGAGAGAGAGAGAGAGAGAGAGAGATTGTTGTTATTCACTCATCTTTCAGCCATGAACGCTCTCACCTCTCCCGAGTGTTCCTTGTCCAGCCTGTCCTGTGATGATGTTCAGAGTGTTGGCAACCTGGGAGGCCCCTGGAGGACGGTCACCTGATAACACCAATAATGAGGAATCATTGGTAACAATGGCCACAAACTTTGAATCAGATGCATTACTTGACAGTGGCGTGTACTCCTTGTCAATCAGCCCTAATTTAACAAATACACTTGTGAAGGTAGTGGAAGAAAGTGCATCATCATTATTTTTGCATTAGCCACTCAGCATTTGTCCAGCTGGTCAGCATATTGTTAGTCCTGCCATCATCAATCTCGATAACTGAAGGAACACATTTCCTGATGAAAGACATTGTAAATTTAAATTTTCCTGGGTCAGTTTCATAAATGACAAACATGGTGACCTTAGGCCACACATTTATTTTTTGTTTCATGGGCCCGCTTCACCTCATGATCGCAGTCGGTCCATTGAGAAAAAAAATTAAACATAAAGTGAGTGAGTGAGTGAATTTTATATCTATTTTGACCCATCTTGTGTGGAAAAGCTGGAATAAATCTGTGAAACAAACCCAAAAAAAATGTGGCCTTATGAAGGTCAAGGACACCAGTGACACCCACCTGAACCTAGTCTGGTGACAGGTGGCTGGCTCACTAGGTCAAGGTCATCCTCGCGCTCGGCTGAACCTGCCATTACCAGGTGACCTCCAGGTTCCTCGTCTGAACTGACCACGCTGTTGCCAGAGTCCTCCTCTGCTGTGAGGTATTCCTCATCTGAACTGGCCATGTCAATGTTGCCTTCAGGATCTTCAGAAACCGCTCACCGGAATTGTCAATGTGACCTTCAAACTTCAAACTGCTCAACAGAAGTGGCCATGGCCAATTAGAACCACGGTCCTTATCTGAACTGAAAAAGAAACCCAAGCATATCAATGTTTTAATGACCACAACATTGCCCTTGTCCTGACAGTGATCTTCACCTTATTACACACCAGTCTCACCACTGTACTTGTAAATATTCAAATGTTGCTGACTGACAATGAAAGTCACTGGGATCTGAGTTTCATTTTGATCTTCATGACCACAAACTTGATGTTGTCCCGACAGTGGCCCTATGTTTATTGGACATGATCAAGTGATATCCCCTGGATTCATCTAGACTTGATTCGAGGCCCATATTCCGCCCCAAGTCAGAAAAAGTCAGGAAAATGCCCCAAAGCCAACAACTTATCAATGGTATGAGGCATTTTGCATGTGCAGTCGTGCAAACAAAGAGACAGTGTCACGGTGCCAGATAGCAGTCCCTGAGGGACTGGTGCATGCCCAATAGGGTTGAGAACCCTACCTGTTACCTAGAGGATACACACGTCACTCTGAGCCACTCGCAACAAGACAAAAGGACAAATATGTCAGACCACATGCATCAAATAACTCTCTGCTAGAAGATAATAAAAAAATTACCAAAAGTAATAACTGCTAGTAATAAAAAAAATACCAATCGTAGTAATAATGAATATTTTGGAGCATCAGCTAAAAGGGGGGACAATGAACACGAGATGTTTATTTCTTATATGAGATATCACATAATGTACAGTCTCTTTAAGGATGTTCATAAAATGTACAAGCTTTATAAAACAATTCCCATATTTACATGATGTAGACTCCCAGATCAATGTCAGACAATCCCATTTTATGAATATTAGGGTTAAGTTTGGAATTTCCCACATGTTCTCACAATCCTCACTTCGATTATCTGTACCTTTTCTCGCAATACCAATTGTCATATTTCTCCCAATTTTGGATGCGATCGTTCGGGCACTATGTTTGTTTGCGTTGCCAAGCTCACCAGACACTTCCCTCTAAAAATAATGTCAAATTTACAAGATCATCAAGTTGCGAGCATATATTTCAAACTCCAGAAAAGGCCTCATGATAGAACAATGACTTATTGTGAAATAAACCATGGTTCGCTCTTTATTGTTGTTGCGATCGTGTAGCTGTCTTATACCTAACCATAATTTAACCACCTTCCAACAAATATTACCCAAAAAACTTATTTGACCCAGACATCAGTGTAAAATAGCCACACACTGCTGTGTGACAAACAACTAGTTATAATATTAAAGGACCGTCTCCGTGGTCTAGTGGTAGAGCGTCAGGCCGGAGAGCGGAATGTCCTGGGTTCGATCCCCGGTCGCGTCATACCAAAGGACGTTAAAAGATGGCACTTGTTGTTACCCCGTCTGGCGCTCGGCATTAAGTGGCTCGGAGTCAGTGTATTGTGTCTGAGTGGGGTATTCATGTAAATTGAGGCATGGTATCTCTGTGAGCTAGCACTATAAATTGGCATCAGTCCGAACTAGTACAAGCATCCACACAAACACATGTGCATGCTCATCGCAAGTGCAATAGTACCAATTCACCCCACCCATAACGTTAAAGCCAGATCTTAATAAGAAGAGGTTGACCCGTGAAGATTCGGGGTAGGATAGGTCTTGTTGTAAGAGGTGACTAACGGGGTGGTCAGACTCGCTGACTTGGTTGATGCATGTCATCGATTCCAGTTGAGGGGATCGATGTTCATGATGTCAATCACTGGATTGTCTGGTCCAGACTCGATTATTTACAGACCGCCATCATATAGCTGGAATATTGCTGAGTGCTGCATTTAACAACAAATAAACAAAGAAGAGGTACCATGTCCAGCACCATGGAAGAAGCAAAGACATGACATGGTACCAACTACTTTCAGACAACATCTTGGCGTCAAACTGTTTTTATAAATTGATTTATCAAATCTAAACAAATACCACTTAAACATGTTAAATATACTTTGGTATTTGGACACTATTCTGGAGTGCAGAATCTGGCCAATGGTAACAACTGTAAATTAAAATGATAAAAAATAAAAATAATTACTGACGAAATGATGAAAAAAATCTCAGTTGGAATTATCATTTCAAAATTGTAAATGTATACTAGCCACAAAAAGAAACTGTACACGGAGAAAATATAGATGTAAGGGCACACCGTCCATATATGAAATATAGGTTTGAACACAGCAATTATTGGAGACATTCAAACGCTCATGCACGTGCCATGAGATATGACATCATTGATGGGGGCTTATGGACGTGCAATGTGTTACTGCACTTCCATCCTGTGCAGCTGTACACAGCATGTGCAACTCAAAATTCGCTGTCACTTTGGAAAGCATGATCTGTGCTCATTCAAAAATTCAAAACTTCTCAGGCGCAGACACAAGCAGATCACAAGCAAATCATGCCAAGATTGACAGCTGCACAGCGTCAAGAAGCCATTGGAATGATCCGAGCGGGAATGAGGCAACAACAGTTGGCAACACATTTCCAATGCCATCGTAACACGATATCGGCATTGGTGAGGAGTTATCAGAACACAAATGACGTTGCCGACCACCCACGTTCAGGACGTCCCCGAGTAACGACGCCAAGACAGGACAGATGGATTCGAGTTACACATCTCCGACACAGGTTCCAAACGGCAGTAACGACGTCCCAGACAATTCCTGGACTGCGCCGTATCCATCCCAACACTGTCAGGAATCGTTTACGTCAGTACGGGATTCGACCACGACGCCCTGCCATACGTCCCATCCTGACACACCGTCATCGAGTCAACCGTCTATGATGGTGTCGAAATCATGTTCGCCAACCTCGAATATGGTGGAGAAATGTTGTCTTTACAGATGAATCGAGGTTCAACATTTCCCACAGTGACGGGCGCCAACGTGTCTACCGGCGTTTGGGAGAACGTTATGCACGCAACTGTATTGTGGAGAGGAATCGTTTTGGAGGTGGCTCTGTGATGATTTGGGGTGGGATAACAGCACGGCACCGAACCCCTTTGGTGGTTGTTCAGGGCAATCTCACCGGTGTTGGCTACAGAGATCAGATTCTGAAGCCTGTGGTCATTCCTTTCCTGCAACGTCATGGCCCGGGATTGACATTTCAACAGGACAACGCTCGTCCTCACACGGCTAGGGTCGCAATGGATTTCCTTCACCATAACAATGTCATGTTACTGACTGACCAAGCCAGTGGATCCGGCACCGGAGATATGTAAGGTCATGGATCTAGTAGTTCTGGTTGGTGGTGAATAGGTCTATGTTGGGGAGACTGTGGTCTCGACAAACAAGAGCGAAGGCATGTGGGTGAAGTTTCCACTCTGTGGGAGCCACCTTGTCTGGCCGAGATAGGGCATCTGCTAGGATGTTTCGGCAGCCCGGGATGTGGTGGACCTGGAACTGAATCCCCATATGATCCACCAGGTAAAACAATCGGAACGTCTGTTGAAGGAGCGAAGTCGAGTGAGTCGTTCCTTGGTTCCGAAGGCACCACACGACAGTGATGTTGTCCGTCGAGATGGAGAGCCGGGCGTGTCCGAGGGCCTGCTTCCAGTGAGCGATGGCCAAGATAAGCGCTTCCAGTTCGAGGTTGTTGATGTGCCATAGGCGCTGATCGGCAGACCACAGCCCCGAGGCGACCTGTCCCTCCAGGTGTGTGCCCCGTCACTGCAGGGGCGCGTCTACGAATAGGTTCGTAAGTCCTGTCAAGGAGACGAGGCCTAAGACATTCGATTCCACCGTCCACCACCGGGGATGCTTCGTCTATAAGCGCCAGCTTGTTCCCATGATGTTGGTGACATGTGGGTCTCCCAGGATCTGACAAGTTTGCCAGCAACGACCCAGTCTCACACGTACTGGAGTGTCGACAACTTGGACGTCTGGGGGTGGAAGTCCCAGTCGTGCTTGTCTGACTATTCACTGAAAGTCCCTGCGGTCGGCATTACCTCCGTTGGAGTGGCCGCGGCGGGACCGTTATGCGCCCGATGCCCTGCCTTTTCCTCTACCCTGAGAGGTTGAGGTGGCACCGCGTCACTGGGGCTGGAAGGTGTTGCGTCGCGGCTGGTATGAGCCAGACTGGGACGCCTCAGCGAAGGCTGGCTGTGACACCCTAGCCAGAGTCTTGAGAGCTGTCTCGTCTCGGGCGAAGGCTGAGATTCGGGTTTGAGTCATTGATGTACAGCGAAAGGCGTCTGGTCGAGTGGTTGCAGTGTTGCGCATAAGCGATTATGCAAGCCAGTCTGTATGGATCCCATAAGGTCGGTTGACCTTATTACGGTCGACGATGTTTACAGTCGTAGTTCTTGACACGTGACATGTATGTCGTCCTGCGCATTAAACAGTAACCCCGTATGCTGAGTGGACTAGTTCAAGCTCCAGACACGGCCAATCCCCTGTGAACCCTGTAGTTGACAGACCAGTGGTGTGTCCGAGTTCTGAGTAGGAACTGTGACGATGACCCAGTTGGGTACCCGGAAGCATATGACGATTCTGTTGAATACCGAATCGGTCATGGGGTTGGGATCGTCAGCTGTGATGCAGATAATATCTACCAGATCCCGTGGGTTGGGACATCTTCGAGAGTCCGTTCGTTTTCTCCGAAGAAACGATCAACCAACGTTGATAGACGAGGAGAATTGGCGGGAGATTTCCACAGAACTGTCACCACGAGGTTAGGCGCTTCCAGGACCGCTCTGGCCTCCGGAGGTAGTTGGCCCTGGGGAGCTGACGACCTCATAGGCCTGTAGAATGAGAGCATCGTGGAATGGCTAATCGTCTGTCTGCGCGGTAGTCCCGGGTGTGCGTCTGTTGAGGCGCAAGGATAGGCGCAACCCGAGACGCCAGGATAGACGCCTTTATGGACGCTGTAGACAGTGCCTTTGTAAAGCCGTCTGTATAGGCGTCCGACGAGGAACTGGCGTCTGAATAGGCGCCCGACGAGGCGCTGGCGTCTGTATCAGCGCTGTTTAAGGATAGGCTCTGTCTGTATAGGCGCTAGTAGAGGCGTCTGCAGAGGCGCTATGGGAGGCGCCTGTAAAGGCGCTGGCGTCGGCGGCTGTCTGGCATGTAAGTACTGGAGGAGGGAGGTGTCTATCATGGGCGTCAGTGCCGTAGGCGGGGGCGCCTGTGGGAGACCGATCGTCTGTCCGGAAGATAGTATAGGCGCCGTCTGGTACGTGAGCGCCACGCTGGGCGTCACGGTGGTCACCGCCGTAAAGATAGACGCTATCGTGGTTGTCAAAGTGCTCTGGGTAGAGATTACAACCATTGGGGTCAGATATCAAGGTAGCAGTTGAGGTATGGGGGTGGTCATCCGAGATAGCCGATCTAGAAGGCGAAACCTGGGAGTAGTCTGACATCGTGCGCCGGCGTTCCCTGGCCTGCTGTGTTTTGCGTTTTTTACACACACGGAGGTACTGTCTGAAAGCTGTGGGTGAAAGCAATAAACAGTCTTTACATCGGTGACCCTGGAGGAATTAAGGCACAGGGGGTGGGAATCCCACGCCGACACCATGCAGGAGGGCATGATATCTGCAACGAAGCAGTGTAAAATCACAATGCGTCTCCGCCCGATTATGTATTCTATAATTTGTTTATCCCACTGTGTGGGTTTATGAAACAAATATTACGACAAACGTAAGACAACATACAACAAAACAAACAATACTTACGAGGATACGCCAATCATGGAGTACCAAGCAAAAAAATATAGAACGCAAACCAGTTCACAAACTGCTGGCAATGCAAAATATTCAAGATGGCTACTTGGAGCAACAAGACACAAGGCCTTATGTTTTCTTTTGAGAAAACGCCAGTAAGTGTCTTATAACGTTATGCACATGTTTATCAAACATAGAATGTACAAAATACAAACCGTAGGCAACACATAGACAAAACAAAATTAACTCAGATAGCAAACACGTGAGGGTTGGAATCAGTTTTATGTTACAAAAAAAAAAGGTCTTCTCTCATCAAGTGACAAGAGTGATGTGAGGATCCGTGACGTCACTTCCTTTGGTCACGTGGGAGCTGCGTGATGGGCTGGCCTCTGAGCTAGTTGGAGCAACTTCTTCAAGCAAAGACCCTCACACAGCTCTTATCTCTGTCAAGAACACGCAGTAATATGCTTTAAGGAGTAATGCAGGATAAGTAAAAAATATTACTATTTTAAACTTAGTAGAAAACTGACGTGTCATTCATTAAGCTCAACAACAGTTTGTGGAACAAGAAGAATATTTCTTGTCATTTAAATTTCGACATTTACTAAATATATTTTTTGGCATAGTTTACAGTGAATTTTGTTTACGAATTGGATTAATTTGCGTTCAAGATTATTGCACTTATATAGTGACGTGTATATGCGTACCTGCATGCGTGACTACTTGTATTAGTCTGGACTAATGCCGATTTTAATGATTTTAACGCTGAGTATCAGACAGGGCAACAACAAGTACCATCTTTAACGTATTTTGGTATGACGCGGCCGGGGATCAAACCACCGACCTTCCGCGCTCCATGCAGACTCTATCCACTACACTACGGAGGCGGTCGTAATATGTTCAGAGACTTTGAAAAATAGTGAGTGCTTTTAGCAATATTCCAGCAATATCACGGCGGGGGATACCAGAAATGGGCTTCACACATTGTACCCATGTCGGGATTCGAACCCGGGTCTTCGGCGTGACGAGCGAACGCTTTGACCACTAGGCTACCCGACCGCCCCCTTTGCAAAAATAACCATTGAAACCAGTTTCCGTTCTTCTGCTACTGTTTTCACAATTTTCAAGCCTTGGCAGAAAAGGATCAACTGAGTTTTTTCCATATTTTGGAAATGTCTTCAACAAATATTTCCCAAGAACTGATTGTTCACGCTTGTTCAAGGCATAACTGTAGTAGTATGAGTATTTCTCCATATGACACTTTGTATACATATAAGGCAAGAGTATTCGGCTACTTTACATGAAAATTTACCTCAATACCCACTTTACATGAAACTGACCCTTAATACCCCTTATGTGAAACTGCCGCCCCCACCCCCTAGATATTAGTATTATTTATAAATATAGACATATTTACGTGTTTTTCTGCAGGCGTCGCTCATGCTCATGTGTTAAACAAATAATAAAACAACGAACATTGACCACATCTATATAGGATATCCGCGACACTCCCCCCACATCATACAGTTGGAGCGCACGACCTCTTTCAAAGAGTTTCATGCAGAATTCCTCACACTGAATATTTTCTATGCATAGAAAGATTACTTTTAGAATAAATTTAGACATTTAACAATATACATATTCTTCAAGAGAGCAAGAAAGGTCTTACGTTCTACTCTCTGTCGTGTCTGGCAGGGATTTGAGATCAAGGTACAGACTCATCACATGATGTACGTCCACCCTCGTGACAAGCATAGGGGCCTGATCAGGGTTGTTATAAATCTTAAAAAAAACGTTTATGACTGTAAGGTTGAGTTGAGTTGAATTTAACGCCGCTTTTAACAGTATTCCCGTTATACCACAGCGTGTGAGCTTAATGTGGGAGGAAAGCCCGAAGTGATGCAGGTCTCAGACGTTTTGCCACTTCGGTGAAACCCACGTGCACGGGTATGGTGCTGACAAACCTAGAAACATAATTGGGGCGAACCAGGATTCGAACCCACAATCATAGGTTTCTGGCGTGCCCAAGGGACGCAACTCTGCACAGCGAATAGCGACGACTTAGACGACTGGGCCACCCGTGCTCCCTGACTGTACGGAATTAGACATTCTAATAAACTTTATAGATTTGTAAATCTTGTTGTCTGGGTGCAGCACTCTACCTGTTATAGATTGAATCATGTTTCGATTGATAATTTGCCGTCACCCTAAATGGGCCTTTTGATAGAGAAGAGGGGCGAGATATTGTTGTGAGCGAGATACCTTTGAACATTCGCCACAGACAACTGACCGTGTTCAGGGCTGACACGGGTCAGGGTGACACAAGTATTATCTTTGACATCATCAACTCCCTGTAGTTACTCACAGTACAACAACATTAACGCATGTATGACTGTGGCCCATGCTAATGGCTATGGCCCAGGTGGCTTATGTTTGTTTGTATGTTTTTAACGCGACACGCAGCTATATTCCAACTATATTCCAACTATATGACGGCGGCCTGTAAATAATCCAGTGATAATAAGATAAACCAGTGATTGATATTATGAGCATCGTCCCTGACGTCGGGATATTATGACACGGAATGAACCAAATCTCCGAGCCCTGTGACAATTTAACCATTCCGGTACTATCAGGGCTACATTTATCGTAACTGTTGAACAGTATTCTTATTCTTTTCATTGACAAAATATTCTACTGTTATCTGGTCTCCTTACTGATATAAATTCAGCACGTGAGTCTGGCCGTTCTGTTGTGATTTCAATTTCATATATCCATGACCACCTGGTAACTCCCAATACAGTTTATGGTAGCTGAACAGACTTAATTCAAATCCTACTGGGATCGTGTAACGAATAATTCCTTGTTTACACACCGTTATCCCAAACTATTTATTTATGTGTTTTAGTCAAGGTGTGAGTTTTAATAACTTTGCGACTTAATTGTAATTGAAGTCGAGTAGCACATATTGACTTTTTGACCATATCTGGAAAGATGTCAGACACTAACTAAATTGATATATTGATTTTATTTATCTTATTGTAAACCTATTGAGGTTTACAATCATAAACAAATCAGAATTTGGTCCAGTTGTGTATTTGATGTAAATTGTAATGAACTCAAATACATTCCAATAAAGTATTAGACCTCTAGCTAGATCTACTGGTGCTGTTGTGATTGTGAACAGTCATTACTTTAATTGTCAATGTTGACAGACAAGATGGCATGAGGTGTGATATTTCAACTTAGTTATTACATAAAGGGTGTGTGAATATTTAAAGTGAAGTACAGTCTGATTTGCAATTTTGTAAACAATATTTCTACCAAAAAGTTATTTACTTTTCTCTACCAAATTAATCATGTCATGAAATAAATAAATAAAACCAACTAATTTATGGCCAGTAAATGTTCAATCTACATGTGACCTTCATGTTTGTTTGTTGTTTTACGCCCCATTCAGCAATATTCCAGCTATATGGCGGTGGGCTGTAAATAATTGAGTCTTGACCAGACAATCCAGTGATTGATATCATGAGCATCGATCCACGCAATTGGGATCGATGACATGCATCAACCAAGTCAGCGAGCCTGACCACCCGATTCCGTTAGTCGCCTCTTACGATGAGCATAGTCGCCTTTTACAGCAAGCATGGGTTGCTGAAGACCTATTCTACCCTGGATCTTCATGGGTCGATCTTTATGTAATGTACAGAAACAGATAGATCTAAATCTTTAACAGTCTGTATTCAAATATTTTAAATTCATAAATTGAGATTGAGATTACTATAAACAGAGTTATTTTCATAAATGTTGTGTAATTCCCATGAGTATTAATTGCAACCATTGCAGCTCATTTATTCCATTTGTTTAATTGTGAAATCAATCTGGGTTTTTTCTACACAAACATGCTTCGAAACTTTTAAAACAAAATAATTTCTTTTTTGAAAGCAAATGCCATGTAATGTATTATTGATTCTTAATCATATAAATGGAAATATTAGATGATAGTTTTGCTTACTGTGTCAGTATGCAATAATTATATTGTTATGATGTAATATTTTGCTATTGTTAACAATCTTTAGAGCTTTAGTTTATTTTCATTAAGTCAAGTGGTGTGACCATTTTGACAATATTGATACTTTAATCAAGACGAGAAATATTACACAGTGTAAATACAAAGAATAAATTTGTCTTCCTTGTAAAACTAATGATGATAGCATGAATTTATCTCATCATGTGATCTGACAAAGTTAGTATTTTCATGAGTGGCACAGCCATAAGTCAAAATATCAACTTTAGTAAACCACACAAAAAATACATAGATCTAGAGGATATTTCATGTGTCGAGTGAAATATCATGTTTCTCTCATCGAGTGTCGGAGGGAAAGGAGATATTTTCACGTGTGGCGTCACCATAATTCTTTATCAAACATTTCGATATGATTATATACAAAACCAACTTTAACAAGAAATATTTTTGAATACTAGATCTAGGAGACCGCTGAGAGAAGCGAAAGAATACACGCTGTCAAGCCCGTTTAAAACTGTACGAGGGCTTAGAGTCTTGTACTTTGACACCGATTCTGTAAATCACGTGGAGAAGGAGAACGAACCGCTACCTTTGAAACTCGGTTCTCCTCTAGGTGAGTGGACTGACGAGATAGAAGAAGGTAACTGGGTTGACGAACTTGTCACCTGTGGGCCTAAAAATTATGGTTATCGACTAAACACACAAACACACACACACACACACACACACACACGAAAAGGTCCCCAGGAAATTTCCAAGAACTTTACCTTAAACTATCACACCTAGACGGCTCTTTTGAATATCAAGGCCTTGTTTAGGACAGCTCTTCAGACTAGAACAGAAATCCACGTCACATACCTGCATTTTCTCAAGAGGGCAGGGCAGGGCGTTGGCTTGACGTACACACTGTCAGTCAAACTAAAGATTCAGGGTTTTGTTATTGTAAGCAGCGCATTATTTGTGACCACGTAACCTCTAGGTTGACTTACACAGAACCTACAGTACGACGTGATACGTCGATCAGCCATTTTCGCCCCTATCATCCCGTGACGTGGAACAGTATTAGCCCACAGTCCCCGCTATTTTAGCCTTACAAACACCCCGTCACCAGTATGCTCAGTCAGATGGTGCCGACCCAAAGCGTCAGTAAACACCCACCACTTTGTCTCAGCAGTCACTACGACAGGATGTATAAGAACGTGGACAACATGTTCCAGGTCAGTTACGCCCTGACTAACGCCCTACCACACATCATGGTAGCTCTCCGTCATAGCCTGAACTCCTCACTCACCCCGCCACTCTAACAACTCCATGACCATCACCAGACAGGTATTCCAACGACAACTTCCGACAAAACCAACAGCAGCAAGGGCGAGGAGCATCAGCCTTCCAACAGCAAAACCAAGCATAACAACCAAACACAACGGAAACAGAAACCAGCCACTTCCCACATCAGCAAAAAAAGAAACGCCGTACCGAGCGACCACGACTTTGAAAACACCTTCATCCATGATGGGTATGAATGCGCCTTCCGTCAAGAAACGTAAGAAGGCAGTACGCAAAGAATAAATCTAAATAAAAGATTTGAGGATGGAAGACGAAAGAGAGCTACTTAGATGGATCGTTAAGAGGTCTGTCTCATCATAGACTGACCAGTATTCTCTACATACAAGAGAATATTTTTGCTCAGACACCGTTCCACAGCTCTATCAGCTTAAATTGTATGCAGAAGTTGTTTACAAGATCCCGCGGCGCAGAAGTCAAAGAGAACATTTAGCTTGGCAAATAATACCTTACACCTATTTATTACTAGATTTAACGCAGAGTACACCGGATGAGTTTAGAGTGCACTGCAACCAGTTCAACAGGGAACACAGAGAAATGTACCTATACCAGCCTGAACAGTGATTGATAGGGACTGAAATTTTAGGCAGATGCCGGAAGAAGAAGACTAACGATATGACCTGTGCCTTGGCCTGCACCGCCTGTCACAAAGCAGTAGAAAGCAGTATCGGTAGCAGCTATGACCACGACCAGGACGACTATTCTTCAACACTTCCAACGTCGTCTTCATCTCGGAAGAAGATGGACCACATTGTCGCATTAGTAGATGATCCCTAATCCCCCTCCCCCTACCAGCACCCAGGAGTGGGCTGAAAAATATGTGTAACGGAAATTTCTTTTACTGGTCATTTCGTATTGGTCTGCCTTGTGGGGCAAACATCTCCTCATACCTATCATATGTCGTTCTAATGGCAAATTACAAGGTACCCATGTACGGCATCAGGGTATGCAGGCGTTGCGTGATGGTGTCTGTAAGAGAACAATAGCTAGCAAGTAAAAGGGTGATGTCAAAGGTGGACCGACAAACTGGGTTAAAGCTAACACGGGGTTATACATTATCTACGTAATGTTCCTGCCACAGTCAGATCCAGACCAGTCAATTATTTACGCTTTTAGCGAGGCTGGCGTAAAAGTGTATTCTGGCAGAGGTATCAATAAAATTGTAAGAAAAAAGCTTTTCATATCCTTTGTCAGAGACGTCGGATGTCGCATGCCGGTAAAAGAAAGATATTGACGCAAAAAGGAGATATATTACCCCTGTTAGTAGTAACAAACGTCATGTCGAGCGTGGTAGGGAGATTTACCCCCTCTTAATACAACACCATGTCTTCCTCCTTTACCAAATTGGTCCTGCTACCTCTGGCGGTGTAATCCAGATTTGCACACGACTCTCAGGGTGATGGTGTATTGACGTGCTCTCCTGTTGGACACCCCCCTCTCAAAAGAAACTCTCTTTTACTGAAAGAAAGACAATATAATGTACATGAAATGAGAAAAGTGGTGTTCGAGGATGAAGGTGAAAAAGCGACGAGCATTACTCATATAATTTATTATCCCAGAAGAGAGTAAACAACAAAGGTACTGGTGGTACTAGTGCTACTGGACTGGCGTCCCTACGCCAGAAGTATTACCGGGCGTTGAACACTTTGTATGTTCTAAGGCGTTCCGTTCAATTTACATAAGACAGGATGCTAAGCATATAACCGACTTCATTAAAATCGACCCAGACCTAAGGGTGTTTCTGGCAAATAGATTTTTGCAATTCTTTCATTACATTAGCATAATACTGTCCATTGATTGTAGTTTTTGGTGGCATGTAATCAATCAGTAATACATGTATGCCTCTTGCATCCCAAAATATGGTGGCCATTACCTTGCGAGCTGATGATTGAGTGCGGAATTTCCTCGGAGGCAGAGAATTGGTGTGCTTCCATTGCATGATTCCAATTTAGTTTCTGGGTTCCAGTGGTGGATCCATGTTTCATCACCTGTCACTAGACGAGAAAGAAAATCCGGCTTCATCAGCAAAATAGAGATCCAGGAGGTCTCGACAACTTTCAGTTCTATGATGGCGATCTTGAGCTCTGAGGTTTCTAGGTACCCATCTTGCAGATACCTTGGACATACCAGGATGCTCATGAATAACGGTTACAACAGTTCCAACTGATATTTGGAATTCCCTAGAAAGTTCAGATACTTTCACTCATTGGTCAGACAAAATTCTTCTTTCTATAGCAGCAATGGTTTCCGGTTGGGTGGCATCTGAAGGCCTGCCTGACCTTGGGTCATCGTCTATGGATTCCCTACCCCTTTTAAACTGTAGAGACCAACGGCAAACTGTGGAATAGTCACATGCGATCATGGATTTCTTTTGCTTTGCACCCCTCCTTGGTAAGGAACTTTATTACAGCGCTTTGTTCATGTTTGAGAGAATCCATGATTGTGACCACACTTAGGTGAATGAAGCCATCACATCTTACTTATTGTTGTGTCTGGAACTTGTCTGGTTGACACGTGTCAACCTGACTAGTGTCACACCTGCCACAAGTTGACATTGTTTGTGTAAACACAAATGCCCAGGTTGCAAAACTTATTGAACGCCCCTCGTAAGCACGCTCTTTGGTAGTACACAATGTGTAATACAGCTGTATGTTTATTAAACAGGCGATCTCTTCACGGGCAAGTAATAAATCACTGTACCTGCCCGTGTAGTGGTAAAGGAGAGGTATGTTTTAGAAACTAGATTTCTGGGAAATATAAGTCTACGGCAATGGAACAACATGGTGGCAAGACTGTACTCTGACTTGTCGACAACGAATCCTTTGCCGGGGTATCAAACAAAAGTGCATTCTGTTTCAGACATATCGGTTTGACCGAAGTTGTTGTAAAAGTAAACGGCCAGGAAGTAGGTAAAAGATGTCATACCGTAAATTTCGAACCAAACTCTACCCGGCTGTATGAGACATTCCTAGAGGTGTTTAGACATTCTGATGGGCTAAGTAGAAATTCCACGCACACCGAAGACGTTTTGTGTTAGATTTAACCCACGATTCAGGCGCCGACATGCCACACCTGTACCACAAGAGCAATGGTAAGGTCGGTATCGAGTTGACATTTTCGCAGCCCACACCCCGAGCTCTGACTCTAGTGTGTTATAGAGAGTAGGACAGTATAATTTGATCACTTTAGAAATGCTACTATACACTAATAGCCTTGACAACCCTGTTACCACGCCTTCTAAAATGTTGTGGGGACACGGGTGGCCCAGTCGTCTAAGGCACCGCGATTCGCTGCGCTTTGTTGCGTCCCTTGGGGACGCCAGAAACCTATGATTGTGGGTTCGAATCCCGGTTCGACCCGATTATGTTTCTAGGTTTTTCAGCACCATACCCGTGCTCGTGGGTTTCACCGAAGTGGTAAACGTCTGAGACCTGCATCACTTCTGGCTTTCCTCCAACAGTAAGCTGACACGCCATAATATAACTGGAATACTGTTAAAAGCGGCGTTAAACCAAACTCACTCACTCCAGAATGCTGTATTGGCGAGATTTGCAGTGGTTTGGGCAAAAGGATCCATTTCTGAAAAATATATACGGTGATATAAGTAGTAGAGATACTTTGGAGGAGGTGTATGGTCATACAGTGGCTCGTATTACGTAGATGGGTGAACAGATTAAAATATCCTTTACTGTTTATATGCAACACTGACGAGACAAGGGAGTGGGACAGTCACTGGTCTGCCTTCAGTGTAGAGGCGCCTGGTAAATTACACATACAGTACTCGTATGATATTGAATTTGGCCCGAATTTCACGACTTGGTGTCAAAATATGTTTTGCATGGATAACTTGTGGTCATCATTGTCTTTATTTCGGTAGTTGCCGTTATCGTTGCATTCCTAATGACGAGATTGTGAAACATTACAGTAATAATGGTATGGTTAAAAATGGTTTTGATATCGTATGACAATGTAGCGTGAAACGCTCACTGGAAAAATTCTAATACCTGTGTAAGAGACTGTATACCGGTAGAGTTCGAGATTTCAGATTCAAGGGGCCCCACACCTGCGTTTAATGCTTTGGGGATAAACTCTCACCCTCTACTGTTTATACCTTTTCAAATTCAGAAACACGTCACCAGAGGGGGTACACGAGTATGTAGGAAGGATGATTCTTTACATAAATATTACACGAAAATTGCGTCAAATGTGAAGAGAAATATACAGGTTGCAGAATTAAGAATGTTGAAGAGTTGAGAGACACACGTTAGAGCTTGGTGTCTGCGGTCTGAGTTCAGTGTTGCAACTTACTGTGTTGGAGATTTTACGTGCGCTTTCCGCAATTTGGTGACTACAGGGGTGAGTGAGTGAGTGAGTATGGTTTTACCCCGCTTTTAGCAATATTCCAGCAATATCACGGCGGGGGACACCAGAAATGGGCTTCACACATTGTACCCATGTCGGGAATCGAACCCGGGTCTTTGGCATGACGAGCTAACGCTTTAACCACTAGGCTACCCGACCGCCCCCGACTACAGGGGTACATCACCACGTATTTCGCACACGGGCTGCACTTTTGGGTGGAGTGAGTGTGAGTTGGGTTTAACGCCGCTTTTAACAGTATTCCAGTTATATCGCGGCGTGTCAGCTTAATGTGGGAGGAAAAACCGAAGTGATGCAGGTCTGAGACGTTTACCACTTTGGTGAAACCCACGAGCATGGGTATGATGCTGACAAACCAAGAAACATAATCGGGGCGAACCGGGAATCGAACCCAAAATCATAGGTTTCTGTCGTGCTCAAGGGACGCAACTCTGCACAGCGAATTGCGGCGCCTTAGACGACTGGGCCACCCGTGCCCCCACTTTTGGGTGGAAAAAAGCTTCAAGAATAATATAAAGAGTGCAACCCCCAAAATATAAAGGTTTATGGAACTAATCTAAGAAAGCTTGGGGATGGGGTTTGGCTGGGCGGGAATGGGGTGAATTAAATGATGTAATATTGTGGAAAATTTTGAGCTTAGGTTGGTAGAGGTGGGGTCAAGCGGTTGAAGGCACGGCGTCGGCTGGCGAGAGTGTGTGGAACAAGGAGCGGCTTGTAGAGGAGCTCTCTGGCTCGCCCGGCCAGGAGCTTCCTGGGTGTGCACTCTTCCTCTTCGCTGAGGGCATGGTCTCAGTCTGCTGGTCAGCTGGGCGATGTTGTGAGATGTACCCTGAGCTTGTCTTGATATCACAGTCCACCAGGAAGTCAAAGCGGTCCTGGTAACCGTGAATTTCGTGCTTGAACCGCTTCTCCTCCATATACTGAGCCATGACCAGCGGTAGGAGTGAACGGGCGCTGGCGTAGAGCTTCCGGAAACCCTTGGCTGTTGGCGACACGGAGGCAGGGTGGTCCTTGTGCTGCTCCAGAATCTGGTCAGCTATCCGTGACAAGTCCATACGGGAGTCCTCCTCAGTTGGTACCTCGACCAGGGCGGTCTGGGTAGTGCTGTCGTTTTTAAGGAAACTCGTGGATAGTTGCGGTATCAGAACTATTCACTCGTGCAATGAAGAACTCAAATAATGAATGTACTACACAGACTAGTTCATTTTGTTATGGCATATAGTTTAAAGTTAGTCCCTCGTACATCAAACAGCACATATGGTACACTTGGCACCAGTTTTAAACCGACCCGTGAAGATTTGGTTTGTTTGTTGTTTATCGCCGCAATCAGCAATATTCCAGCTATATGGCGGCGGTCTGTAAATAATCGAGTCTGGGCCAGACAATCCAGTGATTGATATCACGAGCATCGATCCACGCAATTGGGATCGATGACATGCTTCAACCAAGACAGAGAGCCTGACCATCCCGTTAGTCGCATCTTACGACAAGCATAGTCGCCTTTTACGGCAAGCACGTGTTGCTGAAGAGACCCATGAAGATCCGGGGTAGAATAGGTCTTCAGCAACCCAGCCGTAAGAGGCGACTAACGGGATCGGATGGTCAGGGTCTCTGACTTGGTTGATGTATGTCATCGATCCCAGTTGCATGGATCGATGCTCATGATATTAATCACTGGATTGTCTGGTCCAGACTCTATTATTTATAGACCGCCGTCATATAGCTGGGGGGCGGTCGGGTTGCCTAGTGGTTAAAGCGTTAGCTCGTTACGCCGAAGACCAGGGTTCGATTCCCGACATGGCTACAATTGCTGAGTGCGGCGTTAAACAACAAACCAACCAACCAGTTTTTAACCACTAACAGCACGCTCTTTAGAACTTCTTTAGAACCTCGTCTTTCTAGTTCTGGGTTCTATCAACACCATACCCGTACCCGTTTCACCAAGAGGTATGCGTTGTGGACCTGCGTCACGTCAGGCTTTCCTCAAACATCATACTGAGATGCCGTGAGTGAGTTGGGTTTAACGCCACTTTTAACAGTGTTCCAGTCATATCACGGTGTGTCGGCTTAATGTTGGAGGAAAGCCCGAAGTGATGCAGGCCTCAGACGTTTACCACTTCGGTGAAACCCACGAGCACGGGTATGGTGCTGACAATCCTAGAACCATAATCGGGGCGAAACAGGATTCGAACCCTCAATCAAAGGTTTCTGGCCTCCCCAAGGGACGCAACTCTGCCCAGCGAATCGCGGCGACTCAGACGACTGGGCCACCCGTGCTCCCAGAGAATGTTCTGATGAAACTTTAAATTCTCTATACGACATTAAATCCACATGCATCCAGTCTTCATCGAAACGTCGCTTTTTTGCAATAAACTAGAAGTTGTTATCCATAAAGTTGTACATTTTCTTACTTACCCACCAACTTCTTGAATGCCAATCAAACTGTCAGCCGTGGCGGGGTATAAGGGATACTAGTATATTTTCCCGCACAGAAATTTACCTCACTCCCAGGTCGGATACATAGTATTTTATCAAGATCACGAGAACCAATCAGATCTCATCACTCTGACATGGGGTATGATAAATCCTTTTATACTCCGCTCTTGTCGCTTCAGTGCAAAAAGCCACACGTCGCTTACGAGTCAATTAAAATCACGTGACACGGCACACGTTAACCTCAGCTCAGATACATTGCATCAATTTTCGATTTGTTTTTATTTGTTTACAATGGTAGATTGAAAATATCATGTCGGCAAGATGGTTTCGTTGTAACAGGATCACTCGGGGCGTATGTTTTTTTTTCGTCCCTCGTTCGCTTTCATACCATTCGCCGACGCCCACCCCGGAGTATGGTTATAGCAAGCTGGTTCTGTCAGAGGCTCACACACATTCTCTACGCTAACGGCATGGCATTCCCGGGGATTGGTCTTTAGGGTTTAATACTGAATACTCCCTTTTCAGTTACGGAAATTGTCGACCTGTATTGAATGTTGTTTTTTTCCGATTGGTTCTTTTCTCTGTCTGGCGCCCTTAAGCACGCGCTGTCATATTCTCCCACGTGATCACTGTCAACACAAGCCCATATTCCCCCACGTGATCACTGTCAACGCAAGCTGTGGTCATCATTGACATTGAGTAACGGCTGAGGTAAGTAGTTGTCAAAGGCTATTAAACGCCGTGTACCAGCTGTAGACGTACCAAAGACGTATGGACATATGTGTGTATATTCAGTAACAGTGGTGTCCTGTGAATACTAACGGAAAAGCATTGTTTAAGTGGCATAGACAACATTTAGATACCAGTGACAGGCCCTAAATCTGTCTTATCTCATTGATTCAAATTTCGGTAATTGAATAATAACTATATCTGTTGGATCCATGATATATTATTACTGCTGCCGAGAGAAGACATAAAATAATGACATTAAAATTAAAATAACGCAGTCACGAACTCAGCTTACAGGTGAATTAGTTGACAGATTTTGAATCCACACCCTTTTTTCCCACTTGCAAGCAATCATTGAAGCACCCGTAAAATAGCTTGTTTACTGCGGCCAATGATTTCAAAATCTTCAAACCAGGGACAAGGTGTTGTGAAAAATGTTGTGATTTGGTTTGGTTAATCATCAGACTACCAAACGATAATTTGTCCTGAAATTGAAAGAGATAATATGATTGACAGATAGAAGGGTTGTTTTCAACACTTGTTAGTTTTGAATTAGTATATTTCAAATCTTTGAAAACTCAACCCTAATGTCTTACATTTCTCACAGTTTTTACTTTTCCTATTTATGCATTTTAGCCAGAAGTATTAACTTCTGTTTTAAGTTGAAAATGTATGTAAAATGCTTTTCAAGAAATAATATACCGGTTAGTGAGACATATATGAATCCATTCTATAAATTCAGTTTGTTTGTTGTTTAACCCTGCATTCTGGAATTATTATTTCTGTTCAAGAAAATAATATAAACCAAAAATTCAAACTATTCAATTTGCAAATTGTAGTTGGACAAACAATGCTTTTTGTACATTATCACATGTGGGACATCAAATAATTCATAAATCATCACATCAGGTGAGCTCCAGAACCCTGCAGCTACAATAGCATGTCCTACTACAACAGCATGTCCTACGACTACTTGTGGAGGGTGGAAGGTTTAGAATTATAATAGGTCTTCAACAATCCATACTTGCTGTAAAAGGCGTCGATGCTTGTCATAAGAGGCGACTAACTGGGTAGTCAGGCTCCCTGACTTTGTTGATGCATGTCATCGCCTCCCAATTGGGTAAATCAATGCTCATGATGTCAATCACTGGTGTGTCTGGTCCAGACTTGATTATTTCCAGGCCACCGTCATATAACTGGAATGTTGTTCAGTGCGGCGTTAAACAACAGACAAAGGAGCAAAAATAAAACGTTCGATCCAGGTCCATTTCATACCAAAAGACTTGAAAACAAGATAGTTGTTGTTTCCCTGCCTGGTGCTTAATATTATGTGGGTAAAACAAGGACTTGTCAGCTCAAAGTCAGTATACTGCGTCTGAGTGGGGTATCCATGTTAAACTGCAGCATGGTATCTTGGTGGGAAAGCAGTATGAAAAAGGCATATGTCTGGCCTAGTACAAACAGCTATTGACACACATACACACACATGCATGCACGTCGCTATATGAGTGCAATAATCCTGAAGCGGTATTAAAACCCAGTTTGATCTGGCCAGAAACATAATCTGTCTTTGCTCATGGGTTTAACCTTAATGATAAAGCTAGAACAGAAATACTGTTCAAAGTGGCGTTAAACCAAACTCACTTCTTGAGGAGGCCGCCCGTGAAGATCCGGGGTAGAATAGGTCTTCAGCATCCCATGCTTGCCGTAAAAGGTGGCTATGCTTGTTGTAAGAGGCCATTAACGGGATCCATCTTCCCGAGGCAACAGCGTTAACTGACTTTAAAAGTCCAGTTTCCACCCATGCCGAACTAGGCTAGAATTCCTGGGCTCGATCGTAGCACAGTGGCTATTACCAGTTATGTCCCTTCTAAGCCTCTCCTATGGACCAATCAGATTCCACCTCTCGGATCACTTGCATTTGCTTCACACAAAATAGTGGGGCTGAGTCAGGACGGTCTGATCGATAATGAAGATCTATATTGTGATAAAACGGTTCTTACATCGTGAAATGCATCAAATCACTTCAGCACCTTGATTAAAAACATGAAAAGATTTGGAAAATATCTGCTGACAACAAGTTGGCGGTGCACATGCTTTGCAAATCCTGCAATCGACCGAAATCTGCACAACAGTTTACTGACCGGATTTTGATTTCGGTGCACAATTTTGTTTGGACTATGCATAGACTTGTTAGTCCAGCCAAAATGTAACTCCATAATACCAGCCTAGTTCGGCAAGGGTGGAAACTGGACTTTTATAGTCAGTTAACTCTCTTGTATCGGGAAGATGACGGGATCGGGTAGTCAGGCTCCCTGACTTGGTTGATGCATCATCACATCCATATTCAGAAGTTCGATGCTCATGATATCAATCACTGGCTTGTCTGGTACAGACTCAATTATTTCCAGACCGCTCTCGTATAGCTGGAATATTGTTGAGTCTGGCATTAAACAACAAACAAACAAATCATTCAGCCTAATTGAGGACCACATTCAGCACAATGTGTTTCTGGGTTAATCACACAGATATTTGTCAATGCAAGATGTTGCAAGCAACAGGTGCTGTACGTTGTTGTGATAGATGAATCAACTATATTGGAACATACTCTGCTTAATTACTTTTGTAGATGCATAGGTATTGATATCAAAACTTCGAAGGTTACCAGAATGTGTATTGTTTGACATTATTGATAATAAACATTCATGGTATTCGCATGACAGCAATTGAGTTTATTTAGTTCAATGTTTTGTTTGCCTATAGCCATCATATTGTTGAAATAATGCAGAGGGCCTCATTTAAAAACAAACAGCACACAAACAAACAAACAGTGATATTGATACAGTTTCTCTTTATTATTTGTGGCATCACATCACCCCATTTTTTTTTCATTTTAATGAATAAGAAATGCTTTTGTCAATTTGTGTTATGCAAACGTACACAAACCAATATTTTGATCTTCAAATGCAAATATCCACTGGGGCTGCAGCGATACAGGAAGGTCACGATATGATACGTAGCTTGATATTGTGGTCACGATACGATACATATTTAGGTACGAAATGATAAAAAAACAAGACTTAAAGTATGTCAAGATTGAACCGTTCATGATTTTGGAACAGTAACAATTATTTTATAATGACAAGACTACTGAAGTTAAGCTTCAAAGTGAAACTTTCTCTAACTTTCCTTAAAAAAAATTCAAAGTTCAAACACCAGAAAATAATCAATGTACTTCACCAGTGATACAATTTCAAAGAATTTTGATGCAATGCTCGAAGAAATTGTATCTGAAATTATTGTTTTATCAGGAATAATATATTCCAATATCGTGTTACTTTAGTTGCAGCTTTTACTATACATATATATAAAATTATAAGAACCACAAACGTAGCATTTTGGTACTGGTGATTGCTGTTGCAGGATATTTTTACGTATTGAACAATTTGACCAGTTACCCTAGGGACTTCCCACACTACCTGTATTTCAACTGCGAAAACGTTATGATGACATATATTAGCCAAATTGCCACAAATATGACTTTTAACGAGTAAAAGTATGGCATTTATTATATATGTATCCATTCTCTAGCAACTAAAGTTCGTTTCATGCCGTCAATAGCGGCAGTCCGACCGTGGTTGCTGTAAATAATGTTGAGTTGTGCGATCTACTGATCTCTTCATACACGATTTCACCCACCTTAATGAAAACGACATTAAATTAAATTTTGAATAAAATTAATAAAATACAGTAAACTAAGGTTATAACGAACTCAAAGGGACTATTTTAAGTTCGTTATAACCGTAGTTCGTTATAAGCATATATACAGCATAACTACGGCAAATAGTCGGAACTAAAAAGTTAGTTCGTTATATCCGTCAGTTCGTTATAAACGTGTTCGTTATAACCGCAGTTTACTGTATATTACAAACACAAGTCCAGATATACAATGAATATGTTTTGATAACCAGATAGTATGACAATGGTATTGAATTACGTACTTCAGTTTGGATTTGCTGACTGGTATTTCTGGTGTTATGTGCTTGCGGTGATCAGCTGATAATGTTTTTTGAGATGAGGAAAAACATCTGTCAGTGTGAAGCCAGATCTTATTAAAAATGTAAGTACGTTTTTGGAGCCTTGCGTTACCGCACGCTACAACCAAGGGCACAATAATGAGGAAATGCTGTACTTGAGAATTGCGTTCCGTATCGTGACGTATCGATAAATGGGCCCACGTTTATTGTATATCATATCGTGGGTCAAGTATAGCGATGCATCGGAATATCGGTGTATTGCTGAGTTGTGCAGCCATCTCCAGCCATCACTACCTCTGGGGGCACAGGTGGCCCAGTCATCTAAGGCGCCGTGATTCGCTGTGCAGAGTTGCCTCCCTTGGGCATGCCAGAAACTTATGATCATTGGTTCAAATCCAGATTACCCCCGATTAGGTTCCTAAGTTTGTCAGCACCATACACATGCTCGTGGGTTTCACCAAGGTGGTAAACATCTAAGACCTGCATCACTTCGGGCTTTCCTCCCACATTAAGCTGACACGCCGTGATGTAACTTGAATGCTGTTAAAAGCAGCGTTAAACCCAACTCACTCACTCACTTGCGCTGAAATAGTGTTCAAAGCTTCAGTATTGTCTCTTTGTTACTTGCCCCAAATTGATGAAAAAATTTATGTCCATGCCTTGACATTCACACGTTTAAATACATATAGAGGGCTTGATGTGACCCCCAAATGTGTGTCCACTATGTACAAATGCATCACCGAGGCAAGAGAGTTTACTGACTATAAAAGTCCAGTTTCCACCCTTGCCGAACTAGGCTGGTATTATGGAGTTATATTTTGGCTGGACTAACGAGTCCATGCATAGTCCAATCAAAATCGTGCACCCAATTCGAAATCCGGTCAGTAAACTGTTGTGCAGATTTCGATCTATTGCAGGATTTGCGAAGCATGTGCACTGCCAACTTCCAAATCTTTTCATGTTTTTAATCAAGGTGCTCGCGTGATTTGATGCATTTAGCCATGTAAGACCCGTTTTATCACAGTATAGATCTTGATTATCGATCAGATCGTCCTGACTGGGCGCCACCATTTTGTTTGAAGCAAATGCAAGTGATCCGAGAGGTGGAATCTGATTGGTCCATAGGAGAGGCTTAGAAGGGACATAAAGCGCTACAATCGAGTCCAGTAATTCCAGCCTAGTTCAGCAAGGGTGGAAACTGGACTTTGAAAGTCAATTAACACTCTTGCCTCGGGACGATGGTACAAGTGTACCCAGTACCAACTTATGCTCAGTTCTTCCTGAAACCCTTCCTCCAGGATGACAACTGCCAAGTTCTGATCTGTCTTTCGTTATCAATACATCAGCATCTCCAATGGTGGCTGCTCTTATTAAATGTCTGTGAAGGAGTCTCTTTGAAGCTATTCATCCTGACCCTTCAGTTTGTCGACGCCTCAACCATGGGGAGGGAGCTCACTTCCTTGATCATCATCTGGTCTGTTGACTACAAGAAGCTCCTCATCAACAACTTGGAATCAAGGCGGTCATTCTGTCAGTATCCCATTTGGCCAGTATCCCATGCTGGCAGGGACAAGCGTCAAACCGTAGGATCTCTGTACCAAACTGTTCTCCTTTCTACCAGCAACTTTCCCAGATACCAGATCCTGGCGGGGAAGGGTGTCACACTTAAGGATTGTTTGCTGACCTACTCTCCAAACCAGAATTGCTTAACTTCGCCTGTTTCTTAACCTGAGCATTGTACACCTGTTGCTTGTAACAGTTGACTGAAAGAGATCATTGGTCAAGCTCTGTGACTTCTAACATTGTGAGGCATTGTGAAGGTATGGATTGATGCACATGTTTTGGTTTGCGTGGTCCAGACTAGACTATTTACAGGCTGAACATGAACATGAATCATGAAGACGGAAGACTTCCTATCGGAACAACTCATTTGTACGAGACTCCAATGACACAAGTATTTCGGGGATGGTCGCAGGATCTTTTATTTGCTCAGGGACTTAAGTTGGCGAATTACAAGAAATTTGATCTCCCCCTATACAGCTGTTGACCTTAAGAGAAGGAATTTCCGGTTGTCTTCCATGACCATATGTCAAGTCAAGTCAAGTCAAAGAAGTTTATTGTACAAAAGGCCACCGGCCCATATACAAGAAAGAGTTACGCATATAGATACAATTACATTTGTTACACATTGGGATATACACGTTGTTTGATTAATTCATTTCTTTTGGCTAATGCATGCTTAATATAAAGAGAAAGATTTAATATATTTGATTCGTTCTTTGTCGTCAGCATAACTACAAAGGCGTTTATCGGTGACATTGCTATTAAATAATCTTTTATATATTTCTTTCGGAGATCATTGTAAAATGGACAGACAAACACAAAATGAATTTCATTTTCTATCTCTAGCTTACACAATGGACAAATTCTTTTCACTTTTTCAATGGACAGTTTTCTTCCTTCATTTACAAATAGGTCTAGCAAACCAAGTCGATATTTAATTAACTGTTTTCTTAAGTTTTCCGTAGTGAGTACTGATAAATATATTTCTGGTTGAAGTAAAGTCTTGAAAGTTTTGTAATATTCATAACGCGAACTATCCTCTAAAGTGGAGTGCCATTCTTGGTAGAACATATTTATAGACCGATTCCGAAATTCATTAAGAAACATATTTACATTTCCAACTGACTGACATAGCCATATAAAACCAAAACCATGCGAAAATAAAAGATTTCTTATATGCGATGTCCAAGTATTCTTTCCCATGTTATCTAAATGTAGAAGCATGTTATAGGCTAATTTGGGGAGACGTTGTTCATGCATATGAAGAATTTTAAACCAGTATTTTAAACATCTGATCTGAGAATTAATATATAATGGGTATCTACCACATTCACCATAAACCATGCAATTTGGTGTAGAAGATCCGACACAAAGAAACTTTTTACATGCTAATAAATGAACCTTCTCTAAACAGTCATAACGTTGAAATCCCCATACTTCAGAACCATACAATAAAATTGGTTGTATCTGGGTATCGAAAAGCTTAAAGAAGATATTAGGTGACATCGATCCCACTTTATGAGAAATAGACATTACACTTATTAAAGCTTTCTTTGCACGCAAGGACAAGTCAAGGGCACATTTTTTCCAATTCATTGTGTGTGAGAACCAGATTCCTAAATAAGTGTAGTGATCTACTATATTGACTAACTGACCATCGAATGACCATCTCTCTTTCGACGCTATTGGACCACCTTTTCTGAAGATCACAATTTTAGTTTTTTCCAAGTTTACGGATAATTTCCATTCTTTGGTGTACGTACTTAAAATATTTAATTGCCTTTGAAGGCCGACAACAGTATCTGACACTAAAATGACATCATCTGCGAAAAGTAGCATTAGTATTTCTATCCAATCTGGGAACATTTGGATACCATGTTTACCACTGGCAGCTATTTCGTAATATAATTCATTAATGAAAAATGAAAATAAGATCGGACTCAAAATACAGCCTTGTCTTAGGCCCAAAGGACAATCAAAGAAATCTGTTAAACTATCCCCACAACGAACACATGATCTCACATTAGAATACATTGATTTTAGAATAGTAAACATTTTCCCACGTAAACCAGTTTTTCGTAGACATGTCCATAGCTTAAAGCGATTGACAGAATCAAAAGCCTTTTTAAAATCTACAAATGCTACATACAGTTTATGCTTACGCCGTGACAAGGTTTTTTGAATAAGTGCATATAGTGTAAATACATGATCTACGGTGGAATAACTTTTTCTGAAGCCAGCTTGAAATTCAGGAATCTTATCACGCATGGTCGCCCATTTTGAAATTCTATTGTTTAATATTGTAGTAAATACTTTTCCTAAAATGCTCATTAATGAAATGCCTCTATAGTTATCTGGGTCACTCCTGTCTCCTTTTTTATGCAGGGGGATTATTATAGAACATGACCAATTGCTTGGGAAAACACCATTTTCAAATAGCTTATTAAAACATTTGCAAAGAAAAGGCATAACTTCAAACTTAGAACACTTCAACATTTCGATAACTACATCATCAGGACCAGCTGCTTTTCCCTTCTTGAGGTGATTTATCGCATCTAATATTTCGTTTTCAACAATGGGTGAATCTAGCAGAACTTCATCAACATCCGTGTAGCTTTCACTAAAATCATTTTGCATATCATCAGTTGCCATAGTGAATATTGCATCATTTGAAAAAACCTTCTTAAAATGACTAAGCCACTGCGACTTTGTTATGTCATCTGTAGCAGAAGATCTATTCTTAAGAGATCGTACTTGTTTCCAGAACGCTGAAGGGTCGTTAATAGACTTTTTCAGTTTGTCTTGTCTATGTCTACGCATATCGAATTTGTATTTCCGACAACAACCTTTATATTTATTCCTGCTTTCGCAATATTTTTTTCTGTCAAGACTAGTACGGGTTGTTCTAAATCTTCGCAGCGCTTTGCGGGCGTTACGCCTTGCGATTCTACATCCAGTATTAAAAGTTTTAGTTTTATCCATGTTCAGTTTTAATTCTTTTCTCATACAAGCTGCTGAAGTTAGCATAATTTCAACAAAGTCATCAATTGCCCCCTCCATATTGTTATCAAGTTTATCTAGAAGTAACTGTTTAGAATATGTTATACTTTCTTGTAGTTTGCTTAGAAAGTTGTTCGAAAGTTCTTCATTCCATATTAGTTTCTTCTTAGTGACACCCTCATATATTAATTTGGTATGTGTTTGATTCATATGAGGGAACTTACAGGTCAATTCCAAAGGTAAATGATCAGATTCTAGACGATCGCCAATATTCAACATCTTAATATAATCGAAGAAATCGGGGGAACATATAAAATAATCATTAACGCTCGCACCTTGGTTTCCACAATAGGTAAATTCTCCAAGGGTATCCCCATACACTCTCCCATTGACAATGAACAACTGAAATGTATACAACATATCTAGCAGTATCTGACCAAATTTATTTATAACGGTGTCATGGGATTTCCGATCTCCAACACATACGTTTTCATCTTCTGGGTATGAACAGTTACTATGAACAAAATCGTTTTGTATATCGACTAGAGGATTGTTTTGTTGACCAGTACGAGCATTCATATCTCCACAGACTACACTGATAGAATCTTTAAGCTGCGACTGATTATCTAACATAAACTCTTCAAGATGATCAATACAACAATTTGAGACCGCATGGTTATAATACGGCGAACCAGCTGGTGGTATGTATGTACATAGCAAGTTTACGTTCTTGTCAATTGTAAGTAACACTTTTGATATGTTCAAGCACAGGAGATTATCTACATCTGATTTAATTAACTTACAAAATTTACTGACGGATTGATGGACACATACACAAATACCACCTGACAGCCTTCCGTAGTCAGATAATTTTATTGCTGGACTATAATAGATATCATAACCAACTAACCAGCTATTATCAAAACTACAGTCGACAAAAGTTTCCACAAGACATGCTATTTTAAATTGTTGTAAGTATGATATAAAATCAGCATCATCAATTTTGTTTCGAAGTCCATTAATATTCCAACTTAGAAAGGTGAATGTTTCGCTTGGACAATCAGCGTTTAACGTAACACCGGTGTTGATAGTGTTAGGATCTTGCGAAAAACTATCCGGGCCTCGGCCGATATCCTAGCTGATAGAAGCATGTGACACTGTTGTTCCATCCGTTCTTCTATGAAAAGATCGGCTTCCTCGTGTCGTGTTTGAAGTGCTAAACGTTGTTGATGTTGTTTCCATGGTGCGGGGTTTTGTTACCAAACGACCATCTTTGAAATACCCGAAAGTGTTTGTTCCCTTAAGTGCCTGAAGCTGTTGACGCTGACGTGACGTTAGGTCACTAGAAATTCCGAGTCCCCCTTCCTTGAATGTGGGTCTCGCTTTCAATGTACGAACTTTGTCGTCAGACGAGTGTAGCTTAGCAATCATTGGGCGAGGGCGATTTGCATTTACACGTTTAACGCCAAGTCTGTGCGCACGTATTATGTCCAATGGTTGCCACGTTTTGAATTTAGCATGTTCATTGAGGACGGATAACACAGTATCTTTACATGCCATTGATTTTTCATCGCCTGCAGCTTCCGGTATTCCGTGGATGAGGATATTATCACGTCTGCTATAGGACTCAAGTCTATCTAGTTCGTGATCAATTTTTGACATCTGATCAAACACTGTATCCACCTTGCCTGAAAGTGCATCAATGTCATCATACATTATATCATGGTTCTGTTTCATAGTGTTTAGATCACGATGTAATTCTGTAACAGATTCCTCCAGTTTTTCACATTTAGAACTGATAGTGTGGATGTCATTCTTTAGTTCTAAAATTTGTGTGCTTAAATCTGCTTTGACGTTTCGTAACTCCGATTTCATGCTCCCTATTTCTGCAAGTATTTTCTCCTGTACTTCTTGGAGAGTTATTGGGCCTGGATTTGTCTCTATATCGTTAGAGCACAGTAGGAGCTGTGTTATGACTCCCACGGATTGATGCACATGTTTTGGTTTGCGTGGTCCAGACTAGACTATTTACAGGCTGAACATGAACATGAATCATGAAGACGGAAGACTTCCTATCGGAACAACTCATTTGTACGAGACTCCAATGACACAAGTATTTCGGGGATGGTCGCAGGATCTTTTATTTGCTCAGGGACTTAAGTTGGCGAATTACAAGAAATTTGATCTCCCCCTATACAGCTGTTGACCTTAAGAGAAGGAATTTCCGGTTGTCTTCCATGACCATATGTCATTGTCGCTATTTCCAGCTGGTCAATGTTTGAATACTAAACTCCCAAGCTGGCTGAAAGAGGATCCCGGTGATTTGGAACAAATCTGTTTGCTGAGCAAGGAAACTGGGGATTTCTATGTTCATCACTCGCTATCCCTTATCTACACAAACACTCTCCCTGTAGTAATAAATGAAGCAGAATTCATTTGTAAGACTAACATCTTCTATCAACGATATTTGTTGGCTTTAATTCACTCTCTGTTTATGTAAGAGCTATGTCTCAAAGAGAAACCTTAAGACGACTTACAGCTTGTGCTTGACATTGCTTAGCACTGTGATAAGGTCGTATGTGTCGTAATGAGGGTTCACAGGGACCAATTAGGGGCAGTGAACGATAGTGGGATGGTTTCTAACAAAAGACTTGCCTCTTCAGGATATTTTTTGGTTGGTTTTTGAGTTATGTTTTTAGCTTCATTAGCAGAGTAAATGTGTCAAGATTGTTTTTTCCAGGAGTGTGAAGAAGGATTTTGTAATTATTTTTTCAAAAGGAAGCCGCTATTGTCATTATTTTCATGAACACGACAAAACAACTTCATGTATGTAGCCTTTCAGTTAAAGTGTATTTATGTGCACTTTTTCTTTTCGTACTTATGGATTTCACTAAAATAGTAAATATCTACAATCGTTGCCTGGGATAGTTATTGACGGTGGGTTAACCTTGCAGCTAGTCATTACCAGTGGGTTAACCTTACAGCTAATCACTGACTGGGGGTTAACCTTGTAGCTAGTCATTGACTGTGGGTTTACCTCGCAGCTAGTCACTGACAGTGGGTTAACCTTACAGCTAGTCATTGACTGGGGGTTAACCTTACGGCTAGTCATTGAATGTGGGATAACCTTGCAGCTAGTCATTACCAGTGGGTTAACCTTACAGCTAGTCACTGACAGGGTTAACCTTGCAGCTAGTCACTGACTGTGGGTTAACCTTGCAGCTAGTCATTGATCGTGGGTTAACCTTGCAGCTAGTCATTGATTGTGGGTTAACCTTGCAGCTAGTCATTGACTGTGGGTTAACCTTGCAGCTAGTCACTGACAGTGGGTTAACCTTGCAGCTAGTCACTGACAGTGGGTTAACCTTGCAGCTAGTCATTGACTGTGGGTTAACCTTGCAGCTAGTCACTGACAGTGAGTTAACCTTGCAGCTGGTCATTGACTGTGAGTTAACCTTGCAACTTTTAGTCTGGAAACTCTGTTAGTCAGGAAACTCTGCCAGTTAGGAAATTCTGCTCGTCATTTAGAGCGACATAAGTCATCCACTGGCTTCCAATTAGCTTAATCACCTCTCTGTGTCCATCAACTAGTCACTGCAACAACTTAGATGTCAATAAGTGTATATATACCTATGTTGTTTAGCCCTATCCATCACTTGCTTGATAAAGGTGTTAGGATCTACACCGAAACGTCGCACTAATTGTAATAAAGAAGTTGTTCATCCATAGAACTTGTCTTACTTTAAATGTATACAGTTTCAATATCGATATTTGTGTTGGAATAGTTTAGTTCCTCGTGAACAAAACACCATGAAAATATATTATCCTTACCCACAGCTAATTCTCACCAAGTGACATGAGTTACAATAAGCTAGTGCTAAGCATTGCAGAGTTATGCCCCCTTTTCTTTGTACATGTGTAATCTCTCTGTCGCCTTTTGACGTCATAGAGAAAAATAAGTTTTCGTCATTTACAGCATGCTATTTTTGGCATTGAATGTATGTTGTTATACATATGCATATAACTCCATTTGATATATAGTTATGTCGTTCAGATATTAGGCAGTATTTTGCTCGCTGACAGTTTCTATAAAGCTTCTAAATAAAAAAAAATCATCGCACAGTACTTTTATTGGTGTACGATAAAAAGCGGAGAAATTTATTGTTTTTCAACACAGAATAAATTCTCGGACAACAATTAGAAGTGTCTTTTTTTAAAACTGGTTTAATATTAGCAAAATATCAAAATAGGTCTGACAAACCAATAGAACAGTGATATACATCTAGGGCTCTCGATCACATGATTGGCCCAACTCTGCACATTTCCACAAAATAATTTAACGGGGGATTATTTGTGCTTGATTTTGAACTGTCACTCCTTTTCAGATATGTAATATGTGACCAATGATAATTGAATACAGTCTCCAAGGACCCAAAAAACACTATTGATATGTAAACATCTACCATTCAGATCAGTGGGGACGACCTCAAAGCAGCCAATTAATGAAGTTGTTTTAAGCCGAGTTATGACAATATTGTCTTCGTCGTGTTTCAAAGGAGAATATTCCACAGTCTCACTGTTTCATATCAGTGAATGGCGGAAACTTATTGCCATTACTCTTGCATGTTTGTTGCCTTTAGTCAAGAGTCAAATTAGAGATAAATATAATTTCATTTTTGTACCGGTTTCCAATTTAGACACATTGTAAACCAGAATATCCGTCTTTGTCTATATTTCATTGCTTCCTTGTGTGCAGATTTTCTCATATATGGGTTGTATTGAAGTATTGTACACGGTCTATATTTATTATATAGTTAAGGTGTGTAATATTTTCATGGTGCAGAATAATAAAGAAGTTATTTTCCATTTTCCAAAAGTTAGTTTCAGAATGAACCGAAAACATCCGCTGATGCTCACATGTGAGTTTATGTGCCTTTTGCCCTGGCCGGGGTTAGATCCGTTAGATGTTAAGATGTGGTAATTTTTGTTACCCTGCCTGCCTCTTGGCACTATTAAAGGGGCTAAAACAAGCATTTGGCAGTTTGAGTTAGTATACTGTGTCTGAGTGGGGTATTCATATTAAACTATGGCATGGTATCTCAGTGTGCTAGCACTATTAAGCATTCATATAAGAGCAGATGAGTACAAGCAGAGCAGAGATGCACGCACGCACGCATGCACTCACACAAACACACACATGGCTATATACATGTATGTGCCATCATCTGGACGTTAAACCCTATTTTCACCTCAATTGTCTGTGGAATCGTTGAATACAAAGCAGCCATTTTGAATGTGATCATCGTCAGTTCTGTTCCTAGTTAATAACAATGTTATATTTGTTGAAGATAATTACAAGCTGGCTGCCTATGTCAGGTGTATTCAGTGTCACAATCCACCCATCGTTCAGCTTGTAACTATTGAAACAAGGGCAGCAGTGTAAGCTTGGGTGGTGTCCTGTCTGACCATCTCTCCACATTTACTGAGCTATGTAGCAGGCAGGCCTCAAAGTTTAATTTTTTAACTAGTAGCTAGTACTTTTTTCCAGGTAGCCACTGGTGAAATCGACGAGACAAGCCAAAACTTTAGGTAGCCAAAAACATTTGAAATTATCTTTTATCAAATAACTATTATAATATGTACAAGTCGTAACAATAGGCTATGTTATTTGTTGTTTGTAACTCAAGCAATGATGAAATTTATTTTACCTGATGACATAGGTATATCCTTGCTTATCCAATGAGCATCGTCAACTGAAATAAAATAGTAATTACATTATAATTACCGTATCCGACGTAATATGCGCCCAGTGCACTATCATGGTTAACATTTATACTAAGTTATCTTATAATAATTAGATCTACATCAAGTGCTTTTATGAGTTATCATGGTGTAATATTTATACACCATTTCATATAATTATAGTTTAGCAAGTAATAATTATCATCAGGTAAAATGCATATATAAAATATCAGTAGTTTCAGTTATAGCTTTTTAGATGGTTGCTAGCCTAAGTTATCAAGATCCTATCTCCCAGACAAAGGATATTTATTTAAGTATATCTGTCATCACCTACCGGGGTATATTAGAATAACATTACTTCAATTAAGACTCATTAAGGATTAGCCCCATACAAGCTCGTCTATAGTGCATTAAGGATTAGCCCCCATACAAGCTCGTCTATAGGGCATTAAGGATTAGCCCCACACAAGCTCATCTATAGTGACACCCTAATCTCTTTCAAGCATCCAGTAAATATGTCAACAAGATTAGTGCCAGTCCAACAGGATTAACAGGATTTAGTATTCCCCTCTGTCCAGCCATCCATTTAGCATAGGACACAACCAATCGTGTATCAACCAATCACATTCCTTTCTATTGTTCAAACTTTCATTAAATACATACTGTAGCCAAGTTCTAGCAGAGAAGGGGTTTGACTCTCTTACCAAGCAGACCTCTCTCCCACAGCCCAGAGTGTGTACCGACTCTCTGTGGCACCCTCAGTTATTATCTAAGCATAAATTGTAAATTGTTAATTGTTCTTGTAAATAAAATTGTGATTAGTCTCCTGTGACTCTGGCTCTTTGCTGACTAATTCCCCAAGAAAACCAGCACGTCATTTGGAAGGTATTGTTCACCCAGAACAGTTCCATGATAATTTGGCGGAGAATCATCGTTTTCGGAACCACGGAGTCCAGGAACTAACTACAACCAACTACAAGAACCCATTGGAGGACATGTCCAACCGTGATCATCTGATGGAATAACAAGCAAGCTGCATCTACCTCTGACCTCAACACTGGATTAAAGACAACCAACTCCTCCAAAGACACCAACAAAGGAAGAAAAAGTCTTCAAATATTGTAAGTACTACATTGTTGATTACTTGTCTTCCTTTAATTTAGTACGGTACATACTAATAGGTGTCATGGCAAATATGGAGTCTGGTCTGGAAAGTAACTTCGAAAGTGAAATTCCAACAGTGTCTTTAGTTACGCCCCTTGCCCAAAGTGTAATTCAGGCAAAATTTGGCACAAAAACAACAAATTGTTTAGTAGATACAGGGGCATCCATTTGTTGTATTTCGTCTGCTTTTCTGAGCACAGCTTTTGAAAACCTTACTCTTGGAAACTCACCCTTTCCACAGGTTAAAGGTGTTGGCGGCGAATTGCACAAAGTGTTAGGTTCAGTTGTGTTAGATTTTGTCATTGAGGATCAGGAATTTTCTCAAAGATTCTATGTTCTGCCTACACTACCAGAAGCAGTGATACTAGGTGAGAACTTCCTTGATGACAATGATGCAGTCTTAGATTATAGCTGTCATTCCTTGATACTTAACAACAGCACCTCAGATAGGCAATATATCAATTTCATAGCCAATTCAGTGCAAGAGATTAGTGGATTAGCAAAAACAATAGATCAGATTTACATCCCCCCTCAGAGTGAAATTCATTTCAAGGTTAGACTATCAGAGGTCAAAGAGGATTCCCTCATCCTGATCGAACCCATTGCTTCCCTCACTGCTCATTCTGAAGTAGCAGGTGGTAGAACTCTTTCCAAAGTGAAAAGCAAAACTGCTACATTTAGGCTTATAAATCCCTCCCAAGAAGAAAAAGTTCTTGACAAGGGTACAGTTGTAGGCAAATTTAGTTACATTGACAAAGACTCTGTTTTTGAAATCGGCTCTGACCAACCATTCATCAGTACCGTTAACACCGACAATGAGAAGAGAGACAATGACACCAGGGATTATGTTAAAATTGCACAAGAATTAGGATTTGATTTGACCAATACACAACTGACTCCAGACCAACGACACAGACTACTTAGATTCTTGGGACAAAATAGAGACATGTTTTCAACGAGTCTTGCAGATTTAGGAAAGACTGACATGCACCAGCATATCATTGACACTGGCGACCACCCACCCGTTAAGTGTAGACCATATCGCCAATCCCCTCATCTCCAAAAAGTCACTGAAGAGCTTATAGATGATTTCCTGAAGTATGATTTGATCGAGGAGTCTACTTCTATGTATTCAGCTCCCATTATCCTAGTCAAGAAACGTGATAGCTCATTTAGATTTGTTTGTGACTACAGAAAGTTGAATTCTGTCACTTTACCAATGTCATGGCCTCTTCCAGTTTTTGATGATGTTGTTGATAACATAGCCAATGCACAAGCTAAGATCTTCTCAACTTTAGACCTTGCTAATGGCTTCTTCCAAGTGCCATTACATGAAGATTCAAAGCATAAAACTGCTTTCGTCACCCATCAAGGCCTTTATCAATTCAAACGTTTGCCCCAAGGTTTGACAAATTCTCCACTTTGTTTTCAACAGCTCATGAGCAAAGTGCTAAGAAAATTGCTTTTTAAGGTTGCGCTGATCTACATTGATGATTTGATAATTTACAGCAAAAACTTTGAAGAGCATCTCCAGCATTTGGAGCAAGTATTTTACTATCTGAAACAGGCAAAATTGACACTAAAGCCATCCAAATGCAATTTTGCAACAGACAAAGTTTCTTTTCTTGGTCATGTTTTATCATGTGGAGGTGTTCAAGTTGATGACAAAAAGATTGAAGCTATTAGAACCTTTCCAGTGCCCAAATCACAAAAGCAGATCCGCTCCTTCTTAGGTCTCACGAACTTCTACAGGAAGTATGTGAAAAATTACGCTCACATAGCGCTTCCACTGAATGCCTTGCTAAAGAAGCATTCAGAGGCAGAAGTAGGAAAGAAACCAAAGTTCCAATGGTCACTTGAGTGTGATCAGGCATTCAACACACTCAAACATGCTATGAGTAATACACCTGTTCTGGCTTATCCAAATTTTGACAAAGAATTTCTTCTCGCAACTGATGCCAGTGATATGAGCATAGGTTTTGTTTTGAGTCAAAAAGACGAGAAAAATAATGAACATCCAATAGCTTTTGGTGGTAGAGCTCTTCATGGCAGCGAAAAGAACTGGAGCATTACAGAAAAGGAAGGCTTAGCTCTAGTTGAAGCCATTAGATCCTTTCGTCCATACCTTGCAAATTCAAAATTCACAGTCTACACTGATCATATAGCATTGAAATGGCTGAAATCCATCAAGGATGCCACAGGTAGGTTAGGGCGATGGTCTTTGGAACTTTCTACCTACACTTTTGACATTGTTCACCGCAGCGGCAAAGCCAATGGGAATGCCGATGCTCTCTCACGTAGGGAATATGAGGAAAATATTAACTGTAATGATCAGACAGAAGAAGATGCTGAGAAAACAGTCTTCTCAGTAACTTCAACTCAGCAAAGCAAATCAACTAGCAGTACCACAATCTTGCCAAACACCCATTCATCCACACAAGTCACACAGACAACTCAGACTGAGGATATTTGCACACCTATTGTCAATCACTTAGAATCAGACACACAGACAACACATTGGTCAGTCACCTTTGAATATGAAGAGGATTATCAGTCAGTACCAGTTAATGTTGTCGCAGCATTACATGCTACAAATGCTGATGTTACCCAAGACGCATTGGTTGAAGTAAGTATAAAAGAACATCCAAATTTACGTCACCTACAAAGGATTTGTCCAGATTTCATCCAAATCTTTGACTACAAAGAGGATGATGTCCTTCCACAAAATGAAAAGGATCGTCAAAAGATTCTTATTGAAGCCAATACTTTTGAAATTGATGAAGGCATCCTGTACAGATTCGTTCCACAAAGACAGAAAGGCCATGCAGACAAGTTCATTAAACAGCTGGCAGTCCCAAGAACCCTCAGAAATCAAGTCCTGCAATCCTATCATGACTCAGAGTTTGGCGGTTGCCACCATGGGAAAGAAAGGATGCACAACACCATGAGACCTAAGTACTACTGGCCCAAAATGTACAGCGATATTGCCACTTATGTCCAGACATGTGAGGTATGTCAACAGACCAAGAGGCACTACCATGGCAAGAAGGCACCACTTCGTCCACTACCTGTAGAAGAGGTCTTCACCCGATGGCACGTTGACATTCTCGGTCCCCTGCCAACAACACCAGATAAGTACAAGTACATTTTGGTTATCACAGATGCATCATCTAGATGGTGTGAAGCTTTTCCACTTCGGACCCAAGAAGCCAAAGAAGTAGCAGATGTTCTCGTCAGAGAAATATTTTGTCGGTATGGCGCACCAAGGACCTTAATTTCAGATAGAGGTCAGAACTTCATGTCCAAACTTATCAAAGCAATTTGTGAACTTTTGGCAATTAAATTTACCCATACCAGCCCATACCATACTCAAACAAACAGCTGTGTAGAAAGGCTCAATTCCTATATCAATCAATCACTAAGAGCCTACTGTAACAAGTCTCAAAATGATTGGCCCCATTTTATTCCTGGCATCATGATGGCCTATCGGATGGCTCCAAATTCATCAACTCAAAAATCCCCATATGTTATGCTTTTCGGCCGAGAAATGAGAGCTCCACAAGATGTAGCATTAATTCCAAAAGAAAATTTAGGCCACAATAACAAAAGTTATCTTTCCAATTTGCTTGAGGAGCTTGAAATCACTAGAACAATCGCAGCTGAAAACACTGCTGGGGCTAAGGAGGTGTATTCAGAACAATATAATAGAAAGGCTAAAGAACCAGAATTCGCCCCAGGTCAAAGAGTTTGGCTTTACTGTCAAAAAGTTGAAAAAGGCCTTTCCAACAAATTAACCAAAAAGTGGTATGGTAGCTATTATATCGTCCATACAGGTCCAAATTATACCTACAAACTACGCCGAAGTTCTGACGACAAAATACACAAACCACTGGTCCATGCCAACCGTCTGAAGCCATATTTTGATCCTGCTGATCATCCACAGTATCCTCCAGAACCATACCTCAATGACACCAGTGACATAGATTCAGGAGTCATGGATGACAACGAGGAACCAGTCAATGATACTCAGTTTGACAGCAACAATTCCCCATCAACAAGTTCAACTTACCAGGCTACTGATCAATCACCTCCACAACAGAAAGGTAAGAAGGTCAATTCCAAAACAAAGGCAGGTACTTCCAGCATCAAGAGTCCGAAGCAAAAGACCCCAACAAAGAAGAAAAACCCTGCTTCAAGTACAACAGAAAAACCTACCAGTCCCACGGCAACAATGAAGGAAAATCATGCCACACCAGGTCCTAGTGCTCCAACCAAGGTAAATGAAAAGGTAAACAAAGGGAAAAGAGGAGTGAATAGTAAGCATCACCAGCCCAAATCCAGAAAACAACCCGACGACAGCCAGGTACAACCTCCAAGTCCAACATCAGGTAATCAAACCAAGGATATCCCTCAGGTCTTCAATCCAGAGGACATCCACTCAATTGTTAGTTCCAAGAGAGCAAATGGCAAAATGTACTACAGAGTAAAATGGAAGGATCCAGAAAGAGGAAACACATGGGAGTATGGCAGCAGCATTCCAGACTCCATTCGGAGAGAATTTCACCTCAAAAGAAGTATGTCAGGTAAACGACGAAAACGTCCACTGAAGAATCATAAGTTTTTCGACCAAAAGGAATCAGCACAAGACAATAAATCAGTCAATGTTCTGTCAGGGAATACAATGTCAGGAAATGTCAAGCAAGACAACACCAAACCATGCATAGAATTAGATGTCAAACCATATCTGTTTTCTCCAAAACACCTACGAAAAGTAAATCATAAAATAGAAAGAGTTCTGGGCATTGAAATTATTCAAGGAGACTGCTATGTCAAGGTCTCATATAAAGAAAATCCTGATCAATTCACATGCTATTTTGAAAGTGTTCCTCCCCACCTCATACAGCGCTACCTTGACGATAGCTGGCAGGATCTCTGTAAGTGGTGCTGTCTAAAAGATAATCCTCCATATGATCCAGAGGCAGCACCAATTTATAAATCCAAAAGGGGTATTTTTCCACATAAAGACTTTGGAAATATCAACACCTTTTTCTACCGTGAATCATATTCGAATTACATAAATTGTGGTACCACTCAACCATACGGTGATCTACTCCCCATATATACCGACAGCTGCCAATTGAACATATTCTTGATCAAAATACAAAATCTCCTGAATAAACGGTGCAAATCACGATACAGCTATTAGATGTTTTCTTGTGTCCAGTCCTTTCACTATGGGTCGCCAGTTGAGAACAAATGGCATCAGCCTGATCATCTGAGTTATTTGTATCACAACAAATTTGGAGCATTGACCTGATCAACCAATCTCAAAAGCGAAGTGAAATGACACACAGCAAACCATACTGCGAATTGAAACCCAAACCGCACCGAAGCGAAGCAAACCATACTGCAAATCGAAACCCAAACCGCACCGAAGCGAAGCAAACCATACTGCGAATCGAAACCCAAACCGCACCGAAGCGAAGCAAACCATATCGGGAATCGAAATGAAGTGAACCAAACCAAACCATATCGTGAATCGAAACGAAACCGAACCTTATCGCGAATCGAAATGAAAACTAAAATTGAATCGAACCGAAATGAAACCGAACCGTATCGCGAATTGAAATGAAATGAACCAAACCAAAGCAACCTATACTGCGAATCGTACCGAAGCAAATCAAACTATATAGCAAACCGAATGAAACCGAACCGTATCGCATTGAACCGAATTGAACCAAACGGAAATCGAAGCGAAACGAAGCGAAGTGAAACAAACCGAATTGAAATAAACCCAACCTAACAACTGAGATGAACCAAAACAAAGAAAAAGCAAGCCAACAAAACTAACAAATAATTCTAAAAAGGATATACAAAGGTTCTAACACCTTTTGTATACCTTATTAGAGTAATAAATCAATGCACTTGTTATATGCACATGCACATATATGTATAAAGCATCTAATGATAGTATCCGAAAATAGGATATTTTTTCCATGATACACTTTTTTCTGCCACCAATACATTCGTCCTGGTCATGACACCATTTAGTAATACTTATGTACTGATCTTTTACATCATAATTATCATGTTTGTTTTATTTTCTAGTTATTACAGACAAACTGAGGAAGTATTTATATATGACATATTATTTGAACATGCTAACTCTTTTCTTTGTTTCCATGTAAAACCTCCATGGACACAGCTTACTATCTTACAACCCCAATCCAGGATGTGGAACTCAAGGCCTCCTACATCACCCATAAAACCACCAGTAGAGAGTGCCAAGACAAGCCAGCTCCACATCCAGATTCCCTGATGACAGCATTTTTATATTATGTTTTCCTTATATCAAAGAGACTCTATAATAATTATTATTCACTACTACCAGTTTAACTTTATACATTGTCCATCTAAGCCTTCATTATTTTTATTTTTACACGTTTGGGGTCCAAACTTTTTCAGACGGAGGGGAAGTTATCATGGTTAACATTTATACTAAGTTATCTTATAATAATTAGATCTACATCAAGTGCTTTTATGAGTTATCATGGTGTAATATTTATACACCATTTCATATAATTATAGTTTAGCAAGTAATAATTATCATCAGGTAAAATGCATATATAAAATATCAGTAGTTTCAGTTATAGCTTTTTAGATGGTTGCTAGCCTAAGTTATCAAGATCCTATCTCCCAGACAAAGGATATTTATTTAAGTATATCTGTCATCACCTACCGGGGTATATTAGAATAACATTACTTCAATTAAGACTCATTAAGGATTAGCCCCATACAAGCTCGTCTATAGTGCATTAAGGATTAGCCCCCATACAAGCTCGTCTATAGGGCATTAAGGATTAGCCCCACACAAGCTCATCTATAGTGACACCCTAATCTCTTTCAAGCATCCAGTAAATATGTCAACAAGATTAGTGCCAGTCCAACAGGATTAACAGGATTTAGTATTCCCCTCTGTCCAGCCATCCATTTAGCATAGGACACAACCAATCGTGTATCAACCAATCACATTCCTTTCTATTGTTCAAACTTTCATTAAATACATACTGTAGCCAAGTTCTAGCAGAGAAGGGGTTTGACTCTCTTACCAAGCAGACCTCTCTCCCACAGCCCAGAGTGTGTACCGACTCTCTGTGGCACCCTCAGTTATTATCTAAGCATAAATTGTAAATTGTTAATTGTTCTTGTAAATAAAATTGTGATTAGTCTCCTGTGACTCTGGCTCTTTGCTGACTAATTCCCCAAGAAAACCAGCACGTCATTTGGAAGGTATTGTTCACCCAGAACAATTCCATGATAGCACTCTCAAAATTAGAAATAGGGGGCTCTTATTAGAATATTATTTTGGTGAAAAAAACAGTTGAAAGATAAATTTCGTGGTTTATGCTGACAGCCTGAAATGTTTATGTACGACAGATATATTTTTCCAATATTTAATTGCCCATAATTAAGGGTGCATATATCACACGAGTGAATATTATTCGCGAAAAAATAAGTCTTGTGTATAGTGATCAATCGGAAGGGGTGCCAATTGGGATTGTTCACTAGCCAATATATTAGCAAATATCGCCATGGGCGCTTATTAGACCGGGGCGCTAATTACATCAAATACGGTATGTATTTCTGTTCATTGTCGACTTTAGGAGGAATCATTTGCGAGTACAATTATTAGCAGACGTGTTTCCACGATTTTGTTGAATAAAAATTGGTTTCTAATGATGCTTTTTTGCCGAAATCTGCTACAAGGTTCGTGATTGGTCAAGTTTGAGCATGTGACCTAAGGCAGCCGATCAAATTACAGCTATGGTACCGTCCTTGTGTGTGATGAATTTCAGATTTTGACGAAAGATTTTTGTTAAACCTTGTTATTCCTTATGTTTTTAAGCAGGAAATCGCGATCTATGTAAAAAATATGGAACTTCATTGATGTATCGTGCTAGGTAACGAGTGTGACAAAGACTTTTCATGCATATCTTTTGGCATTAAACATCGTGTGTGAGAAATCGAGGTGACGAAAGACGAGATGTCATTTGACTTTACACACGATGGCACAAAAAGATGGAAATAATAACTTAGATGTAAATTTGACCACTTTTAGAAATATTTTTGTTCATCGTATTTATAACTTTGTATAATAGACAGAGCTCCAAGTAAGCTTTCGGTGTTGTGGGTATTTTACCCATGCATTTTAAAATCATTGGGTATCAGTAATTCTATCTGGGTATTACCCACTAGTTTTTACACATATGGGTATTTAAGTTAAATATTTAAAAACACTATTCATCTTGTCCCTGCAAACTGGTGTCGTGTGGGTTCGAGAGCTTTATAGGACTCAAAAATACCACATTACTGCCACAAGAAAGTGTGATGGCAAATGATCATGATGTAACTGTCAAGGTTGGCGGAATGCCCGTTTATAATTTCAAAATAAGTTGCTGATTTGCTAATCGAATACGCGGGGTTACTTCACAATATTTTGATGATACGCACAAGTTTTATTTTTGTAGCTTATCTGTAATATTCGTTGCGTATTTAAAACGCTTGGATTTTATTTTACTGCGTATTTCTGCATTTCTGATGCGTATTTCAAGCAGATACGCAGCTTATCTGGAGCTCTGATAGATTTAAAGATTTGCTTGAAACGTCTTTATTTTGCTTTTTTACATGTTCTATGTGGACCCATTGTCGACGTGTGTGTCCAAGATTTTTTTTTTTTCAATAACACTGCGGGGAAAAATGAATAATTTATTGATAAAAAAATGTAAATTGAAATGGAATACATATTTCAGACATTGTGAAATGTGATAGATTTAATTACTGAATGATATGACAGGTAGGTTCATAAAATTATATACTATTTTGAAGTGACTACGGCTTGGCCTGTCTACCGGCCTACAGTGTCTGGGGACTCGAGGCTTCATGGACGGTTAACTGGCCTATGGTGTTGAAAGAGTTTATGTAACTGAATCCCTCATAATGCTGCATTGAGCTGTGGGAATGTTAATGAAACAGACGATGACTACTGTATATGTTCCATTGCGACCATGAAAACACTGGCAATCGAGAAAATGGCGTCGCAAATGTCAATCAAATTATTTATGTTTGTGTCTACGGATGTGAAGCAATAGAATTTAGTTGCCACAAGATATTTTTCAAGGTAGTTATTTGGCAACCTCTGAATTTTAGTCAGTAAACAAATTGAAATTTAGGTCGCACTGGCGACCGTTTTAGTTGCAACTTTGAGGCCTGGCAGGGCATGTTTTTGTGGATCTTTGAATGCTTTCGAGTGTGTATACTGTCGTAGGCACATCTGTCAGCAGTGTTGATTTTTGTGATAGATTTGGGAGATAAACCTTCTGTGTTTTGAAATTTTATGTGTTCCCACGGCAGAGTAGATACCTCTTATTTTAATTTGGAACCGAGAGAGATGCTTTAGAGATATGTTAGTTGCTATATCTGAATCTCATCAGCGAAGTAGACAGGGTAACGTCAAAATTGTTGCCAAAAACATCCAATATTACACGTACCATATTTCCTCCATTAAACGATTGACTGTCTATTAATTTCATGCGAGCTGTTGCTTGTATTAGAGACCCAGCGTCTATTAGAGTAACTACCAGTACGGTTTACAGACCGGTGATCGGCAGACATTTTTTATGGATCGATATGTAAGTTATCGATGTATTCATATGCACATTTATTGTGTAAGAAGGATTATATATACATAATATGAGAAAAATACAGGTTCGATTCCAGACATGGGTACAATGTGTGAAGCCCATTTCTGGTGTCCCCCGCCATGATATTGCTGGAATATTGCTAAAAGCGGCGTAAAACCAAACTCACTCACTCACTCACTCTCTGAGAAAAAATAAAAGGAAGCTAAGTTATTAATACTTCCAAACCAAAATGAAATGGCCTCCAATAATTGAATTATTTTATACAATTATTGTACCTTTTACTGTGTCGTATGCCTGCCCCACATAATGTTATGCGTCTTATTGTGACGTCACAAACTTAGATTGCACAATAACATAATGCTATGCGCTGTGCGCTGTGATGTCAAAACAGCGTAACGGTACGGTATAACTGCACTCTTGAAAATCCTTGAAAAAGATAATTATGCTTTTGAAGAAAGAAAAAGCTTGCCACCAACAAAACATTGTCCCAAGGTCTTTTTTTCAAAACAAATATTTTTAAATAAAAACGTATCTGGTTTTGTAACTGTAGTTGGAAAAAATATCTAATCTTGATACAAAATGTCCCCACTGAACAACAATGGTTGGTCCCTAATTGTACATTTAAGATAACATGAAAATTCTCAGGTCAAGGTCACTTAAATTGCCAGCAACATTGAATGCCAATCAAAACCAATGAATTGTCAACAGTTAAGTGTGTACTTGATCAATAGACATCAAAATATTTATGATTTCATAAATCATGACATGACAGCAACCACAGTAAAATAAAAGTAAGTGGAAAATAAAATGGCGTTGACATATCATTTCACGAAATGTTGACTGGCACATTGATGGAAAACAAAACCAATATTCTATAGTCTGATAAAGTGAATAATAACATGAAAGTTTTTACTTGATAGTCAACCAAGTTTGAAACAACTTTAAATGGCAGCAAAATGTTTTCAGACCAATCCACATCTAATGTTAATAAAAATATATAAAAATAAATTTCTTTTTGAAACATATTTTTTACCAGTGACAATTAGAGAATTACTGGGGCGGTTGGGTAGCCTAGTGGCTAAAGCGTTCGCTCGTCATCCTGAAGACCCGGGTTCGATTCCTGACATGGGTACAATGTGTGAAGCGCATTACTGGTGTCCCCCGTCATGATATTGCTGGAATAATGCTAAAAGCGATGTAAAACCTAATTCACTCACACACTAGAGAATTACTGAAAAAATCTGTGAACCTGAAAAAACATAATGCAAGATCTAAATTGTAAGTGCGCTTACATTGAATGAAACAAGTTGTACTAGATTCAGGATTTCGACTTTGGACACAGTCTGGTTATGAATTAGGAGATAAACATACTGTGTTTTCAAATGTAGGGCTAGGTTTCTGTGCTAATTTGAATTTGCAATCAAATGAGGCCTTGTTTTAATCACAAAAGTCACATAAGCCCTGCTTCATGAATGAATTGTATGGACGTTCTACCATTGCTTCAATCATTCGTCACCCCTCGTCCCTTTCTGTAACCTGCAAGAAGACTCACCCCCCCCCCCCCCCCCCATCGATAAATGTTATGTGTGAAAATATGACAAACCAATCAGCACACGAGTATGACTTCAAGTACTTCAGTCAAAGTATCTCCCAGGAATGATATTTTATTTTACATATGTCTTGCATTTAAAAATATACCCAATATACAGTTGAATGTGTTCAGTAGTATATGTCCTGATATGTTTTCAATAGCATCTGGAATATACCTGACATATGGCGGAAATATACGGGAATCATGACACAACGAGTTGACAATTCTTTAGCGCTGCCCGTTTGTGCTCAGACGGAAGCCAGTTGCAAAAATGGGAGAAAGTTTAACTAAGTTTAAAAGTTTGCAGAAATTACGGCTTTGGTTGCAGAATTGACACAGATTGACCACAGAATTTTGACCTTTTGATCATGGAATACACCGGGGACAGGATAATGACACAGACAAGTCAACTTTCATGATTCATTTCAGACATTGATATCCATCAGAGTCAACAGTCAAGGGTCAAGGTTGTCCTCTTCTGTGTTGACCACTACCTTCCGTTCAGACGGACCTTATGGCCGAACATGTCTCACTGGACGTTGTAGGTCGCAGCAGGCATGGCTGAACATTGATCAAACCGGACACTACATGATTTGATCTTCCATACAAACGCTTTTACAAATATTGACATATTTGGATCAATTTTGATGTCAGTTCTGTGGTGACAGACGGAAAGGTCAAGTTCAATGTACAGCTGGGTCATCTGGCATGAGGCTCTCCCTAATTGACGAGGTGACTAACGGGATCGGGTGGTCAGACTCGGTGACCTGGTTGATGCATGTCATTGATCCCAGTTGCGTGGATCGATGCTCATGTTATCAATCACTGGGTTGTCTGGTCAAGACACTATTATTTACAGACCGCTGTCATATAACTGGAATATTGCTGAGTGTGGCATTAAACAACAACCCAACCAACCAATCTAACTATGTAAACATGAATTGGGAGAGTCTTCCTTTTTACTTTCATTTGCTGCAGACTTGGGCCTCTGTTATCTGTGAAATACAAATCAACATCACAAAGCCATAACATTAGTTGTAGCTGTAATAACATGATTTGTGAAATGTTTGTTTCATATTACTTTTTACTGTCATTTGCTGCAGACTTGGGGCCGAATATCGGCCTCAGAGCAGGTGGGGATAAAGTGCTGAGTAGACAGTTCCGTCATCAGTGTTTATTTAGCCAACTGAGGCCTGGAATAGCGCTACATCTGCAGCTGCCACTGCAAGGAGCTATGTGGGTTTGGCGGCTGCACATGAACGGAACTATTGATCTAATCCAGTCAGTCTGAGCAAAGCTGTGTCTAACGATATAGACCTAAAAAAAAGGATGGCAGATAGAATGTTGTAAACAAAAGACATAATCTGATTGACCCAGGTCTTAGTGTCTCAGGTTCACCCAGGTCTCAGTGTCTCAGCTACAACCAGGTCTTAGTGTCTCAGCTACACCCTGGTCTCAGTGTCTCTGCTACACCCTGGTCTCAGTGTCTCGGCTACACCCAGGTCTCAGTGTCACAGCTACACCCTGGTCTCAGTGTCTCACCTACACCCTGGTCTCAGTGTCTCTGCTACACCCTGGTCACAGTGTCTCAGCTACACCCAGGTCTCAGTGTCACAGCTACACCCTGGTCTCAGTGTCTCAGCTACACCCAGGTCTTAGTGTCTCAGGTTCACCCAGGTCTCAGTGTCTCAGCTACAACCAGGTCTTAGTGTCTCAGCTACACCCTGGTCACAGTGTCTTGGCTACACCCAGGTCTCAGTGTTTCAGGTTCACCCAGGTCTCAGTGTCTCAGCTACAACCAGGTCTCAGTGTCTTGGCTAGACCCTGGTCTCAGTGTCTCGGCTACACCCTGGTCTCAGTGTCTCAGCTACAGCCAGGTCTTAGTGTCTCAGCTACACCCTGGTCACAGTGTCTCAGCTACACCCAGGTCTCAGTGTCACAGCTACACCCTGGTCTCAGTGTCTCACCTACACCCTGGTCTCAGTGTCTCGGCTACACCCAGGTCTCAGTGTCTCAGCTACAACCAGGTCTTAGTGTCTCAGCTACACCCTGGTCTCAGTGTCTCGGCTACACCCTGGTCTCAGTGTCTCAGCTACACCCTGGTCTCATTGTCTCAGCTACAACCAGGTCTTAGTGTCTTAGCTACACCCAGGTCTCAGTGTCTTAGCTACACCCTGGTCTCAGTGTCTCAGCTACACCCAGGTCTCAGTGTCTCAGCTACACCCAGGTCTCAGTGTCTCAGCTACACCCAGGTCTCAGTGTCTTAGCTACACCCTGGTCTCAGTGTCTCACCTACAACCTGGTCTCAGTGTCTTAGCTACACCCAGGTCTCAGTGTCTCAGCTACACCCAGGTCTCAGTGTCTCAGCTACAACCAGATCTCAGTGTCTCACCTACACCCTGGTCTCAGTGTCTCGGCTGCACCCTGGTCTCAGTGTCTCAGCTACACCCAGGTCTCAGTGTCTTAGCTACACCCTGGTCTCAGTGTCTCGGCTACACCCTGGTCACAGTGTCTCAGCTACACCCAGGTCTCAGTGTCTCAGCTACACCCAGGTCTCAGTGTCTTAGCTACACCCTGGTCTCAGTGTCTCGGCTACACCCTGGTCTCAGTGTCACAGCTACACCCTGGTCTCAGTGTCACAGCTACACCCTGGTCTCAGTGTCACAGCTACACCCTGGTCTCAGTGTCTCACCTACACCCTGGTCTCAGTGTCACAGCTACACCCTGGTCTCAGTGTCACAGCTACACCCTGGTCTCAGTGTCACAGCTACACCCTGGTCTCAGTGTCTCACCTACACCCTGGTCTCAGTGTCTCAGCTACACCCTGGCCTCAGTGTCACAGCTACACCCTGGTCTCAGTGTCTCAGCTAACCCTGATCTCAGTGTCTCAACTACACCCTGGTCTCAGTGTCTCAGCTACACCCTTGTCTCAGTGTCTCAGCTACACCCTTGTCTCAGTGTCTCAGCCACATCATGGTCTCAGTGTCTCACCTACACCCAGGTCTCAGTGTCTCAGCTACACCTGTGTTTCAATGTCCCAGCTCAGAGGATTTTAAAATAAAATTGTTTCAAGTTTGACACAGCAAAAAAAATGGATGTATTATAATGCATATCATATTAATTTTATGTTATTTAGTTGTTTATTATTAGAACATTTTAAGTTAAGTTCATTCATATGTTGATCTGTTCTTGTAAGAAATTGAAAAAAACATATGAATGTTCACAAAGGGAGGTAATAATGGGAGTTATATCAAGTTGTGTTGATTGCCTATCACACCACCAGCATACAGATAACTTTTTCTTTTTCTATCAGTTTAGATAAGAAGAGATTTCAAATTGGTTTGTTTAAAATTACACACAAGAGTGAAATAAGTGAACATGTCCAACTATTTCTAATCTCAGTATGATGTTGAAAGCATCATTATCCGTGCCTAAAAAAATCTCCATTCAGGGCAGATGTTGACTGGTATGAATGGTCTAAGGCATCTAAGTCTTTAACAGAAATAATTCTAATTATTATTTAGTTTTTTGTAAAACGTAAAATTCATACTTATTCTTTTTAGTTTTTTAGGATCAGAAGGTTGAATGTAAAAACGTTAAAATTATTGTGGAAGAGGTGAGATGAAATGGGGTTTAACGTCGTGTCCAAGATTATTGCACTTATATAGCGACGTTATTGTGGAAGAAATATATTTTCCTGTTACAAACCTTCATATGAACTTTTAGATTTGAACCTGTGAAAATGGTGTTGCATGTTTTTTTATGCAAGAAAAAACAAATGTTTGGGATAAATTCCTTCATGTGGTCTTTATAAAGGGTTCCATATCATTGCCATTCTAAGCAGTCTTCAGAAGTTTGGAAAAACACCTCTTTTGGTCTTTTAGTCTTTTTGTCGAGATTTCACCATGCAATGCCAAAGTTAAAATGACAAATGGCGAAGAATAGGAATATTTTGATCTGGTACCATTCAGCTTGTCATTGCGTGTCAATTCAACATCCCCAGGCACACCATATGGCACTAATGGCAATATAACTAAAGGAAGAACCATGTCAGTGGTGTGAGGACTCCCAGCTAAGACATGGATTGTAACCATGCATCTTAGACACAGGTTCCAGACAGCAACTGTGAGCAGTCATGCATCTCGGACACAGGTTCCAGACAGCAACTGTGAGCACACTCATGAATCTTGGACACAGGTTCCAGACAGCAACTGTGAGCACAGTCATGCATCTTAGACACAGGTTCCAGACAGCAACTGTGAGCACAGTCATGCATCTTTGGCACAGGTTCCAGACAGCAACTGTGAGCACAGTCATGCATCTTGGACACAGGTTCCAGACAGCAACTGTGAGCTCAATCATGCATCTTGGACACAGGTTCCAGACAGCAACTGTGAGCTCAATCATGCATCTTGGACACAGGTTCCAGACAGCAACTGTGAGCTCACTCATGAATCTTGGACACAGGTTCCTGACAGCAACTGTGAGCACAGTCATGCATCTTGGACACAGGTTCCAGACAGCAACTGTGAGCACAGTCATGCATCTTGGACAGTCATGCATCTTGGACAGTCATGCATCTTGGACACAGGTTCCAGACAGCAACTGTGAGCACACTCATGCATCTTGGACACAGGTTCCAGACAGCAACTGTGAGCACACTCATGAATCTTGGACACAGGTTCCAGACAGCAACTGTGAGCACACTCATGAATCTTGGACACAGGTTCCAGACAGCAACTGTGAGCACACTCATGCATCTTGGACACAGGTTCCTGACAGCAACTGTGAGCACACTCATGCATCTTGGACACAGGTTCCAGACAGCAACTGTGAGCACACTCATGCATCTTGGACACAGGTTCCAGACAGCAACTGTGAGCACAGTCATGCATCTTGGACACAGGTTCCAGACAGCAACTGTGAGCACACTCATGAATCTTGGACACAGGTTCCTGACAGCAACTGTGAGCACAGTCATGCATCTTGGACACAGGTTCCAGACAGCAACTGTGAGCACAGTCCTTCATCTTGGACAGTCATGCATCTTGGACAGTCATGCATCTTGGACACAGGTTCCAGACAGCAACTGTGAGCACACTCATGCATCTTGGACACAGGTTCCAGACAGCAACTGTGAGCACAGTCATGCATCTTGGACACAGGTTCCAGACAGCAACTGTGAGCACAGTCTTAATCTTTGGCATCCGTGCAAGACAAACAGCCAGAAATCTAAACCTGACAGCAGAATATCGACGGCGACATCTCCAGTGGTGCAGACAATACGTACAGTGGACACCAAATCAGTGGAGAAAGGTCTTCTTACCTGATGAGTCATCTTCACCGATCAGATAGCACCTGTGCAGATCCAGGTTAGAAGAGGTCTTCACCAATTGATGCTTGCCGCAAAAGGCGACTAGACTTGTTGTAAGAGATGACCAGCAGTATCGGGTGGCCAGACTCGCTGACTTTCTTGATGCATGAGAGCGTATTGCAGGGATCGATCGATCACTGGATTGTCTGATTATTTACAGACTGCCATCATATAGCTGGGTATTGCTGAGTGTGGCATTAAACAGCAAACAAACAAACAAACAAACAAACCAATCCGATGGCAAGACAGGTGTCTACAGACAAAACCACCAATCAACCATTTCTTGGATGATGGCAAGACAGGTGTCTACAGACAAAACCACCAATCAACCATTTCTTGGATGATGGCAAGACAGGTGTCTACAGACAAAACCACCAATCAACCATTTCTTGGGTGATGGCAAGACAAGTGTCTACAGACAAAACCACCAATCAACTATTTGTTGGATGATGGCAAGACAGGTGTCTACAGACATAACCACCAATCAACCATTTCTTGGATGATGGCAAGACAAGTGTCTACAGACAAAACCACCAATCAACTATTTTTGGAATGATGGCAAGACAGATGTCTCGGACATAATCACCAATCAGCCATTTCTGGGTTGCAATGGAACAATGCTGTGATGTCTTCTAAAATGCCCATTTTGTTGTGCAACTCATATACAAAGGCATGCCTCTGCCCAGAACACCCACGTGTGTGAACGTGCCTCTGAACCCCATCTTATGTGAACGTGCCTGTGAACCCCCTCGTGTGTGAACGTACCTGTGAACCCCCTCGTGTGTGAACGTGCCTGTGAACCCCTCGTGTGTGAATGCCTGTGAACCCCCTTGTGTGTGAACGCCTGTGAACCCCCTCTTGTTTGAATGTGCCTCTGAACCCTGTCGTGTGTGAATGTGCCTGTGAACACCCTCGGGTGTGAACGTGCCTCTGAACCCCCTTGTGAGTGAACGTGCCTGTGAACCCCCTCGTGTGTGAACGTGCCACTGAACCCCCTAGTGTGTGAACCTGCCTGTGAACCCCCTCGTGTGTGAACGTGCCTCTGAATTCCCTTGTGTGTGAACCTGCCTGTGAACCCCCTCGTGTGTGAACCTGCCTGTGAACCCCCTCGTGTGTGAACGTGCCTCTGAACCCCCATGTGTGTGAACGTGCCTCGAACCCCCTCGTGTGTGAACTTGCCTGTGAACCCCCTCGTGTCTGAACGTGCCTCTGAACCCCCTCGTGTGTGAACGTGCCTCTGAACCCCCTCGTGTGTGAACGTGCCTCTGAACCCCCTTGTGTGTGAACATGCCTGTGAACCCCCTCGTGTGTGAATGTGCCTCGAACCCCCTTGTGTGACATGACACATTTGCATAGCCTGTTTTAACTGATTTTTTTATTAATCCTATATATTTTGAGCAAATAAAGTTATAAGGTTGAATTGAAACAACTGTGAAGACCACAAAACTATAACCATTAACCAAAATATATTCAACACCTGATAATCAAATCCTATTTCTTTTACAGTTTTAGCGAGTGTTGACATGTTGCACACTTGATCTGACATGTGAACCAGCTATTAGTGAATGTTACAGAAGACATATTTTAGAAATTTTGTATCAAAATGTTGATAGTTAAACAAAGCAAAGGCTAGTAAATGTTAACACAGTAACTTGGTGATTTAATGACAGGAATTAGATGACCATGGTCTCAAAAAAGATCAAACCCATGGCTTCCCTTCACGTCATTAGCTGTCTGAGTTCTTCATGTGCATGTTCGAATCCCGATTCACCCCGATTATGTTTCTAGGTTTGTCAGCACCATACCTGTGCTCGTGGGTTTCACTGAAGTCGTAAACGTCTGTGACCTGCATCACTTCAGGCTTTGATATAACTGGAGTACTGTGAATAGCGAAGGTGGGGTTGTACTATCAATCACTGGTTCATCCTGTCCTAATTTATTTCTGAGCTGCTGTTTATTGCTGGAATGTTACTCCGTGTAGAGTTAAACAACAAACAAAAGAAATCTCAATGCCGTGTTTCCTATTCACGGTCCTAGCAAATATTCATGCTTCATGTGAATCACATCTGTTGACAGTAATCAACATAGATGCCTTCAACAGATGATTTACAAAAGGTATTTACCAAAAATATAATGCCTCTTTTACATTTTTGAAAAATGGATGAAATTATTTTTTTTATGACCTTAAATTGTCAGAGTGATCTCCCTTTACAGCACAGCATATAGACTCTGTTGTTCCTGTTAGATTTGGGAGATTATGTATGACCACAAAGCATGTCATAGGATTTCTTATCTTCAAGGTTTGTCTTCCTGGCCATCAACAGAATTTAAGCTCAAAAGAGCATCAGCCATTAATCTGCCTCACGACCTGAATGTCACACCAGCATCAGTCATTGGTGACCTGTGTTGGGTTGAAAGGTTTCTTGACTCCGGTATAATAGGTTAGTGTAATGTAATATAGAATATGAGCATTTGGTGGTTATAAGAGTTTAATAATGTTCCTTTGCCTTGTTGATTTTTTTATTATTGTCACCTATTAGTCAGCAATAATCTTTGATGAAAACTAAATACCGTATTCGACATAATAAGCGCCCCACTCTACTAAGCGCCCACAGCGATATTTGTTAATATATTAGCTACTGAACAATCCCAATTAGCACCCCTTCCGATTGATCGATGTACACAAGACTTATTTATTTGTGTATAATACACACTTGTGTGTTATATGCACCCTTAATTAGGGGCAATTAATTCTGGAAAAATATATCTGTCATATATAAACATTTCAGGCTGTCAGCATAAACCACGAAATTTATCTTTCAACTCTGTTATAGTTAGCAAAATAATATTCTAATAAGAGCCCCCTATTTCTAATTTTGAGAGCTCCCTGGACGCTTATTACGTCGAATACAGTAACTGTTCATGTTATCTCTGAGCTTTGTTATTGTGAAGCTGTTAAGGTGAGTTCCATTGTAGATATATTTTGTGCTTTGAGCTTAGTTAAAGGGCCAGTTTGTCAATGATTCTGACGCATTGTTTGCAAACAATAACCGATAACCCCCGAGCTTGCTTGGCATGTTCCGCAAGAGAAGTTTCTGCTCCGGTGACCACACCATGGGCGTAGGCTTATCACGTGACTGGACTTTTCTCTTGTTGTAAACAAACGCAATGGTTCTAAAATAAGAATAGACGGGTCCATTACAAGCCTTTGTTGCCCTTTACACGTTTTGTATTATTATATATATATATGCGACTGCTGCTTTACACATAAAAGTGACCATAACGCTAGCTCTCTGTATGACTTTGATGACAGTACATGGAGCCATAAGGCCCGTGAGGATCCAGGGTAGAATAGGTCTTCAGGAACCCATACTTGCCATAAAAGGCGACTATGCTTGTCGTAAGAGGCAACTAACGGGATTGGGTGGTCAGGCTCGCTGACTTGGTTGATGCATGTCAATTGCGTGGATCAATGTTCATGATGTCAATCACTGGATTTGCTGGTCCAGGCTTGATTATTTACAGACCGCTGTCATATAGCTGGAATAGTGTGGCGTTAAACAACAAACAAACAAACAAAACAAACAAACAAACATACAAAACAAACATGGAGCCTTAGAACCAATGATAAATACGCAAATGGAAATAGTTTTTCACGTTTCAGGATATTTTCCCAATAAAAGTTAAACATTTCATGGTATATGCCCATCTAAATGTGCAGATGAAAAATATATGCAATATCTTGAATGGACTGTGTAAGATGTGATTTAGCAGAGATACAAGCCTAGCCGCAACTAACTCTGGGTAGGAGAGTGCAACATGATTGGCTTCATAACAACCAAGGCATTTATACTGTAATCTAGGCTTTGATAAACACTGGCTTCTAATCCACAAATAGAAAGAGATAATGTGTCATGGAAGTGTTTGTGGAACATGAAAAAGGTTGGCATTGGCCTCTTTTTTCTTACCACGATTTTTATTTCAAGTTTATGGGGAACAGATGATCCCAAATTCCTCTGCTTTGTGAGGTAGACTAGTTATAGGTTTGAATCCCAGTTTGGTTCTGAATACACACATTGGTCTGTCAGTACCATACCCACTCTCGGTGGATTGGACATCTTTTCCAGGTGACAGGCACCATTTTAGTGAGGTCAAAGGTTAGTGGCGTAGTCCTGTTAGACCAAGAATAAGACCCGTGAAGATCAGGCATAGCAACCTTCAGCAACCCATGCTTGCCGTAAAAGGCGACAATGTTTGGTGTAAGAGGCAACTAATGGGATGGGGTGGTCAGGCTCACTGACTTGGTTGAAGGATGTCATCGATCCCAATTGCGTGGATCGATGCTCAGATCGCCGTCATATAGCTGGTATATTGCTGAGTGCGGCATTAAACAACAAACAAACAAAAAAAACTCATCCCTATCCACCACCCCACTGTCATCCAATCAGGAAACAGTAGACCGATAATTGGTGATCTAATTTCATTTTGGTTTGTGGAAACAGAAGTGCCAAACAAATAACTTGGTTGTCCAATAAAATGCCATAGAATGTATTCAAGTTATTTCCATGTTACTGACCTTCCGGTCTTCAAGAGGTAAACTATTTTATCTTGAGGCCATAACAGCCTAATTACTAATTTTCCTTCGTTTTTAACCCCAAAAGAGGAACAAATATAAAAATTATATATATATTTAATGATAAAAATGCAGTGACTCAATTTATTACAGCAGAGTACCGATTGCCATATTTCTTTCTTGGATTCATTGTGCAGGGAGGGAGGGAAGTGCTATCCTTTCACTTCAAGTGAAGGTTTGAATGGGGCGTGCTTGACAGAGCAAACTTCAGATATAGTGTAACGGTAAAGTAGGACATGAAAGGTCACAAACTAGATTCTGTTATTTCCCATCACAGATGTTTGTGTGCTGGCGGCGAGAAGGGTTTGGGGTTTGGGGGAAGGAAAAGTTTTTGGGGTGATAGGTGTATTTGTTAATCTAGTAATGTAAGTTTGCTTGCCTATGAGTCTTTTTTTTGTCGAATACATATACTGTAAATCTTAAAACTGATGCATCTCCAAATTAATACGACTGCTGACCTCTAGCCAAAAATGCAACTCAATATCATTGCGACTCACCCCACCCCATCCCCAGGGGAATGATACATATCCTTACTTTAATCCAATCAAACAGCAAATAGCACTGCTTATTAGCACTGAGTAAAACACTTCTGTAATAACAATAAGCGTGTTTAAAAAACACCCATTTCACTGACTGGAGTGGTCATTGATGTCCAGTTCGACAGGAGTGGGTAGAACTCTTGACCCCAGCAGTGATAACTTACCGGATGTCTATTGTGTAATTCCTATTCTTTAATTGACATTGTTATATACTTGTTACAACTGCTGCTCAGCAAACCGTGTTTGTGTTTATATTCAAGTTGGTATTTCCACTATCCAAATTGTGCAGTGAGTCCGTCTCATTGTGGATAGTCACTTTGGAGACATAAATGCAAAGTTTCAAAATGCACATTTTTCGCATTTAATTCACGCTCACGTGTATTTCAAGATTTACGGTATCTACAGTCAGTTTCATTTTCCTATCTACAGACAGTGTCAAGAACTGTAACGTAGCAGAGGTGTAGCTGATTATTCAACACCTGTCAGTTCAGAAAGCGGAGTAAGTCTTCTGTCACATCTTTTGAGTTGATATCCAGTTAATTTTTTAGGACGGGCAAGAGTAATTCATGAAAGTTTGAAGTTTCCAAAAGCAACTAGGAACATTGTCCAAAATAGCTGTCAGTCGGCAGTCCTGTGGCTGGTGACAGTTCTGTCTGGATGGGTGACATTTATTCTTGCCGGCCCAACTGTCAAATGCAATTTCATCATGTGTTATTGTATTTATTTTGACAGTCTGTGTAGTAGGGCTGATACGAGTCCAAATTTACTACCCGGGTACCCACCCCCCTATTACCCTACCCTACCCTACCCTACCCTACCCTACCTTACCCTACCTACGTACCCACTTTAGGCCTCAGGAGATGTCTCAAAATGTCCTTTTGGGAAATTTTTTAGCATAGCCCTGGCTAACGTATTCAGATACACGTATTGAACAATCTGGTCATTCATACACTGAAGTTGAATTAAGTTATATCTTTATTCAACCACATGAAAAATCAGAAGGTACGGGTGCAGAGTCAGAAAGAAATGCGAACATTAGTGACTGGTAGTGTAACCAAAGAGTTAAAGATTATTTTTGTCATTAAACAATATATCACATGACTAACCACGAGTCCGGATAGTCCTGTGGGTACCCGGGTCCTACTCAGTACCCACCTAACCCTGGTACCCAAGTTACCCGTACCAGCCCTACTCTGCAGATTTACTCTAGCAAACATAGCATTTGCTTTACTGCAAATCTCGACTCAATTTCACTGTGTCAACATTGCCTGTTTTTTTTTAACTTTTAAAGTTTCCCTGGCCCGTGAAGATCCGGGGTAGAATAGGTCTTCAGCAACCCATTCTTGCTGTAAAACGTGACTATGCTAATGGGCCTGGGTGGTCAGGCTTGCTAACTTGGTTGATGCATGTCATTGTATTCCAATTGCGTGGATCGATGCTTATGATGTCAGTCGCTGGAGTGTCTGGTCCAGACTTGATTATTTACAGACCGCCGTCATATGGACTATTGCTGAGTGCGGCGTTAAACAACAAAGAAAAATAAAGTTTTAAACTGTTTGGTTCACAATCACGAGGAAGCAGAACATTGTGGAGTGAGTGAGTGAGTGAGTGTGGTTTTTTTTTTATGCAGCTTTGAACAGTATTCCAGTTATGTCATAGCATGTTAGTGGAGCTGGAGTAGAGCTGCATCACTTCTGGCTTTCCTCCCACATTAAGCTGGAAATCCGTGCTATAACTGAAATACTATTCAAAGCAGTGTAAGCCCAACTCACTCACTCACTGTTTATCTGGACAGCCTAATAGATAATAAACCGTTTTTTGTTCTGAAATCAAATCAAAAATCATGTGGACTCACATGAACACATGAATTAATGTAAGTCAGGCTTCGCTAGCTCGGAACATGCCCTTCTAATATTGATAACACATAACAGTTGCAAGGCTTCATTTCTATGCATATTTTATGACATTTGCAAATTGATTTTTAAATTTATCCTCAAGTACTTAATATGTATGAAATTATGAATATTTTAGATCTGTATATGTTTTTATGTGACTGGAAAAATTCTAGTAATTGATCCAATATTATCTGTTATCAAATATTCTCCTTAACAACTGCGACAAAACAACATTATACAATAACAGTAGCTTCATCAACTATTACCGTGTTGGATCAGATCCCAGCCTGATGAGAGCATGAACAGCCAATTAAGCTGTCAGCAATTATTTGTTACAACATATCTAAGCAAGTGACATATATTGCCTTCGTTTGAAATAATTGATTCCCCACAAAGGTGCCTCTCTCTATGCAGGCTATTCACGACTGCTGAATTATGGGTCAGCTAGACTTGAATGCATTAACAATTCATGAAATCTCAATTCAGTTTTCCTTTGACAGGTTGAGTGAGAGAAGCTTGGACCTTATTTCACCGAACAGACAGGCAGTGTGGCTACTTAGATGCTAGATGAAGCAGTTTGTCTGTGACTTGGAAGGAAGGTTTACAGCTCCACCATTCAATAAGCAGACGCCTAGCAGAGCAAGCAGACTGCAGTGCGAGCAGACGGCATTGGTAGCAGACGACATTGAGATGCTAGGAGATGTGGTAGAACTGGAAGATTTTCATTGACGGTCGTTCATCCGATGTTTTGGAGTTGACTGGCAGATGGTGAAGCGATTGAGAAAATTAATCAATAGTAGTACAGCACACGTGTGGTTCTACCTCTGTGTTAGGGCCATCATTAGTATATCAGAGCAACAGCAGACGATGTGTCCATGTCAATAACGCTAACACTCCGTGTCTTCATGTTACAATCATAGTGTAGGTTCCAGCGTTCTTGACGATCATATCAGGAGTCCTGTTTCAGTGATCTGCGTGATCTTCTTTGCCAGTCCGATACACGTTCTACTGTTTTGGATTGTACAGTTGGACGTAGGCGGGTGAAATTGGGCATTGAAGGTGACGTCTGCTTGTCTCTTTGTACAGTTGGAAACAGATGGGAATAGTATACAAACGTGACCACAAGGTGTAAAGTGTATCATTCAGGGAACCATGGCGACCGAAGGGACATATATACTGGGGCACAGTCAGGTAGGTACAGTTTATGGCCTTGTTTTCTTTGTGCTCATGTTGTCTCATTGATCCATCTTTATGTCAAAGTTGTTCTGTGGTAGTCACAGCGATTTATCTCGGATTCTCAACTAAATGCCCTTTGCAGGCAAACTGGGAAAGAAGATATTATTTTGTTCCAAATTAGATTTAAAAAAAGTTATTTTTCTCAATTCAGATGTATTTTAACATTGCATTCAATGCAAATGTGTGAAACTAAGTATTAATACCACTCCTTCTATACTGGTCTTGTCAGTGATAGCCAAGTCTCTTTTTTAATAACATAACATTAGTTTGAACTATGTTGGTACATATTTTCTTCCAGCGTAAGAACTTTCACTGACATTCGCTGCAGACTTGGTACTGAATATTGGTCTCTGAGGAGGTCGAGATAAATTCCTGATTTATATGGATGTTCCAGAATATCGATTGTGAGGCACTAGTTAAGTTAGTATCCTGATTTTTATTCAAGAAAGATAAAAACTAGGCATGTATACTTTAGTAGTTTGTTGTTCAACTGAAGAACTTACCATCCTGTATCGTGTTACAGAACTGATTTGAGGTGTTTCATGTTGATTGATCACCGATTTGGTGATAGTAAAAAAATTGTATAACATTTTATGATTTGAATTAACTTGATTACTGTATATGACTTGGAAAAAAATAATTGATTTTTCAATTTCCTATATGGCCCAAGCAGCCCTGCATTGTGTATTCCAGAGTATGGGACAGATGCTGACTTTATATGATGTGACAATATTGCAAGTAGTGAACTGTATTGTGGATGATTTATGCTACCTATTAAATAATCATGTTGCTTTAATGACATTTCCACTGGTTAGTTTCTTTGAAAGCACTGTTGTGGTGAAATTGAACTGTTTAGGTAATATATTGATTTATCATGAGTGCTATCACACTGGCTATAGGACCTAGATGGTTCAGCTGCTGGCTTTGAAATCCAGGCGTAAATGTGTGGTACCTGTCCGTCGCACGGAAATTAACTGTAGCTTGGTATAGCTGATGAAGAGAGGCAGAATGACGGCTTGGGCCGACTTGTTTGAAAAGAATAGCCAGGGACAGTCAGTGACAATAGGGAGCCATTAGCCATTATCCCCTGTTGCCTGGACATGACAATCAGGCTGCAGTGTCCCTGTAGTCAGGCTTGGATCTGTTCTGCAGCTACAACCTTTTCTGTGTTCGGACAGAGCTTTTTGCATCCCTGTCAAGCATAGCTGTTTACTTGCTCTTACAAGGACTTATAATGTCCACAGTCTCTTGCCTACTCACAATGTAGGCGTTTGACATTGTAAATAGTTTGTTTGTTTGTTGTTTAACGCCGCATTCGGCAATATTCCAGCTGTATGACAGCGGTCTCTAAATAATCAAGACTGGACCAGACAATCCACTGATTGACACCATGAGCATTGATCAATGCAAAAACATGAGTCAATTAAGCGAATCTGACTACCTGATCCTGTTAGTCATCTCTTCCGACAAGCATAGTAGCCTATTGTGGCAAGCATGTGTTGCTGAAGACCTATTCTACCCCGGATCTTCAAGGGTCTTGTAAATAGAACCCTTTGTGGAACTCGTACATTGTCTCTGTGTAATTAGGAAGATCATTAACTGCTAGACCAAGTGGGGAATCAGGGTTAGAATTGGTCCCCAGAAACCTATGCTGGTCGTAAGAGGTGACTTAATAGAACAGATAGTCAGGCCTCGTGATTTGGATGATTGCATTTCATCGTACCCCGATGACGGTGATTGTTGCTCACTTGGGCTGGGACGAGTCCAAATTTACTACCTGGGTACCCACACCCCTATTACCCGATCCTTCCAGGGTACCCACTGTAGATCTTAGGAGATGTCTCAAAATGTCTGATTGGGAATGTCTTCAGCATAGCCCTGGCAAAATGTATTCAGATACACATATTGAACAATCTGGTCATTCATACACTGAAGTTGAATTAAGTTATATCTTTATTCAACCACATGAAAAATCAGAAGGAATGGGTGCATAGTCAGAAAAAAATTAGTGACTTGTAGTGTAACCATAGAGTTAATTTTTGTCATTAAACAATATATCACGTGACTAACCACGGGTCCGGGTAGTCCTGTGGGTACCTGGGTCCTTCTCAGTACCCACCCGACCCGGGTACCCGAGTTACCTGTCCCAGCCCTATTGCTCACAATGTTGATCACCATTTTGTCTGGTCTAGACTCCATTATATACTGGCCAGCATCATATTAATATTAGTTTCATATATATAATTATGGCTTTCTAAATAAAAAAAGGGGTGTTTCAAAAACGTGACCAACATTCAATAGATCTCCACAATCAATGTGCCATTACCTTTTCCACCCTCAAAAAGTCAACTGAAGCAAATATATTATTAATAAATATTTGCAAAACAAAATCAAATATGTATCATATTGGTACCAATAAAATATATGTCTTTGTTAGCTTATTGGTTTGAATATTGGAGTAGGGCTGTATTAATACTCATTGCATGATAGATGAAACCTGTGACAATTGCCCTATTCAAAGTGACATATTCCATTATCAACGGCAATTAATTAATGAACACAGGCCCAGCCAAACATATTTATCAATGTTGTGTCAATTGTAATGCCTGTGAAACAAGACTTTTAAAAAAATAAAATGTGTGAATTACAATATTGAAATGTGAAAAAAAATTAATGAAAAGTTGTGTTTTTTTCATTCCGACAACCAGAAAGTCTTAACAAAACTCCAACACATTTACTGTCTCTTTCAACATAAATAAACTAGTACAACCTGGTGTGACCTCTTGTAATAGTTTCATTCGTGTGTTTCAATAAACAGATAGGTGATAGAAATGTTAACTCACTCAAGCTGTATCGTTTATTGTTGAATCCCAGTATGCGCAGTATAAAACAGGTGTTAATGTCACATTGTGTTTCAGTGGACATTATGACATTGAAATTGCCTAGCAGGGATGGCCCTACTATGATGGCACTGAAACATGATGAACTTCATCATTTAGAGTCACATATCTGCTACAGGGGATCCAATTCTCTTTATTGTTGATGTGAAGAGAAATTTACAGCAGTATCCCTTGGCTTATTTCCATTTCCTTGATTACCTTGTGAATTATATCTCTGTTCTGTTATGTTTGGGGACACGGGTGGCCCAGTCGTCTAAGGCGCCGCGATTCGCTGTGCAGAGTTGCGTCCCTTGGGCACGCCAGAAACCTATGATTGTGGGTTCGAATCCTGGTTCGCCCCAATTATGTTTCCAGGCTTGTCAGCACCATACCCGTGCTCGTGGGTTTCACTCAAGTGGTTAACGTCTGAGACCTGCATCACTTCAGGCTTTCCACCCACATTAAGCTGATATGACGTGATATAACTGTAATACTTGTAAAAGCTGCGTTAAACCAAACTCACTCACTCACTCACTGTTATGTTCATACCCTGGAGGACCGCCACCGTGGTGGTAGAGTGTCTGCCCAGAGAGCAGACAGTCCGGGGTTCGATCCCCGGCCGCATCATACCAAAAGATGTTAAAAGATGGTACTTGTTGTCACCCTGTCTGACGCTCGGCATTAAGGGGCTAAAATAAGGACTGGTCGCCTCGGAGTCAGTATACTGTATCTGAGTGGGGTATTCATGTTAAACTGCGGCATGGTATATCAGTGAGCTAGCACTATCAATCGGAATCAGTCCAGACTAGTAAAAGCAGCCACACAAACACACCCACATACATGCACGTTGCTGTATAAGTGCAAAAATCTTGGACGCGACGTTAAATTTCACCTCACCTCACCTCACCTCATACCTTGGAGGGGCGGTCGAACAGCCTTTTGGTTAAAGCATTTGCTAGTCACACCAAAAACCTGGGTTCGATTCCCAACATGGGTTCAATGTGTGAAGCCCCTTTCTGATGTCCCCTGCCGTGATATTGCTTGAATATTGCTATAAGCGATTGATTATTTACAGGCCGCCGTCTTATGGCTGGAATATTGCTGAGTGCGGCGTTAAACAGCAAACAAATTCAAGGCCTCTGTTCATGAAGTGATAATCCTGCAGCAGGACTCTGTGGGTTCCTGTCAGCAGAACATGCGTCAGAAGTATCAGAATTATGCAAAACCTCTATTATTATCAATTATAGCTAAAATTGATAGAATTATCATTAAAACGCCCGCATGTTACCAGAAATGAGCAGGCCACTGTAACTTGATAATGCCCTCATATTACTTGACGACGGGCCATTATCACGCCTGTTGTTAGGTGACATCATAGGGATAGGGAAAGGTGACGTTGAATAGTGACTAAACGATTTAAAACAGATATTGTTCATTTTTATTTGGTAACAAATTCTATCCATTTTAACTATGAAAACGGTAACGCTATTTTTCAGGGCATTATCATTTGCAGAAGCCCTACGTCTTTTCAACTGCACTCCTTCGTTGGGCAGTTAATGGAAGACCTCGGGCTTCTGCAAATGATAATGCCCTGAAAAATAGCGTCACCCTTATATGAATCATCAATTTGAGAGTTCTGATTATCATTATGAATATTCAGGGTGACAACCAATATTTCACAGCTCGTACCTAGCCTGCTACCCAAGTCCCAACGGAAAACACAATGGCCGCCTATTTTCTTATACCGATCCTCTTCGGAATGAATAGATTGCTGTTGGTTTTGTGAAACGTCCCTGAATTCTTGGTCAGAGAAACTAGAGGTTGCAGGTTATCTGACAATGTATGGATCTTTGTTTGGGAAGTCTCGAGGATATTGATTTAGAAGTCAGTATTATGTCATATAGGAATTCCCCCGAAGCAACTTGCAGCATTGCGATTGATTTCCAACTTGGCTGTATGTGGTAACGGAATGCTGTTGAGGCCCATTAGAAACTGTGGAAGTTATGTTAAGCTAAAAGGGTTACATTGATCACAAGTATTTGAACCATTTTCTATTTGGAGGGAAATTGTTGATGTTTATGTTTTATGTCAAGAAATGTTTAGGTGCATGATGTTTTTATGATTGTAAAGCAGTAATTGTAAGTTTCAGAAAAGCTGTTGGTGATGTATTCATTTTAAAGATCAGGGTGCCGTTGTTCAAAACAACCTTAGCACTATGAATGTCTTAAGTCTATGTTAAGGTATTGGAGTTATGATCACCTTAGGGCTAAGATCGCTCTGTACAACGGCACCCAGGAAAAAGGCAGTAAATAAGCTGCAGTTGTGTGACTCTGGAATATTTGTAATCAAGACGTTTCCATGCAATTTGATGTAGATATGCGTATCGTGATACGTATTGTATCGTGACCCATGTATCATGATACGTCTCATGTCATGACCTTGCTATTTTGTTTCACCTCTAGTTATATTTTGGCCTGTGGCATCTTTTAACACTTCGGGTATTCTTGGGCCAAATAGGTTCTCATTATCCCAGGCAAGACATGCCTTCCATTTCCCCGAACACCTGGTGTCATCACTGATTTTCAGTGAACCAGTCATGTATTTTTCACCGCTATTTTGCCTTATACGCCCACTGGAATCTGTTTCGTTGGATAATCAAGACTGGTTATTCTTTGGTGTTGACGTTTTATATTGATGAATATGTGATGGTCGTTATGTGTGACAGTCATGTTTACGTGGAATGTCTGATAAATTATGCTTCCGACTTCGAAATGTTTGCCATGAAAAATGAATTGTTGCAAGATGTTTGTAAAAAATAATATTTTGGCTCAAAGTTTCAATTAAATTAGGTGGTGTATCTTAACCTGTGGAAGAACACAATATTCACTTTCCCTTTCATAGATTTTTTTGAATAATTTTTTCACACAGTTACTGTCACAGTTATAGCAATTCAGTTTGAATTTGATATTTGTATTATGTTCAGCAAGCAGCCTTGAGCTGTCTCAAGGCATGTAATGGGATTGCCAGATCGGTAGAATTCATCCGAAATAATGTGATTTATCAGTGTCATGCTCCCACCATCCTTGTGTTGATCAGGCCTGCTTTGTGATAAAGTAAGAAAACGTACAGCTCTATGGATGACAACTTCTTGTTTAATACATATAGCAATGTTTTGATGTAGATTCATGCGCCTTTATGAAGCTGCAGTGATACACTTGCATGTTTTCGTACTTGCTCACTACTTCTAGAGTGCCAATCAAACAGTTAGTTTTTTATTATTTCTACACCTCCTTGTTCTAGTTGATAGAGCTAAAGGTGAGGGGTTCGACCCTCGTCCATGTTATACCTAAAGATGATAAAAGATGGGGCTTGTTGTTACCTGGCCTGGCATATTTATGTTAAACTGTAGTGTAGATGCATCGGTGGATCGCGATTTTTTACTTCTCGATCACAGTCGCACACTGAGTAAAAAATATCGATTCTGACCTTAAATGATTGCTTCAATAACTGTTGTACTAAACACAAATCAGTAGTGCAAGTTAATATTGAAAACATACATACCGTTTTCGACGTAATAAGCGCCCAGGGTGCTCTCAAAATTAGAAATAATGGGCTCTTATTAGAATATTACTTTGGTGGAAAAAACAGAATTGAAAGATAAATTTC